>NW_026020508.1:0-22769 GCF_900185275.1 Solanum verrucosum | reverse complement strand
TGGGGAGGAACTCTCCCATCATCTATCTCCTCTTCCGCTCTCCTCCGATTAGCCCTCGTATTCATATCCTATAAACACAAGAGATGGATTATGAAAAGGACACTTATAGACCAAACTCTAAGGCACGACATCAAGAATAATGAAAGAAAGTGAAACTTCTATCATCCTATAGCCTCTCGCTCATAGATGTGTCGCGACTCACACCTATGAATACGACTCTGCTGGACGTGGCTTTCGAGACTTTGCACCTAAAAGTAACTTTAAAACCTTATGCTCTGATACCAAGTTTGTAACGACCCGAGAGCACCCCTTAGCCGTTACATGCATATTCAACCTCTCGGAGGTCTTATACAAGCCTTAGCATTCATTCATCGCATAGATAATAAAAATCAATAAGAATTTAAAACTTTTATTAAATAAAACCATAAGACTTCAAGAGTCATCAACATTTGAAAACAACAATACGCAAGCGGAACTACTAAGTCTCTTTAGCCAATCTTAGACAAGAACTTAAACGTACTAAGGGACACGGCCCTTTACAAATGAAATGAAACTTAAGTGTCTATTACAATGACTAAGAAACTTCTAAACATGGTCCTCGAATCTTGAGGACATAACAAAGACTTGGAAGAGTGAAGCAATCCAAGCAACTCCAAAGCACAATCTCCTCCTAATTACCACAACCTACACTTGTAGTAAAATAGAAGAAAGGGGTTAGTACAAAACACGTACTAAGAATGAGGATATGCAAAACATGCTAAAAAGGACATTTGTTTGGAAGTTACGCTTTCATGCCATTTTGATAAAATCTCATGAACATCAACTTAATAGGCACCATATAAGTCACAACCAACAATACAAAGTCATATGCTTCGCAATACATCATAAACATACATAACCCATTTACCTTTACCTTCTTGCCTTGGACCTCCACCTTAAGTAACCCTTAAGCAAATTCCTTTGTGCAATGTATGGGCAACGTCCCATACCATCTCACCCTGCTAAGGCACCACCTTAAGGTCACACAAAGTGCAGTTACCATGCATACCTCAACCTTCACCAATTAATCAGAGGCTCAACATTTGGGGGCTAAGCTTCCACAACTACGTGTGGAGCTACGCCCCCTTTTGACGGGGCGTCAATGGCCTGACGAGGCGTCACCCTGGGCGTCAAACAAGACCGCCAAACATACTGCCTAGGCAGCCTTTTATGCCAACGTTTGGGTCCTCTCCAAGGACCCTTAGGCTGGTCCTTGGGGAGTCGTACCCGGACGTTGGGACCCTAAACATGCCTATTAGGATAGTAGGGTCACCATCACTGATTTTAGACTTCATACGACACATAAAAACATGCAAGACACACTAGAACACACTAGCACGCAAACGACTAGTTTTCGAACGTCTCTTTGACGTTTGACTTCAAACTCAACTAAACTGACCTATAAACTCATTTTCAAACATTTATACAAGTTTATCAACTACTAACTAACACACATGTGAAGCTCCAATTATCCTATTTCATTTTGAGGGATGTTACAATATCCCCCACTTGGGAACATTCGTCCTCGAATGACACATTAACATTATAAAGTAAAGACTCTAGGACTAGCAGTCCACAACAAGCATGTAATATAATTACTACAGCACACATCAAGGAGGAAACATCAACTCGACATAAAAAAGCATTACAACAAGACTTTCATGCAATTCAAGGAAGTAGGAATAACATCTACCACTCAATATGCACAAAACTTTACCACTTCTCATTTCTTTGGAGGAATTTCCTTCTCCATAGCATATCATGCTCATTACAACATTTATAGGCTCCATACAATTTATCTCAAAATCTTATTCAAGATCACATCAAGGCATGATCAACTAGGCATCTCGTGGAGCAATTTAAACAATTCTTCATAAATTCATATAAATCATGAGGGACATAATCATGAAAACTTATTTATTTACTTAAACAAGAATTCAACTAAAATATGCACATCATAACGTGAATATGGAAACTCAATTCACATAAGACTCCAACATGCAACATGCTACTAAGAACTCTTTGTTTTCAAGCTTGAATTAGAATAGAAGGAAAAGATAAAGATATCAACAACCTTACTACTCCACTCATCATCCCCCACCCATCTAAGCTTATCATCAAACAACAAAGAAAATTGACTTACCTTCATTTGTTCCCTTATCCCTGTTTAGCTTGAAGCATATAGAAACGGTTCCTCTTAGGAGCATTTGGATCCGGGCCATCATGAGCAACTTGAATGGTCTCTTTCCCTTTTGCCTTAAGTGTAGGGCAATCTCTCATCGTATGACCCTTACTCCCACGTCCTAAGCGTCCATCCGTACCTGCAAGACACTTGCCCAAATGTTGCTTTCCACAAGTAGCACACCTAGGCCTCTCAAAAGTAGAACCACCTCCATTACCTCTTTGAGGTTTAGCGTTAGACACCCCATCATTGTTGACCATTGAAGAATCTTGGTTATAGAACCTCTTCTTAGACCTAGATTGGTTTTTATCATTCGGCCTAGCCCTCTTCATATCTCTATTCATCCTCCTAAGCTTTGTCTGCTCAAGTTGTTGAGCATAAACCATAAGCCTAGAGATATCCATATCATGATGGAGCATGGCCGTACGACACTCTTCTTACACTAAACCGGAAACCCCCATCACAAACTTATTCATTCTAGCCCTAAAATTTACTACCAAGGTAGGAGCATACTTAGAGAGTTGGGTAAACTTGAGAGAGTATTCCTTCACACTCATATTCCCTTGACGTAGGTTCATGAACTCAGCCAACTTTTGCTCCCTCAACTCCAAGGGCAAACACCTATCAATAAAGGCCGTCTTAAACACTCCCCAATCTATTGGGTCAGCCCCTATGGGTCTCTCATCCCTCCATTGCTCAAACCACACTTGAGCTACATCCTTGAGTTGGTAGGAAGCCAAGTCCGCCTTCTCCCTAGGAGTCACTCCCATTGCATCCAAATACCTAAACACCTCATCTATAAAGTTTTGTGGGTCCTCATCTACCTTAGAACCATAGAAGGTAGGAAGGTTCATCCTTGTGAAATCCCTCAACCTTGAGGCCACGGTACTCTCAATAGCATTCACCCTAGGCCTCACATCTCTATTTTATTGTGTAGTCATGGAGCAGGCCAGCCTCTCTAATCTCCCCATTAGTCATATCCGGGGGAGCATTCTCTTGCCCACCTAAAGGAGCTTGGTCGACTCGCACTCCTTGGGGAGGAACTCTCCCATCATCTATCTCCTCTTCCGCTCTCCTCCGATTAGCCCTCGTATTCATATCCTATAAACACAAGAGATGGATTATGAAAAGGACACTTATAGACCAAACTCTAAGGCACGACATCAAGAATAATGAAAGAAAGTGAAACTTCTATCATCCTATAGCCTCTCGCTCATAGATGTGTCGCGACTCACACCTATGAATACGACTCTGCTGGACGTGGCTTTCGAGACTTTGCACCTAAAAGTAACTTTAAAACCTTATGCTCTGATACCAAGTTTGTAACGACCCGAGAGCACCCCTTAGCCGTTACATGCATATTCAACCTCTCGGAGGTCTTATACAAGCCTTAGCATTCATTCATCGCATAGATAATAAAAATCAATAAGAATTTAAAACTTTTATTAAATAAAACCATAAGACTTCAAGAGTCATCAACATTTGAAAACAACAATACGCAAGCGGAACTACTAAGTCTCTTTAGCCAATCTTAGACAAGAACTTAAACGTACTAAGGGACACGGCCCTTTACAAATGAAATGAAACTTAAGTGTCTATTACAATGACTAAGAAACTTCTAAACATGGTCCTCGAATCTTGAGGACATAACAAAGACTTGGAAGAGTGAAGCAATCCAAGCAACTCCAAAGCACAATCTCCTCCTAATTACCACAACCTACACTTGTAGTAAAATAGAAGAAAGGGGTTAGTACAAAACACGTACTAAGAATGAGGATATGCAAAACATGCTAAAAAGGACATTTGTTTGGAAGTTACGCTTTCATGCCATTTTGATAAAATCTCATGAACATCAACTTAATAGGCACCATATAAGTCACAACCAACAATACAAAGTCATATGCTTCGCAATACATCATAAACATACATAACCCATTTACCTTTACCTTCTTGCCTTGGACCTCCACCTTAAGTAACCCTTAAGCAAATTCCTTTGTGCAATGTATGGGCAACGTCCCATACCATCTCACCCTGCTAAGGCACCACCTTAAGGTCACACAAAGTGCAGTTACCATGCATACCTCAACCTTCACCAATTAATCAGAGGCTCAACATTTGGGGGCTAAGCTTCCACAACTACGTGTGGAGCTACGCCCCCTTTTGACGGGGCGTCAATGGCCTGACGAGGCGTCACCCTGGGCGTCAAACAAGACCGCCAAACATACTGCCTAGGCAGCCTTTTATGCCAACGTTTGGGTCCTCTCCAAGGACCCTTAGGCTGGTCCTTGGGGAGTCGTACCCGGACGTTGGGACCCTAAACATGCCTATTAGGATAGTAGGGTCACCATCACTGATTTTAGACTTCATACGACACATAAAAACATGCAAGACACACTAGAACACACTAGCACGCAAACGACTAGTTTTCGAACGTCTCTTTGACGTTTGACTTCAAACTCAACTAAACTGACCTATAAACTCATTTTCAAACATTTATACAAGTTTATCAACTACTAACTAACACACATGTGAAGCTCCAATTATCCTATTTCATTTTGAGGGATGTTACAATATCCCCCACTTGGGAACATTCGTCCTCGAATGACACATTAACATTATAAAGTAAAGACTCTAGGACTAGCAGTCCACAACAAGCATGTAATATAATTACTACAGCACACATCAAGGAGGAAACATCAACTCGACATAAAAAAGCATTACAACAAGACTTTCATGCAATTCAAGGAAGTAGGAATAACATCTACCACTCAATATGCACAAAACTTTACCACTTCTCATTTCTTTGGAGGAATTTCCTTCTCCATAGCATATCATGCTCATTACAACATTTATAGGCTCCATACAATTTATCTCAAAATCTTATTCAAGATCACATCAAGGCATGATCAACTAGGCATCTCGTGGAGCAATTTAAACAATTCTTCATAAATTCATATAAATCATGAGGGACATAATCATGAAAACTTATTTATTTACTTAAACAAGAATTCAACTAAAATATGCACATCATAACGTGAATATGGAAACTCAATTCACATAAGACTCCAACATGCAACATGCTACTAAGAACTCTTTGTTTTCAAGCTTGAATTAGAATAGAAGGAAAAGATAAAGATATCAACAACCTTACTACTCCACTCATCATCCCCCACCCATCTAAGCTTATCATCAAACAACAAAGAAAATTGACTTACCTTCATTTGTTCCCTTATCCCTGTTTAGCTTGAAGCATATAGAAACGGTTCCTCTTAGGAGCATTTGGATCCGGGCCATCATGAGCAACTTGAATGGTCTCTTTCCCTTTTGCCTTAAGTGTAGGGCAATCTCTCATCGTATGACCCTTACTCCCACGTCCTAAGCGTCCATCCGTACCTGCAAGACACTTGCCCAAATGTTGCTTTCCACAAGTAGCACACCTAGGCCTCTCAAAAGTAGAACCACCTCCATTACCTCTTTGAGGTTTAGCGTTAGACACCCCATCATTGTTGACCATTGAAGAATCTTGGTTATAGAACCTCTTCTTAGACCTAGATTGGTTTTTATCATTCGGCCTAGCCCTCTTCATATCTCTATTCATCCTCCTAAGCTTTGTCTGCTCAAGTTGTTGAGCATAAACCATAAGCCTAGAGATATCCATATCATGATGGAGCATGGCCGTACGACACTCTTCTTACACTAAACCGGAAACCCCCATCACAAACTTATTCATTCTAGCCCTAAAATTTACTACCAAGGTAGGAGCATACTTAGAGAGTTGGGTAAACTTGAGAGAGTATTCCTTCACACTCATATTCCCTTGACGTAGGTTCATGAACTCAGCCAACTTTTGCTCCCTCAACTCCAAGGGCAAACACCTATCAATAAAGGCCGTCTTAAACACTCCCCAATCTATTGGGTCAGCCCCTATGGGTCTCTCATCCCTCCATTGCTCAAACCACACTTGAGCTACATCCTTGAGTTGGTAGGAAGCCAAGTCCGCCTTCTCCCTAGGAGTCACTCCCATTGCATCCAAATACCTAAACACCTCATCTATAAAGTTTTGTGGGTCCTCATCTACCTTAGAACCATAGAAGGTAGGAAGGTTCATCCTTGTGAAATCCCTCAACCTTGAGGCCACGGTACTCTCAATAGCATTCACCCTAGGCCTCACATCTCTATTTTATTGTGTAGTCATGGAGCAGGCCAGCCTCTCTAATCTCCCCATTAGTCATATCCGGGGGAGCATTCTCTTGCCCACCTAAAGGAGCTTGGTCGACTCGCACTCCTTGGGGAGGAACTCTCCCATCATCTATCTCCTCTTCCGCTCTCCTCCGATTAGCCCTCGTATTCATATCCTATAAACACAAGAGATGGATTATGAAAAGGACACTTATAGACCAAACTCTAAGGCACGACATCAAGAATAATGAAAGAAAGTGAAACTTCTATCATCCTATAGCCTCTCGCTCATAGATGTGTCGCGACTCACACCTATGAATACGACTCTGCTGGACGTGGCTTTCGAGACTTTGCACCTAAAAGTAACTTTAAAACCTTATGCTCTGATACCAAGTTTGTAACGACCCGAGAGCACCCCTTAGCCGTTACATGCATATTCAACCTCTCGGAGGTCTTATACAAGCCTTAGCATTCATTCATCGCATAGATAATAAAAATCAATAAGAATTTAAAACTTTTATTAAATAAAACCATAAGACTTCAAGAGTCATCAACATTTGAAAACAACAATACGCAAGCGGAACTACTAAGTCTCTTTAGCCAATCTTAGACAAGAACTTAAACGTACTAAGGGACACGGCCCTTTACAAATGAAATGAAACTTAAGTGTCTATTACAATGACTAAGAAACTTCTAAACATGGTCCTCGAATCTTGAGGACATAACAAAGACTTGGAAGAGTGAAGCAATCCAAGCAACTCCAAAGCACAATCTCCTCCTAATTACCACAACCTACACTTGTAGTAAAATAGAAGAAAGGGGTTAGTACAAAACACGTACTAAGAATGAGGATATGCAAAACATGCTAAAAAGGACATTTGTTTGGAAGTTACGCTTTCATGCCATTTTGATAAAATCTCATGAACATCAACTTAATAGGCACCATATAAGTCACAACCAACAATACAAAGTCATATGCTTCGCAATACATCATAAACATACATAACCCATTTACCTTTACCTTCTTGCCTTGGACCTCCACCTTAAGTAACCCTTAAGCAAATTCCTTTGTGCAATGTATGGGCAACGTCCCATACCATCTCACCCTGCTAAGGCACCACCTTAAGGTCACACAAAGTGCAGTTACCATGCATACCTCAACCTTCACCAATTAATCAGAGGCTCAACATTTGGGGGCTAAGCTTCCACAACTACGTGTGGAGCTACGCCCCCTTTTGACGGGGCGTCAATGGCCTGACGAGGCGTCACCCTGGGCGTCAAACAAGACCGCCAAACATACTGCCTAGGCAGCCTTTTATGCCAACGTTTGGGTCCTCTCCAAGGACCCTTAGGCTGGTCCTTGGGGAGTCGTACCCGGACGTTGGGACCCTAAACATGCCTATTAGGATAGTAGGGTCACCATCACTGATTTTAGACTTCATACGACACATAAAAACATGCAAGACACACTAGAACACACTAGCACGCAAACGACTAGTTTTCGAACGTCTCTTTGACGTTTGACTTCAAACTCAACTAAACTGACCTATAAACTCATTTTCAAACATTTATACAAGTTTATCAACTACTAACTAACACACATGTGAAGCTCCAATTATCCTATTTCATTTTGAGGGATGTTACAATATCCCCCACTTGGGAACATTCGTCCTCGAATGACACATTAACATTATAAAGTAAAGACTCTAGGACTAGCAGTCCACAACAAGCATGTAATATAATTACTACAGCACACATCAAGGAGGAAACATCAACTCGACATAAAAAAGCATTACAACAAGACTTTCATGCAATTCAAGGAAGTAGGAATAACATCTACCACTCAATATGCACAAAACTTTACCACTTCTCATTTCTTTGGAGGAATTTCCTTCTCCATAGCATATCATGCTCATTACAACATTTATAGGCTCCATACAATTTATCTCAAAATCTTATTCAAGATCACATCAAGGCATGATCAACTAGGCATCTCGTGGAGCAATTTAAACAATTCTTCATAAATTCATATAAATCATGAGGGACATAATCATGAAAACTTATTTATTTACTTAAACAAGAATTCAACTAAAATATGCACATCATAACGTGAATATGGAAACTCAATTCACATAAGACTCCAACATGCAACATGCTACTAAGAACTCTTTGTTTTCAAGCTTGAATTAGAATAGAAGGAAAAGATAAAGATATCAACAACCTTACTACTCCACTCATCATCCCCCACCCATCTAAGCTTATCATCAAACAACAAAGAAAATTGACTTACCTTCATTTGTTCCCTTATCCCTGTTTAGCTTGAAGCATATAGAAACGGTTCCTCTTAGGAGCATTTGGATCCGGGCCATCATGAGCAACTTGAATGGTCTCTTTCCCTTTTGCCTTAAGTGTAGGGCAATCTCTCATCGTATGACCCTTACTCCCACGTCCTAAGCGTCCATCCGTACCTGCAAGACACTTGCCCAAATGTTGCTTTCCACAAGTAGCACACCTAGGCCTCTCAAAAGTAGAACCACCTCCATTACCTCTTTGAGGTTTAGCGTTAGACACCCCATCATTGTTGACCATTGAAGAATCTTGGTTATAGAACCTCTTCTTAGACCTAGATTGGTTTTTATCATTCGGCCTAGCCCTCTTCATATCTCTATTCATCCTCCTAAGCTTTGTCTGCTCAAGTTGTTGAGCATAAACCATAAGCCTAGAGATATCCATATCATGATGGAGCATGGCCGTACGACACTCTTCTTACACTAAACCGGAAACCCCCATCACAAACTTATTCATTCTAGCCCTAAAATTTACTACCAAGGTAGGAGCATACTTAGAGAGTTGGGTAAACTTGAGAGAGTATTCCTTCACACTCATATTCCCTTGACGTAGGTTCATGAACTCAGCCAACTTTTGCTCCCTCAACTCCAAGGGCAAACACCTATCAATAAAGGCCGTCTTAAACACTCCCCAATCTATTGGGTCAGCCCCTATGGGTCTCTCATCCCTCCATTGCTCAAACCACACTTGAGCTACATCCTTGAGTTGGTAGGAAGCCAAGTCCGCCTTCTCCCTAGGAGTCACTCCCATTGCATCCAAATACCTAAACACCTCATCTATAAAGTTTTGTGGGTCCTCATCTACCTTAGAACCATAGAAGGTAGGAAGGTTCATCCTTGTGAAATCCCTCAACCTTGAGGCCACGGTACTCTCAATAGCATTCACCCTAGGCCTCACATCTCTATTTTATTGTGTAGTCATGGAGCAGGCCAGCCTCTCTAATCTCCCCATTAGTCATATCCGGGGGAGCATTCTCTTGCCCACCTAAAGGAGCTTGGTCGACTCGCACTCCTTGGGGAGGAACTCTCCCATCATCTATCTCCTCTTCCGCTCTCCTCCGATTAGCCCTCGTATTCATATCCTATAAACACAAGAGATGGATTATGAAAAGGACACTTATAGACCAAACTCTAAGGCACGACATCAAGAATAATGAAAGAAAGTGAAACTTCTATCATCCTATAGCCTCTCGCTCATAGATGTGTCGCGACTCACACCTATGAATACGACTCTGCTGGACGTGGCTTTCGAGACTTTGCACCTAAAAGTAACTTTAAAACCTTATGCTCTGATACCAAGTTTGTAACGACCCGAGAGCACCCCTTAGCCGTTACATGCATATTCAACCTCTCGGAGGTCTTATACAAGCCTTAGCATTCATTCATCGCATAGATAATAAAAATCAATAAGAATTTAAAACTTTTATTAAATAAAACCATAAGACTTCAAGAGTCATCAACATTTGAAAACAACAATACGCAAGCGGAACTACTAAGTCTCTTTAGCCAATCTTAGACAAGAACTTAAACGTACTAAGGGACACGGCCCTTTACAAATGAAATGAAACTTAAGTGTCTATTACAATGACTAAGAAACTTCTAAACATGGTCCTCGAATCTTGAGGACATAACAAAGACTTGGAAGAGTGAAGCAATCCAAGCAACTCCAAAGCACAATCTCCTCCTAATTACCACAACCTACACTTGTAGTAAAATAGAAGAAAGGGGTTAGTACAAAACACGTACTAAGAATGAGGATATGCAAAACATGCTAAAAAGGACATTTGTTTGGAAGTTACGCTTTCATGCCATTTTGATAAAATCTCATGAACATCAACTTAATAGGCACCATATAAGTCACAACCAACAATACAAAGTCATATGCTTCGCAATACATCATAAACATACATAACCCATTTACCTTTACCTTCTTGCCTTGGACCTCCACCTTAAGTAACCCTTAAGCAAATTCCTTTGTGCAATGTATGGGCAACGTCCCATACCATCTCACCCTGCTAAGGCACCACCTTAAGGTCACACAAAGTGCAGTTACCATGCATACCTCAACCTTCACCAATTAATCAGAGGCTCAACATTTGGGGGCTAAGCTTCCACAACTACGTGTGGAGCTACGCCCCCTTTTGACGGGGCGTCAATGGCCTGACGAGGCGTCACCCTGGGCGTCAAACAAGACCGCCAAACATACTGCCTAGGCAGCCTTTTATGCCAACGTTTGGGTCCTCTCCAAGGACCCTTAGGCTGGTCCTTGGGGAGTCGTACCCGGACGTTGGGACCCTAAACATGCCTATTAGGATAGTAGGGTCACCATCACTGATTTTAGACTTCATACGACACATAAAAACATGCAAGACACACTAGAACACACTAGCACGCAAACGACTAGTTTTCGAACGTCTCTTTGACGTTTGACTTCAAACTCAACTAAACTGACCTATAAACTCATTTTCAAACATTTATACAAGTTTATCAACTACTAACTAACACACATGTGAAGCTCCAATTATCCTATTTCATTTTGAGGGATGTTACAATATCCCCCACTTGGGAACATTCGTCCTCGAATGACACATTAACATTATAAAGTAAAGACTCTAGGACTAGCAGTCCACAACAAGCATGTAATATAATTACTACAGCACACATCAAGGAGGAAACATCAACTCGACATAAAAAAGCATTACAACAAGACTTTCATGCAATTCAAGGAAGTAGGAATAACATCTACCACTCAATATGCACAAAACTTTACCACTTCTCATTTCTTTGGAGGAATTTCCTTCTCCATAGCATATCATGCTCATTACAACATTTATAGGCTCCATACAATTTATCTCAAAATCTTATTCAAGATCACATCAAGGCATGATCAACTAGGCATCTCGTGGAGCAATTTAAACAATTCTTCATAAATTCATATAAATCATGAGGGACATAATCATGAAAACTTATTTATTTACTTAAACAAGAATTCAACTAAAATATGCACATCATAACGTGAATATGGAAACTCAATTCACATAAGACTCCAACATGCAACATGCTACTAAGAACTCTTTGTTTTCAAGCTTGAATTAGAATAGAAGGAAAAGATAAAGATATCAACAACCTTACTACTCCACTCATCATCCCCCACCCATCTAAGCTTATCATCAAACAACAAAGAAAATTGACTTACCTTCATTTGTTCCCTTATCCCTGTTTAGCTTGAAGCATATAGAAACGGTTCCTCTTAGGAGCATTTGGATCCGGGCCATCATGAGCAACTTGAATGGTCTCTTTCCCTTTTGCCTTAAGTGTAGGGCAATCTCTCATCGTATGACCCTTACTCCCACGTCCTAAGCGTCCATCCGTACCTGCAAGACACTTGCCCAAATGTTGCTTTCCACAAGTAGCACACCTAGGCCTCTCAAAAGTAGAACCACCTCCATTACCTCTTTGAGGTTTAGCGTTAGACACCCCATCATTGTTGACCATTGAAGAATCTTGGTTATAGAACCTCTTCTTAGACCTAGATTGGTTTTTATCATTCGGCCTAGCCCTCTTCATATCTCTATTCATCCTCCTAAGCTTTGTCTGCTCAAGTTGTTGAGCATAAACCATAAGCCTAGAGATATCCATATCATGATGGAGCATGGCCGTACGACACTCTTCTTACACTAAACCGGAAACCCCCATCACAAACTTATTCATTCTAGCCCTAAAATTTACTACCAAGGTAGGAGCATACTTAGAGAGTTGGGTAAACTTGAGAGAGTATTCCTTCACACTCATATTCCCTTGACGTAGGTTCATGAACTCAGCCAACTTTTGCTCCCTCAACTCCAAGGGCAAACACCTATCAATAAAGGCCGTCTTAAACACTCCCCAATCTATTGGGTCAGCCCCTATGGGTCTCTCATCCCTCCATTGCTCAAACCACACTTGAGCTACATCCTTGAGTTGGTAGGAAGCCAAGTCCGCCTTCTCCCTAGGAGTCACTCCCATTGCATCCAAATACCTAAACACCTCATCTATAAAGTTTTGTGGGTCCTCATCTACCTTAGAACCATAGAAGGTAGGAAGGTTCATCCTTGTGAAATCCCTCAACCTTGAGGCCACGGTACTCTCAATAGCATTCACCCTAGGCCTCACATCTCTATTTTATTGTGTAGTCATGGAGCAGGCCAGCCTCTCTAATCTCCCCATTAGTCATATCCGGGGGAGCATTCTCTTGCCCACCTAAAGGAGCTTGGTCGACTCGCACTCCTTGGGGAGGAACTCTCCCATCATCTATCTCCTCTTCCGCTCTCCTCCGATTAGCCCTCGTATTCATATCCTATAAACACAAGAGATGGATTATGAAAAGGACACTTATAGACCAAACTCTAAGGCACGACATCAAGAATAATGAAAGAAAGTGAAACTTCTATCATCCTATAGCCTCTCGCTCATAGATGTGTCGCGACTCACACCTATGAATACGACTCTGCTGGACGTGGCTTTCGAGACTTTGCACCTAAAAGTAACTTTAAAACCTTATGCTCTGATACCAAGTTTGTAACGACCCGAGAGCACCCCTTAGCCGTTACATGCATATTCAACCTCTCGGAGGTCTTATACAAGCCTTAGCATTCATTCATCGCATAGATAATAAAAATCAATAAGAATTTAAAACTTTTATTAAATAAAACCATAAGACTTCAAGAGTCATCAACATTTGAAAACAACAATACGCAAGCGGAACTACTAAGTCTCTTTAGCCAATCTTAGACAAGAACTTAAACGTACTAAGGGACACGGCCCTTTACAAATGAAATGAAACTTAAGTGTCTATTACAATGACTAAGAAACTTCTAAACATGGTCCTCGAATCTTGAGGACATAACAAAGACTTGGAAGAGTGAAGCAATCCAAGCAACTCCAAAGCACAATCTCCTCCTAATTACCACAACCTACACTTGTAGTAAAATAGAAGAAAGGGGTTAGTACAAAACACGTACTAAGAATGAGGATATGCAAAACATGCTAAAAAGGACATTTGTTTGGAAGTTACGCTTTCATGCCATTTTGATAAAATCTCATGAACATCAACTTAATAGGCACCATATAAGTCACAACCAACAATACAAAGTCATATGCTTCGCAATACATCATAAACATACATAACCCATTTACCTTTACCTTCTTGCCTTGGACCTCCACCTTAAGTAACCCTTAAGCAAATTCCTTTGTGCAATGTATGGGCAACGTCCCATACCATCTCACCCTGCTAAGGCACCACCTTAAGGTCACACAAAGTGCAGTTACCATGCATACCTCAACCTTCACCAATTAATCAGAGGCTCAACATTTGGGGGCTAAGCTTCCACAACTACGTGTGGAGCTACGCCCCCTTTTGACGGGGCGTCAATGGCCTGACGAGGCGTCACCCTGGGCGTCAAACAAGACCGCCAAACATACTGCCTAGGCAGCCTTTTATGCCAACGTTTGGGTCCTCTCCAAGGACCCTTAGGCTGGTCCTTGGGGAGTCGTACCCGGACGTTGGGACCCTAAACATGCCTATTAGGATAGTAGGGTCACCATCACTGATTTTAGACTTCATACGACACATAAAAACATGCAAGACACACTAGAACACACTAGCACGCAAACGACTAGTTTTCGAACGTCTCTTTGACGTTTGACTTCAAACTCAACTAAACTGACCTATAAACTCATTTTCAAACATTTATACAAGTTTATCAACTACTAACTAACACACATGTGAAGCTCCAATTATCCTATTTCATTTTGAGGGATGTTACAATATCCCCCACTTGGGAACATTCGTCCTCGAATGACACATTAACATTATAAAGTAAAGACTCTAGGACTAGCAGTCCACAACAAGCATGTAATATAATTACTACAGCACACATCAAGGAGGAAACATCAACTCGACATAAAAAAGCATTACAACAAGACTTTCATGCAATTCAAGGAAGTAGGAATAACATCTACCACTCAATATGCACAAAACTTTACCACTTCTCATTTCTTTGGAGGAATTTCCTTCTCCATAGCATATCATGCTCATTACAACATTTATAGGCTCCATACAATTTATCTCAAAATCTTATTCAAGATCACATCAAGGCATGATCAACTAGGCATCTCGTGGAGCAATTTAAACAATTCTTCATAAATTCATATAAATCATGAGGGACATAATCATGAAAACTTATTTATTTACTTAAACAAGAATTCAACTAAAATATGCACATCATAACGTGAATATGGAAACTCAATTCACATAAGACTCCAACATGCAACATGCTACTAAGAACTCTTTGTTTTCAAGCTTGAATTAGAATAGAAGGAAAAGATAAAGATATCAACAACCTTACTACTCCACTCATCATCCCCCACCCATCTAAGCTTATCATCAAACAACAAAGAAAATTGACTTACCTTCATTTGTTCCCTTATCCCTGTTTAGCTTGAAGCATATAGAAACGGTTCCTCTTAGGAGCATTTGGATCCGGGCCATCATGAGCAACTTGAATGGTCTCTTTCCCTTTTGCCTTAAGTGTAGGGCAATCTCTCATCGTATGACCCTTACTCCCACGTCCTAAGCGTCCATCCGTACCTGCAAGACACTTGCCCAAATGTTGCTTTCCACAAGTAGCACACCTAGGCCTCTCAAAAGTAGAACCACCTCCATTACCTCTTTGAGGTTTAGCGTTAGACACCCCATCATTGTTGACCATTGAAGAATCTTGGTTATAGAACCTCTTCTTAGACCTAGATTGGTTTTTATCATTCGGCCTAGCCCTCTTCATATCTCTATTCATCCTCCTAAGCTTTGTCTGCTCAAGTTGTTGAGCATAAACCATAAGCCTAGAGATATCCATATCATGATGGAGCATGGCCGTACGACACTCTTCTTACACTAAACCGGAAACCCCCATCACAAACTTATTCATTCTAGCCCTAAAATTTACTACCAAGGTAGGAGCATACTTAGAGAGTTGGGTAAACTTGAGAGAGTATTCCTTCACACTCATATTCCCTTGACGTAGGTTCATGAACTCAGCCAACTTTTGCTCCCTCAACTCCAAGGGCAAACACCTATCAATAAAGGCCGTCTTAAACACTCCCCAATCTATTGGGTCAGCCCCTATGGGTCTCTCATCCCTCCATTGCTCAAACCACACTTGAGCTACATCCTTGAGTTGGTAGGAAGCCAAGTCCGCCTTCTCCCTAGGAGTCACTCCCATTGCATCCAAATACCTAAACACCTCATCTATAAAGTTTTGTGGGTCCTCATCTACCTTAGAACCATAGAAGGTAGGAAGGTTCATCCTTGTGAAATCCCTCAACCTTGAGGCCACGGTACTCTCAATAGCATTCACCCTAGGCCTCACATCTCTATTTTATTGTGTAGTCATGGAGCAGGCCAGCCTCTCTAATCTCCCCATTAGTCATATCCGGGGGAGCATTCTCTTGCCCACCTAAAGGAGCTTGGTCGACTCGCACTCCTTGGGGAGGAACTCTCCCATCATCTATCTCCTCTTCCGCTCTCCTCCGATTAGCCCTCGTATTCATATCCTATAAACACAAGAGATGGATTATGAAAAGGACACTTATAGACCAAACTCTAAGGCACGACATCAAGAATAATGAAAGAAAGTGAAACTTCTATCATCCTATAGCTCTCGCTCATAGATGTGTCGCGACTCACACCTATGAATACGACTCTGCTGGACGTGGCTTTCGAGACTTTGCACCTAAAAGTAACTTTAAAACCTTATGCTCTGATACCAAGTTTGTAACGACCCGAGAGCACCCCTTAGCCGTTACATGCATATTCAACCTCTCGGAGGTCTTATACAAGCCTTAGCATTCATTCATCGCATAGATAATAAAAATCAATAAGAATTTAAAACTTTTATTAAATAAAACCATAAGACTTCAAGAGTCATCAACATTTGAAAACAACAATACGCAAGCGGAACTACTAAGTCTCTTTAGCCAATCTTAGACAAGAACTTAAACGTACTAAGGGACACGGCCCTTTACAAATGAAATGAAACTTAAGTGTCTATTACAATGACTAAGAAACTTCTAAACATGGTCCTCGAATCTTGAGGACATAACAAAGACTTGGAAGAGTGAAGCAATCCAAGCAACTCCAAAGCACAATCTCCTCCTAATTACCACAACCTACACTTGTAGTAAAATAGAAGAAAGGGGTTAGTACAAAACACGTACTAAGAATGAGGATATGCAAAACATGCTAAAAAGGACATTTGTTTGGAAGTTACGCTTTCATGCCATTTTGATAAAATCTCATGAACATCAACTTAATAGGCACCATATAAGTCACAACCAACAATACAAAGTCATATGCTTCGCAATACATCATAAACATACATAACCCATTTACCTTTACCTTCTTGCCTTGGACCTCCACCTTAAGTAACCCTTAAGCAAATTCCTTTGTGCAATGTATGGGCAACGTCCCATACCATCTCACCCTGCTAAGGCACCACCTTAAGGTCACACAAAGTGCAGTTACCATGCATACCTCAACCTTCACCAATTAATCAGAGGCTCAACATTTGGGGGCTAAGCTTCCACAACTACGTGTGGAGCTACGCCCCCTTTTGACGGGGCGTCAATGGCCTGACGAGGCGTCACCCTGGGCGTCAAACAAGACCGCCAAACATACTGCCTAGGCAGCCTTTTATGCCAACGTTTGGGTCCTCTCCAAGGACCCTTAGGCTGGTCCTTGGGGAGTCGTACCCGGACGTTGGGACCCTAAACATGCCTATTAGGATAGTAGGGTCACCATCACTGATTTTAGACTTCATACGACACATAAAAACATGCAAGACACACTAGAACACACTAGCACGCAAACGACTAGTTTTCGAACGTCTCTTTGACGTTTGACTTCAAACTCAACTAAACTGACCTATAAACTCATTTTCAAACATTTATACAAGTTTATCAACTACTAACTAACACACATGTGAAGCTCCAATTATCCTATTTCATTTTGAGGGATGTTACAATATCCCCCACTTGGGAACATTCGTCCTCGAATGACACATTAACATTATAAAGTAAAGACTCTAGGACTAGCAGTCCACAACAAGCATGTAATATAATTACTACAGCACACATCAAGGAGGAAACATCAACTCGACATAAAAAAGCATTACAACAAGACTTTCATGCAATTCAAGGAAGTAGGAATAACATCTACCACTCAATATGCACAAAACTTTACCACTTCTCATTTCTTTGGAGGAATTTCCTTCTCCATAGCATATCATGCTCATTACAACATTTATAGGCTCCATACAATTTATCTCAAAATCTTATTCAAGATCACATCAAGGCATGATCAACTAGGCATCTCGTGGAGCAATTTAAACAATTCTTCATAAATTCATATAAATCATGAGGGACATAATCATGAAAACTTATTTATTTACTTAAACAAGAATTCAACTAAAATATGCACATCATAACGTGAATATGGAAACTCAATTCACATAAGACTCCAACATGCAACATGCTACTAAGAACTCTTTGTTTTCAAGCTTGAATTAGAATAGAAGGAAAAGATAAAGATATCAACAACCTTACTACTCCACTCATCATCCCCCACCCATCTAAGCTTATCATCAAACAACAAAGAAAATTGACTTACCTTCATTTGTTCCCTTATCCCTGTTTAGCTTGAAGCATATAGAAACGGTTCCTCTTAGGAGCATTTGGATCCGGGCCATCATGAGCAACTTGAATGGTCTCTTTCCCTTTTGCCTTAAGTGTAGGGCAATCTCTCATCGTATGACCCTTACTCCCACGTCCTAAGCGTCCATCCGTACCTGCAAGACACTTGCCCAAATGTTGCTTTCCACAAGTAGCACACCTAGGCCTCTCAAAAGTAGAACCACCTCCATTACCTCTTTGAGGTTTAGCGTTAGACACCCCATCATTGTTGACCATTGAAGAATCTTGGTTATAGAACCTCTTCTTAGACCTAGATTGGTTTTTATCATTCGGCCTAGCCCTCTTCATATCTCTATTCATCCTCCTAAGCTTTGTCTGCTCAAGTTGTTGAGCATAAACCATAAGCCTAGAGATATCCATATCATGATGGAGCATGGCCGTACGACACTCTTCTTACACTAAACCGGAAACCCCCATCACAAACTTATTCATTCTAGCCCTAAAATTTACTACCAAGGTAGGAGCATACTTAGAGAGTTGGGTAAACTTGAGAGAGTATTCCTTCACACTCATATTCCCTTGACGTAGGTTCATGAACTCAGCCAACTTTTGCTCCCTCAACTCCAAGGGCAAACACCTATCAATAAAGGCCGTCTTAAACACTCCCCAATCTATTGGGTCAGCCCCTATGGGTCTCTCATCCCTCCATTGCTCAAACCACACTTGAGCTACATCCTTGAGTTGGTAGGAAGCCAAGTCCGCCTTCTCCCTAGGAGTCACTCCCATTGCATCCAAATACCTAAACACCTCATCTATAAAGTTTTGTGGGTCCTCATCTACCTTAGAACCATAGAAGGTAGGAAGGTTCATCCTTGTGAAATCCCTCAACCTTGAGGCCACGGTACTCTCAATAGCATTCACCCTAGGCCTCACATCTCTATTTTATTGTGTAGTCATGGAGCAGGCCAGCCTCTCTAATCTCCCCATTAGTCATATCCGGGGGAGCATTCTCTTGCCCACCTAAAGGAGCTTGGTCGACTCGCACTCCTTGGGGAGGAACTCTCCCATCATCTATCTCCTCTTCCGCTCTCCTCCGATTAGCCCTCGTATTCATATCCTATAAACACAAGAGATGGATTATGAAAAGGACACTTATAGACCAAACTCTAAGGCACGACATCAAGAATAATGAAAGAAAGTGAAACTTCTATCCTATCCTCGCTCATAGATGTGTCGCGACTCACACCTATGAATACGACTCTGCTGGACGTGGCTTTCGAGACTTTGCACCTAAAAGTAACTTTAAAACCTTATGCTCTGATACCAAGTTTGTAACGACCCGAGAGCACCCCTTAGCCGTTACATGCATATTCAACCTCTCGGAGGTCTTATACAAGCCTTAGCATTCATTCATCGCATAGATAATAAAAATCAATAAGAATTTAAAACTTTTATTAAATAAAACCATAAGACTTCAAGAGTCATCAACATTTGAAAACAACAATACGCAAGCGGAACTACTAAGTCTCTTTAGCCAATCTTAGACAAGAACTTAAACGTACTAAGGGACACGGCCCTTTACAAATGAAATGAAACTTAAGTGTCTATTACAATGACTAAGAAACTTCTAAACATAGTCCTCGAATCTTGAGGACATAACAAAGACTTGGAAGAGTGAAGCAATCCAAGCAACTCCAAAGCACAATCTCCTCCTAATTACCACAACCTACACTTGTAGTAAAATAGAAGAAAGGGGTTAGTACAAAACACGTACTAAGAATGAGGATATGCAAAACATGCTAAAAAGGACATTTGTTTGGAAGTTACGCTTTCATGCCATTTTGATAAAATCTCATGAACATCAACTTAATAGGCACCATATAAGTCACAACCAACAATACAAAGTCATATGCTTCGCAATACATCATAAACATACATAACCCATTTACCTTTACCTTCTTGCCTTGGACCTCCACCTTAAGTAACCCTTAAGCAAATTCCTTTGTGCAATGTATGGGCAACGTCCCATACCATCTCACCCTGCTAAGGCACCACCTTAAGGTCACACAAAGTGCAGTTACCATGCATACCTCAACCTTCACCAATTAATCAGAGGCTCAACATTTGGGGGCTAAGCTTCCACAACTACGTGTGGAGCTACGCCCCCTTTTGACGGGGCGTCAATGGCCTGACGAGGCGTCACCCTGGGCGTCAAACAAGACCGCCAAACATACTGCCTAGGCAGCCTTTTATGCCAACGTTTGGGTCCTCTCCAAGGACCCTTAGGCTGGTCCTTGGGGAGTCGTACCCGGACGTTGGGACCCTAAACATGCCTATTAGGATAGTAGGGTCACCATCACTGATTTTAGACTTCATACGACACATAAAAACATGCAAGACACACTAGAACACACTAGCACGCAAACGACTAGTTTTCGAACGTCTCTTTGACGTTTGACTTCAAACTCAACTAAACTGACCTATAAACTCATTTTCAAACATTTATACAAGTTTATCAACTACTAACTAACACACATGTGAAGCTCCAATTATCCTATTTCATTTTGAGGGATGTTACAATATCCCCCACTTGGGAACATTCGTCCTCGAATGACACATTAACATTATAAAGTAAAGACTCTAGGACTAGCAGTCCACAACAAGCATGTAATATAATTACTACAGCACACATCAAGGAGGAAACATCAACTCGACATAAAAAAGCATTACAACAAGACTTTCATGCAATTCAAGGAAGTAGGAATAACATCTACCACTCAATATGCACAAAACTTTACCACTTCTCATTTCTTTGGAGGAATTTCCTTCTCCATAGCATATCATGCTCATTACAACATTTATAGGCTCCATACAATTTATCTCAAAATCTTATTCAAGATCACATCAAGGCATGATCAACTAGGCATCTCGTGGAGCAATTTAAACAATTCTTCATAAATTCATATAAATCATGAGGGACATAATCATGAAAACTTATTTATTTACTTAAACAAGAATTCAACTAAAATATGCACATCATAACGTGAATATGGAAACTCAATTCACATAAGACTCCAACATGCAACATGCTACTAAGAACTCTTTGTTTTCAAGCTTGAATTAGAATAGAAGGAAAAGATAAAGATATCAACAACCTTACTACTCCACTCATCATCCCCCACCCATCTAAGCTTATCATCAAACAACAAAGAAAATTGACTTACCTTCATTTGTTCCCTTATCCCTGTTTAGCTTGAAGCATATAGAAACGGTTCCTCTTAGGAGCATTTGGATCCGGGCCATCATGAGCAACTTGAATGGTCTCTTTCCCTTTTGCCTTAAGTGTAGGGCAATCTCTCATCGTATGACCCTTACTCCCACGTCCTAAGCGTCCATCCGTACCTGCAAGACACTTGCCCAAATGTTGCTTTCCACAAGTAGCACACCTAGGCCTCTCAAAAGTAGAACCACCTCCATTACCTCTTTGAGGTTTAGCGTTAGACACCCCATCATTGTTGACCATTGAAGAATCTTGGTTATAGAACCTCTTCTTAGACCTAGATTGGTTTTTATCATTCGGCCTAGCCCTCTTCATATCTCTATTCATCCTCCTAAGCTTTGTCTGCTCAAGTTGTTGAGCATAAACCATAAGCCTAGAGATATCCATATCATGATGGAGCATGGCCGTACGACACTCTTCTTACACTAAACCGGAAACCCCCATCACAAACTTATTCATTCTAGCCCTAAAATTTACTACCAAGGTAGGAGCATACTTAGAGAGTTGGGTAAACTTGAGAGAGTATTCCTTCACACTCATATTCCCTTGACGTAGGTTCATGAACTCAGCCAACTTTTGCTCCCTCAACTCCAAGGGCAAACACCTATCAATAAAGGCCGTCTTAAACACTCCCCAATCTATTGGGTCAGCCCCTATGGGTCTCTCATCCCTCCATTGCTCAAACCACACTTGAGCTACATCCTTGAGTTGGTAGGAAGCCAAGTCCGCCTTCTCCCTAGGAGTCACTCCCATTGCATCCAAATACCTAAACACCTCATCTATAAAGTTTTGTGGGTCCTCATCTACCTTAGAACCATAGAAGGTAGGAAGGTTCATCCTTGTGAAATCCCTCAACCTTGAGGCCACGGTACTCTCAATAGCATTCACCCTAGGCCTCACATCTCTATTTTATTGTGTAGTCATGGAGCAGGCCAGCCTCTCTAATCTCCCCATTAGTCATATCCGGGGGAGCATTCTCTTGCCCACCTAAAGGAGCTTGGTCGACTCGCACTCC
>NW_026020506.1:0-25425 GCF_900185275.1 Solanum verrucosum | reverse complement strand
AAAGACCTAAATCGTATAAGCTAATCCCTAAAAAATAAAATAAAAACCCTAAGCCCTAAAACATAAACCTATAAAATCCAAAAAAACCTTAACCTAAACAACCCAATGCCCTAAACCCTAAAAACCTAAATAAAACCCTTAACCTAAAACCATAAACCTAAAAAAAACTTAAGCCCTAAACCCTAAACCCTAACCTAAAAGTCTAAATCCTAAACTTAAAAACCGTAAGAAACCCTAAACCCTAAACCTTAAGAAACCATAAATCCTATCAACCCTAAAATAAACCATAAAAACCATTTAAAACCCCTAAACTCCCTAAGCTCTAAACCCTAAATCCTAAAAATCCGTAAACCCTAAACCTAAAAAACATAAAAACTCTAAGCCCTGAACCCTAAAAAACCTTAAGAAACACTTAACCCTAAAAAACCAAAAAACCCATAAACCTAAAAACCTCTAAGCTCTAAACTCTATAAAGCCCAAAAAATATACATTAAGCCCTAAAAAACACAAAAAAGCCCTAAGCCCTAAACTCTAAACCTATAAAATTCTAAAAAACCTTACCTAAAAAACCCTAAGCCCTAAACCCTAAAAACCTAAATAAATCCATTAACCTAAACCCTAAACCTAAAAACCCCCCAAGACCTAAACACTAACCTAAAACTCTAAATCCTAAGCCGAAAACCCTAAGAAATCCTAAATCCTACAAACCCAAAAATAAAACCCTAAAACCATTTTAAACACCTACAAAACCCTAATTCCTAAACCTTAAACCCTAAGAAACCCTAAACATTAAGAAACCCTAAAATAAACCCTAAAAATCATTTAAAACCTCTACAAAAAACTAAGCCCTAAATCCTAAATCCTAAAGATCCCTAAACCCTAAAAAACCCTAAGAAACACTTAACTCTTAAAAACCCTAAGAAAACCCAAAAAGCCCCTAATCCTTAAAAACTCAAAGCTCTAAACCCTATAAAGCCCTAAATCGTATATGCTAAACCCTCAAAAACACAAAAAAACCGTAAGCCTAAACCCTAAACCCTAAAGCTATAAAATCCTAAAAAACTGTAACCTAAAAAAGCCAAGGCCCTAAACCCTAACACCCTAAATAAAACCCTAAACCCTAACCTAAAAGTAAATCCTAAACTTAAAACCCTAAGAAACGCTAAACCCTAAACCTTAAGAAACCCTAAATCCTATGAACCCTAAAACAAACCCAAAAAACCATTTAGAAGCCCTACAAAACCCTAAATGCAAAAAATCTGTAAGCCCTAAACCTATAAACACACAAAAAAAAAACCTAAGCCCTAAAAGCTAAACCCTAAAACCCCAAGAAACACATAATCCTTAAAAACGCTAAAAACTCAGAAACCCCTAAACATAAAAAACACTAAGCTCTAAACCCTAAATCCTAAAAATCCGTAAACCTTAAACCTAAAAAACACTTAAGCCCTAAAACCTAAATCAGAGAAAACCCTAAGAAAAACTTAACCCTTAAAAATCCTAAAAACCCAAAAACCCCTAAACCTAAACAACTCTAAGCTCTAGCCCTATAAAGCCCTAAATCGTATATGTTAAACCCTAAAAAACACAAAAACTAAAACCCTAAATCCTAAACCTAATACCCTAAGAAATCCTAAATCATATATACCCTAAAAACAAATTAAAACACTTACTACAAAACCCTAAGTTTAAAACCCTAAATCCTAAAACTTCATAAACCCTAACCCTAAAAACAAAAAATAAACCCGAAGTTGTAAACCCAAAACCTATAAAACCCTAAAAAACCTTAACTTTAAAACCCAAAGCCCTAATCCCTAAAAACCTATATAAAACCCTCAACTTAAAACCCTAAACCTAAAAAACCTCTAAACCCTAACCTAAACCCCTAAATACCTAAGAAAGCCTAAACCCTAAAGCTTAAAACCCTATAAACCCTAAAACCTAAACCCTAAAAACCTATAAACCCTAAAAACCATAACCCTAAAGCCCTAAACCTAAACCTATAAAAACCCTAAACCTAATTAAACCTAAAAACCCTAAAACCTAAATCCTAAAAACCCTAAACCTAACCTTAAGAAACCCTACATCCTATAAACCCTTAAAGCAAACCCTACAACCCATTTAAAACCCTACAAAACCCTAAGATCTAATCCTTAAATCCTAACAATCCATAAACCTTAAACCTAAAAAACACAAAAAATCGTAAGCCCTAAGCCCTAAACCCTAGAAAACCATAAGAAACGCTTAACCCTTAAAAACCCAAAACCCCATAAGCCTGAAAAACTCTAATCTCTAAACCCTATAAATCTCTAAATCGTATATATAAAACCCTAAAAAAAAAAAAAAAAACCTAAGCCATAAACCCTAAGCCTATAAAACCCTAAAAGACCTTAACCCACAAACCCAAAGCCCTAAACCTATAAACCTACATAAAGAACTTAACCTAAAACCCGAAAGCTAAAAAAACCATAGGCCCCTAAACCCTAAACCCTAACCTAAAACACTAAGAAGCCCTAAACCTTAAGAAACCCTAAATCCTATAAACCCTAAAATAAACCCTAAAACCTATTTAAAACCCCTACAAAACCATAAGCTCTAAACCCTAACTCCTATAAATTCCTAAGCCTTAAACCTTAAAAACACAAAAAAAAAAAACCATAAGCCTTAAACCCTAGAAAACCCTAAGAAACACTTAACCCTTAAAAAACCCTTGGCTCTAAATCCTAAATCCTGAAATTTTGTAAACCTTAAACCTAAAAAACACAAAAAAAACTAAGCCCTAAACCCTAAAAAACCCTAAGAAACACTGAACCCTTAAAAACTCTAAAAAAAAACTAAAAACCCCTAAACTTGAAAAACTCTAAGCTCGAAACCCTATAAAGTCGTAGATCGTATATGCTAAACCCTAAAAACACACAAAAAAAACCTAAGCCCTAAACCCTAAACCTATAAAATCCTAAAAAAACTTAACCTAAAAAACCCAAAGCCCTAAATCCTAAAAACCTAAACAAAACCCTTAACCTAAAATCCTAAACCTAAAAAAAACCTAAGCCCTAAACCCTAACCTAAAACCCTAAATCCTAAACCTAAAACCCTAAGAAACCCTAAACCCTATACCTTAAGAAACCCTAAATCCTATAAACCCAAAAATAAACCCTAAAACCCATTTAAAACCCCTACAAAATCCTAAGTTCTAAACCCTAATTCCTAAAAATCCATAAAACTTAAACCTAAAAACACAAAAAAAATCCTAAGCCCTAAGCCCTAGCTAAACCATAGAAAACCATAAGTGACACTTAACCCTTAAAAACCTAAAAGACTCTAAGCTCTAAACCCTATAAATCCCTAAATCGTATATATTAAACCCTAAAAAACACAAAAAAAAACCAAAGCCCTAAAACCCTAAACTTATAAAACCCTAAAAAAACCGTAACCTACAAAACCCAAAGCCCTAAAGCCTAAAAACCTAGAAAAAACACTTAACCTAAAATCCTAAACCTAAAATAACTATAAGCCCTAAACCCTAAACCGTAACCTAACACCCTAAATCCTAAACTAAAGCACTAAGAAGTCCTAAACTATAAAAAAACCCTAAAAACCATACAAAACCTTATACTCAAACCCTAAATCCTAAAAAACCAATAACTCTAAACCTAAAAAACAAACAAAAAAAAACTAAGCACTAAACATAAACCCTAAGAAACACTTAACCCTTACAAACCCTAAAAAGGACAAAAACCTTTAAACCTAAAAAATTCTAAGCTCAAAACCCTATAAGGTCCTAAATCGTATATGTTATACCCTAAAAACACAAAAAAAATCATAAGCCTGAAACCCTAAACCTATAAAATCCTAGAAAAACCATAACCTACAAAACCCAAAGCCATAAACCCTTAAAACCTAGATAAAACCCTTAACCTAACCCTAAACCTAAAAAAACCCTAAGCAATAAACCTAACCCTAACCTAAACCCTAAACATAAAAAAACCCTAACCTAAAACCCTAAACATCAAAAAACCCTAAGCCCTAAACCCTAAACCCTAACCTAAAACCCTAAATCCTAAACCATAAACCCTAAGAAACCCTAAATCTATAAACCCTAATAACCATTTAATACCTTACAAAACCCTAAGCCTAAAAAATCGTAAACCAAAAACCCTAAATCCTAAACCCAAAATCCTAAGAAACCCTAACCCTTAATCCTATAAACCCTAAAATAAACCCTAAGAACCATTTAAAACCTTTACAAAACTCTAAGCTCTAAACCATAAATCAGAAAAAATCATAAACCCTACACATAAAAACACACAAAAAACCCTAAGCCCTGAACCCTAAACCTATAAAACCCTAAAAAATCTTAACCTAAAAAACCCAAAACCCTAAACCCTAAAATCCTAGATAAAACCCTAACCAAAAACTCTAAACCCAAACCAAAAACACTAAATCCTAAACCTATAAACCCTAAAAACCATTTAAAACCCCTACAAAACCATAAGCTCAAAACCTTATATCCTAAAAATCCATAAACACTAAACCTAAAAACACAAAAAAACCCAAAACCCTAAACCCTAAGAAACACTTAACCCTTTAAAACCCTAAAAACAAAAAAAACACATAAACCAAAAAAACACTAAGCTCTAAACCTTATAGAGCCCGAAATCATATATGCTAAACCCTAAAAATAGTAAACAGTAAACTCTAAACCTACAAAACCCTAAAAAATCTTAACCTAAAAACACCAAAGCCCTAAACCCTAAACCTAAATAAACCCTAAACCCTAACCTAAAACCCTAAACCTTAACCTAAAACCCTAGATCCTAAATGTAAAGCCCTAGGAAACCCTAAATCATATAAACCCTAAAATTGTCATGCCCCAAGCTACCCCCGATACGCGGACACGGGACATAGGATCACAAGTGACCCCAAGCTAACAATGCTGGCATGACATTAGCGTACTAAGATAATACTAATTGATGCAGAAGCTAAATCATAAAAATGAAAGTAATGGGGAATACCCATGTACTAAAACTGAATATATCAAATATGAGAGTTTAATACAAAAGAAACATCAAACTCAAATACTAAGCTGAATCTAACTATGTCTGAAAATATCCTCTAACTAACTAGAAATGTTGGGACATACCCCAGCTAAGTCTAGCAAAACTGAAACTGAAAGACTAAAATACTGAAGAAAATAGCATGACTATTGTCCTTGAAGAATGAGGACTCACCACTGATACTGCTAAACGGGAGATCGAGAACCGATCTAAGTGTGATCTGACTGCTGAGGACTTGAACCTACATCACGAGAAGATGTAGCCCAATATATGCGTCAGCACTTGAAAGGTACTGAGCATGCAGGATAGAGTAAAGTTGAACAAAGCATATAACTGAACAAGTGATAAAGCAAAAGCATAAACTAAACATGATATAGATACTGAAATACTGAACATGACTAAACTGAATGCGATGACCAGATTATAACATGCTGAGACTGATACTGAAACATGGTCAATGCAATAGGATCTGACTAAACTGTGGGAGCTACTAATAACCGATAATAAAACCATATGAGTTAAATGTGAGTCTGATGTATACGCCCCATCGAGAAGACCCAATATACCCGGCCAAAGGATAGAGGCATGCTGGCGTATCACTAAAATGATGCCCACAGAGGGGATATACAACCTAGGTGGATTGTAGTTCTGGGACTATATGGGTGACTGACCCTAGCCCAACCCCGTATTAAGCTACTCCCAATAGATTAAGTGATTAACACATTATGACTAAATTTATGTAATATACTGGATAGCTCAAAATGACATGCAAACAGAGAATGCACACTAATAGACTGATAATGACACATCCAAGACTGAGGCATGTATATCTGAAATACTGAAATATCTGACCTAGTATGTGTAATTCATGAACTAAAGAAATACATAGCTAGGATTCTAAATTCCTACAATAAACTGAGTAATTAACATAGTAATCTGATTTGGAGCATTCTAACAGCTAAAACCCAACAATTCTAACATTCAAGAAACCCTAGGTCTAGATGATATTTGAGGGAATTAAGAATCTGACTGAAATCTGGGGACCTAATAGGTGAAAGGAACCCACTAGTGAAATCCCACATACCTGGTGACAAATTCCACGGAGAAATCTTTCATTTCGGGCTATAACGGAAGGAAACTTGTTACGTTCTTGAACTAGGGTTGGTCGACCTCTTCTCTTCTCTTGCTTCTAATTTTCTATGATTTTGATGAAAGATCTGACTTGAGTAAGTTCTAGTCATGTTTCTAGCCTAAAACTAATAAAAACCACATAGTTTAGGGTTAAAACGACGTAGTTTAGTGGTCGAACGAAATAGGAAAAGACTAAAAGGCCCCTGATTTACGTTGCAGATGGGGCTGACCACGGCCACCTTCACCGACCGTGAAAGGGGCCACAGACCGTGAAGGCCCTCGTGCTCTTCACTTTTCCTATGGTTCTGAGGGCCGGTCCACGAGCCACTACCATGGCCCGTGTGGAGGATCACAGGCCATGAAGATCCCCGTGGTTCTCACTTGTGCTGAGGTCTGGAGGTTCTGGTTTTTAGGGCTACTGGTTAGCCTTCATGGGCCACTCTACGACTCGTGTAAGGGACCACGAACCATGAAGGCCCTCATGGTCTTCACTTGGGTGTGAAGGTCTAAGGGGCTAGCTAGGGGGGCTACTGCATCGAATCTACGGGCTCCACCACGACCCATCATCATGACCACAGCCCGTGAAGGGTCCTGTGGTCTCAAGTCTAGACCTGGTGGAATCCAATTCAAGACCACGGGCAGGTCAACGGACTATGGACCCTGTCACGGTCTTGAACACTGTCATGGTTCACTGCTTCAGGTAGTTTTCTGCAAATTTTTTCTAGGCATGGTTTTTGAGGTGTTACAATATCTCCCTCTTGGGATCATTCGTCCTCAAATGAAGACTAAACTAGATGAAATGGAGGGTATGAGCTACAACCCTACCAATAAACACTGAAGACTGATCTCTAACTGAACTGAGTTCCAAGAACATGCAAATACACTGAAAATGCAATACAAACTGAAGGAACATGATACTAAGACTGATTTCACAAATGAATGACTGAAAAACTGTAGAGGAACTATTACCTCAAGCTGGAGTGGAATCGGAAGGAAAGAGGTGAGGATACTTTGCTTTCATGGCTGCTTCTGCTTCCCAACTAGCTCCCTCTACGGACTGACTTCTCCACCAAACATTGACTAAAGCAACTTATTTGTTTCTCAACCTTCTAACCTGACGATCAAGAATCTCAGCTGGTACATCCTTATAAGAAAGGCTATCTTTTACAGCCACACTCTCTAATGGCACTACGGATGCTGGATTACACACATATTTCCTCAAAAGTTAAATGTGAAAGACTGGATACACTGCTACTAAATATGTTGACAACTCTAACTCATAAGACACTTTACCAATCCTTTTCAAGATTCGGTATCTAGGACTGAGCTTCCCTTTCGTGCCAAATCTCATCACCCCCTTCATAGGTGACACTTTCAGGAAAACCCAATCATCAACTTGGAACTCTAGTTTCCTTCTCCTTACATTTGTATAAGAATTTTGGCGACTCTGGGCTGTCTTAAGTCAATCCCTAATGATGCATTTTCTTCATAGCATCGAGGACTGAATCTATCCCTATCAAGGCTACTTCACCTACTTCGAACCAACCAACATGAGATCTGCATCTACACCCATACAATGCCTCATAAGGGGCCATCTGAATGCTGGTATGGTAGCTATTGTTATAAGAGAACTCAATAAGAAAAAGGTGATCATCCCAACTACCCTTGAAATCGATCACACAAGCTCTCAACATGTCCTCTAAGGTCTAAATGGTATGCTCTGCTTCCATCCGTCTGTGGATGAAATGTTGTGCTATAGTTAACCTGAGTACCAAGACCTTTCTAAAATGACTTCCAAAAATGAGAGGTAAACTGAGGACCTCTATCTGAGATGATAGACAAAGGAACCCCATGCAACCTCATAATCTCATTAATATAAAGCTTTGCGTAGTCCTCCGCCGAATTTGTAGTCTTGACTGCCAAAAAGCGAGAAGACTCAGTAACTCTGTCAACTATCACCCAAATGGACTCATGCTGTCTGCGAGTACGAGGTAACCATGTGATGAAGTCCATGTTGATCACTTCCCATTTCCAAGTAGGAATGTCAATATCTTGAGTCATACGTCATGGTTTCTGATGTTCTACTGTGACTTACTGGCAAATGGGGCACTTAGCCACAAAATCTGCTATATCTATTTTCATACCATTCCACTAATAGACTTCCCGCAGATCGCGGTACACCTTAGTGGCACCTGGATGAATAGAATATTTGGAGTTATGGGCTTCTGCAAGAATATGCTACCCCAACTCACCTACATTAGGAACACATAATCGACACTGGTAGCGAAGCACACCATCTCCTCCTTGGGAGAAAACCTCACTACTACAAAATTGAACTTTAGCGACAATTATTTTGCGGCAATAAGCAAATAGCCACTAATGTATTCATGTGAGGCAATATAGTAGCGGTTAATGTATAATGGCCAGGAAAGAGTACACTTTTATTAGCAATTCCAAACAATAGCCGCCAAAAAGCCTTTTTTTTTCTAAAATTAAAAGCTCCTACTTTTTCTAAATTATTTATTTTCCCGCCATTCTCTAAATTCTGAAGAAAGAAAAGGTCGTAGGCAATAAGGAAAACATTACTCATAACAAAATCCTCAATACGCTGCTAATAAGGAAAATTTTCCTAAAAATATATTTTGCATCCTAAATCGCTTAGACTTGCGACGTCCAGCACCATATATTCGTTCATAGCAGCAATCTTCCAACAACATATACTAACTTGCAGCAACAACGTCCAGCAGCGACGTCCAACAGCTATACATTTCTCGCAGCAAATACGTTCAGGAAAAACAAAGTTTTCAAGTCTGTAGGTCACTCATCTCCACTCATCTGTGTCTATCATGTTCTATTACCTTTGTTGCTTTGTACATCTTCGTTGTGAATTTAACCCTATTATTTATTTTCTATTATATTTATTAATCAGTATTTACGCATTAACTAAAAAGAAAACAGAAAATACACTTGATGAACTAATCAATGTTTAGGTATTAGCTGTGATTTATAAGTGATTTGAGATTCGTAAAAGTAATGTTTTGTGTTTCTGATCTCTGCTACTATTTTGCTTGCAATTGATTGAATCGATTCATATATTAATATACAATAAGGTGTATGGCTGTTATATTAAGGTGTATGGTCGTTAATATATTATGGCGGGTGGTTTTTCGTTCATCTGGATCATTCGAAAGTTCTATTATGAATACAAGAACCAGTACAAAGAAACCATTGTTTCGTTGTGACTCGACCTAAGATCCCTTTTTTGAAAATTTCAAGTTTAGCGATTACACAGATTCACTGTTATTTAGATTCATGTTTGTACAACAATTTTTTGTTTTGACTCTGTGAGCTCTCTGTTATTGAGATTATTTGTAACTGGAAGCTTAATTTAAACCTTTTGATCTGTTTTCTGGTAGCTTTAGCATTTGTCCTTGAATCTTCTATTTAATACTCTTGTTGCTCATTTAATTTTATGTTTTAGACGTTTATTAGAGAATAGCCAGCTGCCTCAAAATACTTTTTGCTTCTAAATATCTTTCTTAGGATCCAGAAATCTTGTGGTCGGTCCGTGTTCCAGATTGAGCCACCCTTTATATAGTAGCCATGAACCTATCTCACCCATAATTTATCTCTCTTGTGACTTAGACTCCATAACGATTTAGCTATAGCAACCTTATTCCATTGTTTGACATTTATCACATTCAAGCCACCAGCCACCCTTGGCATACAGAGTTGTAACCATGCTATAGGTGATTTATTGATATTCTCTGTTTTTCCAGTCCATAGGTATTTCCTACATGTAGTAGTAATTGTATTGAGGACCTTCTTTGGAAGAACAAATATTTGTAACAGAAAGTTTGGATGGAGAATAAGATATTTTTTGATAACCTGAACTGTTCCTGCATACGTTTGTAGCTTAGCAGCCCAAGTAGTGATCCTTCCTAGTATTTTATCGAGCAAAGGTTGGCATTGTATCGTGGATAATCTCTTAGTACTAAGAGGTACTCCTAAATACCTAAAAGGTTGTTCCTCTTAGTTACTATTAAAAGATTTTATTTCTCTATGTTTCCCTACATTATTGATACCTCTAACATTCCATAGCACTAACATAGACGTTGACGTGAGTGAGTGTTTTGTCCTCCATAATCTCCATACTGGCAACTTCGTTGTCCTATTCCATCTAAGTTTGTCCTTGTGTGTTTAGGATAGTAAATCTATTAGTGGTCGTAATTCAGTGGTAAATTGGGAAATTGGATCCATAATGGGATGGTTTTCAAAACTTCATCATGTAAATCAAAGTGAGAAGCCCACAGTTTAACAATTATAGGTCTACTGTTCATAGTATAAGGGCCAGAGTATAAGACTTCATTCATGTCTTCCATACTGTCAAATAGCACCATAAAGTAGCCCTCATTGTGATAGTAAATCTCTGGTTTGCTGCAAAATTCCACTGGGAAGCTACAAACCTTTCCAGGGCAGCAATTGTTGGTTCAGTACCAACCACATACAATATCATAACTTTCTTCAATTTTTCTGTAGCTTCAGCAATATCATCCTCTTGTAGTTGAACTCTCTTAGCACCTTCCATAATAATATGGTTTATAAAGTATAGATCCATACCTTTAGATCCCATCCTGGATCCTTGGAATAAGCTTGCTCACTACTTTCCCATCTTATTATCATTCCCTGGGTTCTCCACATTGACATCAACACCTAGAATTATTGTTTCATTGGTTGCTGAGTCCCTTGCTTTCTCCTTGCCTCTTCCTGTAGCAATATGCGAATCAAGGTTTTTCCCTAGTCTACTTAGACTCCCCAACACAGGAAAACTATATGTCAACAGTAGAGGTGTGTGCTGCTCTTTTTCAGCTACTGGGGTTTTGTCCATCGATGGATATTTTATCTGAAATAAATTTTTGATTAATTTTATCTCTTTTTTACTAAAGTATTTCAGCTCCTCTAATAATTGCAGAAAATAAAATCATATCTGGAACATCATGAACAATTCTAGAAATAAAAGATGGATGTCTTTTGATAAACTTAGTAAAGAATACTTGGATGGAGTAGAAGTTTTTTAAGACTATGCATTTTCTAACAAAAAAGTAGGAGAGAAAATTTCATGTCCTTATATCGAATGTGTACTTGTCTATCAAGTAAATCGAGCAACAACTTATGATCATCTTGTTGTTAATGGTATTATGCCATCATATGATAATTGGTTTTGTCACGGAGAGTCTCTAGAGGGATTAGACAATACTGAAGTAAATAATCATAACCAGGCAACTATAGGAGGTGATGATATGAGAGGAATGATACATGATGCCTTTGGAGGCTGTACAAAGTTCATAGATAGTGACATCAATGAAAGAGGTGAGATGGAGCCAAATGTACAAGAAAATGCTGATCATCCATCTGAAAAGCAACCTCATCCAGAGATGGATAAGTTTGAACGACTCATGAAGGAGGCAAATGAAGAATTATATCCTGGTTGTAAGAAGTTTAGCAAATTATCCTTTTTGTTGCATATCTATAGTACAAAATGCATGTTCAAATGGTCAAATGAATCCTTTAATTCATTACTTGGACTACTGAAGGACGCACTACGTGAAGGATATGAATTGCCTTCTTCTTTCTATGAGACCAAAAAGATAATTGAAGGTTTGGGCTTAAAGTATGAAAAGATTCATGCTTGTCCTAATGATTGAATGCATTTTAGGAAAGAATTTGCCCATAAGGATGTTAATGAATGCAAAATTATTGGGGGTTCTAGATGGAAAAATAATGCTTAAAAAATTTCAGCCAAGGTCCTAAGGTATATTCCTTTAAAACCAAGGTTGCAAAGATTATTTATGTCTTCAGAAGTTTCTAAAGCAATGAGATGGCATCATGAAGAGCACAACAAAGATGGACTACTACGACATCCTGCAGATTCTGAAGCATGGAAAAGTTTTGATTGTAGGTATCTAGAATTTGCCAAAGATCCTCGCAATGTGCGTCTAGGATTAACTTCTGATGGGTTTAATCCATTTGGCACAATGCGAACGGCTCATAGTACATGGCCAGTGATTTTACTGCCATATAATCTTCCATCATGGATGTGCATGAAGCAAAAGTTCTTCATTCTGTCTTTGCTGATACTTGGACGAAAAGCTCCCGAAAATAATATTGATGTCTTTTTGCAGCCTTTAATAGAAGAGTTAAATGAATTATGGGATGTTGGGATAGAAACATATGATACCTCTACTAAGGAGATGTTTCAGATGCGAGAAGCTCTCATGTGGTCTATAAATGATTTTCCAACATATGGTACTCTTTCTGGATGGAGCACTTCTGGTCAGTTAGCATGTCCTTGTTGCAACATAAATACTCATTATAGAAGATTCATATTTGGTAAGAAGTTTTGTTTCATAGGTCATCGACGTTTCTTGAGGTCGGACCACAAATATTGAAATGATGCTAAATCATTTGATGGAACTAAAGAAACAAGACTTGCACCTTGTACAGTATTTGGTTCACAAGTGTCGAACCAAGTGAAAGATATAAACTTTACTCTTGGCAAGTCGAGTGAAGGAGTAAGTGGGGTGATGAATCACACATGGAAAAAGAGAAGCATTTTTTTTATCTTTCTTACTGGAGTATAACTTGGTGCGCCATAATCTTGATGTGATGCATATAGAAAAAAATGTGTGTGACAACATAATTTATACACTATTGGACATTGATAAAAAATCTAAAGACAACTTACATGCTTGATTGGATTTGAAGGATATGAAAATAAGACCATGCTTATGGCCTCCATATCGAGCTAGTCGGAGGACATATCTTCCTCCTACTTATTTCACAATGTCGTTGAAGGAGAAAGAGTTGTTTTATGAAGTTTTGAAAAACGTCAAGTTTCCACATGGCTATTCATCTAATATCGCACGGTGGATTCGCAAACGAAAGCTATCTGGACTAAAAACTCATGATTGTCATGTTATAATGCAAGAGCTTCTTCCTATTGCCTTAAGAAGATCAACGGATAAAAGAATCAATTCCGTTTTAATTGAACTATGCACATTCTTTCGTGTTTTATGTAGCAAAGTGTTAAAACTAGATGAGTTAAAGTTACTTGAAGAAAGAGTTCCAGAAATATTGTCAACTATGGAGAAGGTCTTTCCCCCTGGATTCTTTACTATTATGGTACACTTAGTTACTCACTTAGCAACATAGGCTAAACTTGCGGGGCCAGTACATTATTGTTGGATGTATCCAATTGAGAGGTACAAAGAATATCAATGAATCTTCACTGTATTTTTTCAGTTTGTAAATCTTATAATATCAAAATAATAATATTACCTAATTCTATAGGTACTTGGATACTTTAAAATCATATGTTTGTAATCGTGCATGCCTAGAAGGTTCAATAGCAGAAGCATACATAGCGAATGAGTGTTTGACATTTTGTTCACGATATTTGGAGGGTGGAGATTCAAGGTCTTATTGTTCTAAAAAATGTGATGATGAAATTGAGCATGATACTAATAAAAAAGAATGTCTTTTTCCTACTGTTGGGGAGTCAGATGGTGGAATATATGTATTTAAGTTGGATGATAAAATGTGGTTACAAGCACATAGACATGTGTTATTCAATTGTGAGTCAGAGGTGGTTGAGAATTATAAAAAGTAAGTTTTATATCTATTTATCTATCTATCCATCTATCTATATAAAAGTGTTATTTGATGATAAAATTGATAGATATGAGTTATGTGAATAGTGAACATATTGTTGAAATCAAGAGATCACATCGTAAGCGTCGTTTGAATCAACATCAACTGGATTGTCCGCATTTTAATACATTTCAGAGTGGTTCAAGGAAAAATTAAGTAGTAGGTCTAAGTCATTGGTTAAGCTAAATTCTTTTCCTTGTACTTATATTGTATTTATAATTGTATCCTTCAATTTTGTTAGGTAAATGAGCTAGAGGCTTCATCTAACATCATAAAGGATGTTAGAGTCCTCGCACAAGGGTCGTTTTTTTTGCAAGAAGATTCATTGCATTCAATGTAAATAATGGGAATCGATTCCGAACTAAACAAAGTGAAGAGTTCAAGGAGACACAATATAGTGGTGTTATTGTTGTTTCAAAGACCGAAAGTTATGCAAGTACAAGTGACAATGCTCCAAAGTCAGCAAATATCACATAGTATGGTAGATCGAATGATATTGTGGAGTTAAACTATTATGAAGAATTTATGGTTGTCTCATTTAAGTATGTTGGGTTGATGTAACCAACGGTAGAGGAGTTAAGGATGATGAATTGGGTTTCACACTTGTGAATTTCTCATGCCTGGCAGACACTAGCAATCGAGAACGTCATGAGCCTTTTATTTTTGCAGAACAAGCTCAACAAGTAATATTTATTCAAGATCTTGTAGATCATGAATGGTTTGTCCCCCGGTCAATTAAAACTTGAGACATTTTTGATATGGGAGATGAAAATAGTGTACAATTTGAGTCATCAATGCAAAGTGACCTCACTGACTTGTCTCTCTTAGAAACTGCATGTGTTCCGGAGTATGATTGTGATGATAGGGTAGGAAGTGGTGTCGCTGGGATAATAATTGAAACGAACTTACATTCTCAAGCTTCTATGAATGATGGTGAAGCTAATGTTGAGGGAGGAAATGACATTGAGAATGAAAGTGATTCTTAATAAGATAGGTGGTAGTTATAAAATATTTTTTTTGTAAGTTTATTGACGAACTTCTATGGATTTTTTTAATTAAAATTTCAATAAAATATCTTTGTTTCTTTTGATTTAAAACATTTTATAGAAGATGCATGTTAGTCAACTATGGATTTTCCATGTCTGAATTGGTTGATTTTTGTCGCCAAGCTTTGTTCGTGTGCACAAATCACTATTTATGTGTTTTTCATAGTTTGAGGAGATGAAGATTCCTCTTGTTTTTCATGTGACATGTAATATATGTGTGAGTTAATCTGAACCTAATGTTGCTAGATAGTGGCTTCACTTAAGAGAATGAGCTATGCAAACTAGAGGGCGCAACACATTAGTTATTGAACAACATGATGAAGCTTTGCGACATTATATTGAGCAGCTGAGTGATGATCAAGATAAATCTACAGCCCAACCTTATCTTGAGAAATTGATAGATTATCATAACAACTCTGTAGACCAAGCACGTGATGGTTAATCTAACGAGTTGAATAGTTCTGTTGGTTGCACTGCGGTTCAACCTACTAATGAATCAAGTAATACTATTTTTACTTTGTATTGTTTTAAGATCTTAGTTGCTAGGTGTGTGTTGTTGAATTATCGATCTACCCTTCTGGGATGGTACCTTTCTTGAAATTCAATAGTCCAAACAGATAGGTATTAAAAAAAACTGAGACAAAAGAAAATCTTGTTTAGTTTTAGGTTCTTGATGCTACTGTAGTTTCTTCTGATCAACTTGTGCCTGCTCACCTTTTGTTCTAGTATCACCTCATTTTTGGAATTTTGATGATGATTTTGAGGGTGAAGATCACCAGTCATGTTGGGCTACTTCATGTCCATTTTGTTTTTTAGGATGGTCCAAAGTTATTTGACACTATAAGGTACTGATTTGTAGGAGCATGTACACCCTTCTCTGATGAATACTGAAGCCTCCCATCTCCTCTGGTTGTTTGCCTATGCTGTTAGGATTAGAGTGCCTTCAGTTTTACCAGGAACTAGCTCATTTCCCCTAAAGCTAAAAAACATTAAGCTCTAAACCCTATAAACCCCTAAATCATATACGCTAAACCCTAAAAAATCAAAAACCATTAAGCCCTAAACCTTAAGAAACCCTAAATCCTATAAACCCAAAAATAAACCCTAAGAACCATTCAAAACCCCTACAAAACCCTAAGCTCTAAGCCCTATATCCTAAAAATTTGTAAACGCTAAACCTTAAAATACACAAAAAAAAAGCCCTAAGCCGTGAACCCTAAACCTATAAAACCCTAAAAAATCTTAACCTAAAAACCGCAAAGCCCTAATCCCTAAAACCCAATATAAAACCCTAAACCCAAAGAAAAACCCTAAGCCCTAAACATTAAACCCTAACCTAAAACCCTAAATCCTAAACCTAAAACCTTAAGAAACTCTAAGACACCCTAAATCCTAAAATAAACCCTAAAATAAACCCTAAAACCCATTTAAAACCCCTACAAAATCCTATACTCTAAACCCTAAATCCTAAAACTTTGTAACCCTAAACCTAAAAAACACACAAAACCTTAAACCCTAAAAAAACAGAACCCCTAAACCTAAAAAACACTAAGCTCTAAATCTTATTAAGCCCTAAATTGTATATGCTAAGTTCTAAACAACACAAAAAATAAAACCCTAAGCCCTATACCCTAAACCTAGAAAAACCTAGACAAAACCCTTAACCTAAAATCCTAAACCTAAAAAAAGCCTAAGCCCTAAACCCTAACCCAAAATGCTACATCCTAAGCCTAAAACCCTAAGAAACCCTAAGAAACCATAAACCCTAAACCTTAATAAACCCTAAGTCCTATAAACCCTAAAATAAACCCTAAAAACCGTTTAAAACTCCTACAAAACCCTAAGCTCTAAACCCTTAATCCTAAAAAATTGTAAACCTTAAACCTAAAAAACACAAAAAAAAAACCCTAAGCTTTAGCCCTAACCCTAGAAAACCCTAAGAAACACTTAACCCTTAAAACCCTTAAAACCCTAAGCTCTAAACCCTATAAATCCCTAAATCGTATATTCTAAACCCTAAAAAACACAAAAAAAATACCCTAAGCCTTAAACCCAAACCTATAAAATCCTAAAAAAACCATAAGCCCTAAACCCTTAAAAGGTAGATAAAACCCTTTACCAAAACCCTAAACCTAAAAAAACCATAAACCCTAAACCCTAACCTACAACCCTAAACCAAAAAAGAGCCTAAGCCCTAAATCCTAAACACTAACCTAAAACCCTAAACCCTACAAACCCTAATAATTATTTAATACCCCTACAAAACCCTAAGCTCTAAACCCTAAATCCAAAAAATATGTAAGCCTTAAATCGTAAATACTAAACCATAAAAAATGCAAAAAACGTAAGCCCTAAACCCTAAACCTATAAAATCCTAAAAAACCCAAAGCCCTAAACCCTAAACCCTAAAAACCCTAGATAAAACCCTTACCCTAAAGCCCTAAACCTCAAACAATAACCTAAAACACTAAATCCTAAACCTAAAACCTTACGAAACCCTAAACCCTAAACCTTAAGAAACCCTAAAAGCCATTTAAAAGCTCTACAGAACCTTAACCTCTAAGCCCTATATCCTAAAAATCAATGAACCCTAAACCTATAAAACAAAGAAAAACTGTAAACCCTAAAAAACCCCGAAGCAACTATTAAACCTTAAATATCCTAAAAAGTCCAAAAACCCCTAAAGCTAAAAAAAACACTAAGCTCTAAACCCTATAAAGCCCTAAATCGTATACGCTAAACCCTAAAAGAATATAAGAAAACCCTCAGCAATAAACCCTAAACCTATAAAACCCTAAATAACCTTAACATAAAATATACAATGCCATGAACCCTAAAAACCTAGATAAAATCCATAACATAAAACCCTAAACCTAAAAAAATCCTAAGCCGTAAACCCAAAATCCTAAATCCTAAACCTAAAAAGAAACCCTAAACCTTATTAAAACCCTAAGAACCATTTAAAATCCCTACAAAACCCTAAGCTCTAAAACCTAAATCCTAAAACATTGTAAACCCTAAACCTAAAAACACACAAAAACCCCTAAGCCCTGAACGGTAAACCTATAAAACCCTAAAAAACCTTAACCTAAAAAACCAAAAGCTCTAATCCCTAAAACCCTAAATAAAATCCATTACCCGAAACCCTAAACCAAAAAAAACCCTAAGCCCTACACCCTAAACCCTAATTGAAAACTATATCCTAAACCTATAAACCCTAAAACCCATTTAAAAGCCCTACAAAACTCTAAGCTCAAAACCCTATACCCTAAATATCCATAAACCCTAATCACAAAAAACACAAAAAAAACCCTAAGCCCTAAACCCTAAACCCTAAGAAACACATAACCCTAAACCCAAAAAACCAAAAAACCCCTAAACCTTAAAAACTCTATGCTCTAAACCTTATAACGCACAAAATCGTATATGCTTAACACAAAAAAACCCTAAGAAGTAAACCCTAAACCTATAAAACCCTAAAAAACCCAATGCCCTAAACCCTAAAACCTAGATCAAACCCTTAACCTAAAACCCTAAACCAAAAAAAAAACTAAAGCCCTAAGAAACACTAAATCCAAAACCTTAAGAAACCCTAAATCCTATAAACCCTAAAAACCATTTAAAACCCCTAAAACATTAAGCTCTAAACCATAAATCCTAAAAATCCAAAAATCCTAAACCTAAAAGACACAAAAAAAAACCCTAAAACCTAAACCCAAAAACACCCTAAGTGACACTTAACCCTTAAAAAACCTAAAAAGCCCATAAACCTAAAAAAAACTCTAAGCTCTAAACCCAATAAAGCCCAAAATCATATATGTTAAACTCTGGAAAACACAAAATACCCCTAAACCCAAAACTATAAACCTATAAAATCCATAAAAACCTTAACCTAAAAAACCCTAAGCCCTAAACATAAAAACCTAAATAAAACCCTTAACCTAAAACCCTAAACCTAAAAAACCCCTAAGCCCTAAATGCTAAACCCTAACCTAAAACTTTTAATCCTAAGCCGAAAACCCTAAGAAACCATAAAGCCTACACCTTAATAAACCCTAAATCCTACAAACCCTAAAATAAACCCTTAAAACAATTTAAAACCCCTACAAAACCCTAAGCTCTAAACCTTAAATGCTAAACCTTAAACCCTAAGAAACCCTAAAAAAACATTTAAAACCTCTACAATACCCTAAGCTCTAAATCCTAATTCCTAAAAATATGTAAACCCTAAACCAAAAAAACACAAAAAAAAAAAAAACCTAAGCCCTAACCACTAAACCCTAAAAATCCCTTTGAAATACTTAACTCTTAAGAACCCTAAAAAAATAACCAAACCCCCTAATCCTTAATAACTCTAAGCTCTAAACCCTATAAAGCCCAAAATTGTATATGCTAAACCCGAAAAACACACAAAACAAATCCTAAGGCCTAACCCTATACCTATAAAATCCTAAAAAACCTTAACATAAAAAATCCAAAGCCCTAAACCCTAAAAACCTAAATAAAGCCCTTAACCCAAAACCCTAGACCCTAAACTCTAAACCCTAATCTAAAAGTCTAAATCCTAAATTTAAACCCTAAGAAACACTGTAGCCTTAACCTAAAGAAACGCTAAATCCTATGAACCCTAAAATAAACCTTAAAAACAATTTATAACCCCTACAAAACCCTAAGCTCAAAACCCTAAATCCTAAAAATCAATAAACCCTAAACCTAAAATACCATAAGCCCTAATCTCTAAACCCTAAGAAACACTAAACCCTTAAAACCCCTCATCTCTAAACCCTAAATCCTAAAAATCTATAAATCCTAAACCTAAAAAAACACAAAAAAAACCCTAAGCCATAAACCCTAAAACAACTTAAGAAACACTTAACCCTGAAAAACTCCAAAAACCCATAAACCTAAAAAAACTCTAAGCTCTAAACCCAATAAAGCCCAAAATCATATTGCTAAACCCTAAAAACAAAAATAAACCCTAAAACCTAAACTCTACACCTATAAAATCCAAAAAAAACCTTAACCCTAAAAACCCTAAGCCCTAAACCCTAAAAACCTAAATAAAACCCTTAACCTAAGACCCTAAACCTAAAATACCCCTAAGCCCTAAACCATAAACCCTAACCTAAAACTCTAAATCCTAAGCCGAAAACCCTAAGAAACCCTACACCTTATGAAACCCTAAATCCTACAAACCCTAAAATAAACCCTTAAAACAATTTAAAACACTACAAAACCCTAAGCTCTAAACCCTAAATCCTAAACCTTAAACCCTAAACCTGAAGAAACCCTAAAATAAACCCTAAAAACCATATAAAACCCCTACTAAACCCTAAGATATAAATCCTAATTCCTAAAAATTCGTAAACACTAAACCTAAAAACACAAAAAAAAACCGCTAAGCCCTTAACACTAAACCCTATAAAATACTCAACTCTTAAAAACCCCAAAAACCCCTAATCCTTAAAAACACAAAGCTCTAAACCCTATAAAGCCCTAAACAGTATATGTTAAACCCTTAAAACACAAAAAAAAAACCTAAGCCCTAACCCTAAACATATAAAATCCTAAAAAAACCTTAACCTAAAAAACCCAAAGCCTTAAACCCTAAAAACCTAAAGAAAATCCTTAACCTAAAAAATAAACCTTAAAAACACCTAAGCCCTAAACCCTAAACCCTAACCTAAAAGTCTAAATCCTAAATTTAAAACCCTAAGAAACAATAAATCCTAAACCTAAAGAAACCCTAAATCCTATAAACCCTAAAATAAACGCTAAAAACCATTTAAAGCCCCTACAAAACCCTAAGCTTAAACCCCTAAATCCTAAAAATCCATCCACCCTAAACCTAAAAAACACAAACAAAAAAAAACATTAAGCCTTAAACCTAAACCCTAAGAAACACTAAACCCTTAAAAACCCTACAAACCAAAAAATCTGTAAACCTAAAAATCTCTGAGCTCTGAACATTATAAAGCTCTAAATCGTATATGCTAATCCCTAAAATACACACAAAAAAAACCCTAAGCAGTAAACCTTAAAAACCCTTAACCCAAAAAGCCCAAACCCCTAAACAACCAAAAACCTAGATAAAATGCTTAACACAAAAAAAACCTAAACCCTAACCTAAAACCCTAAATCCTAAACCTTAGAAACCCTAAATCCTATAAACCCTAAAATAAATCATAAAACCCATTTAAAACCCCTAAAACCCTAAGCTCTAAACCATAAATCCTAAAAATTCGAAAACCCTAAACCTAAAAAACACAGAAAAAACCATAAGTCGTACACCCTAAACCCTAAAAAAACCCTAACAAACACTTAACCCTTAAAAAACCCTAAAAAACCCAAAACCATCTAAACCTAATAAACTCTAAGATCTACCCTATAAAGCCCAAAATCGAATATGCTAAACCGTAAAAAACACAAAAAAAAAACCCTAAGCCTTGAACCCTAAACCTATAAAATCCTAAAAAACCTAACCTAAAAAACCCAAAGCCCTAAACCCTATAAACCTAACTAAAACCCTTAACGTAAAACCCTAAGCAAAAAAACCGTAAGCCCTAAACACTAAACCCTAACCTAAAAGTCTAAATCCTAAACTTAAAACACTAAGAAACCTAAAACCCTAAATCCTATAAACCCTAAAATAAAACCTAAAACCCATTTAAGACCCTTAAAACCCCTAAGCTCTAAACCCTAAATCCTAAAATTACATAAATCCTAAACCTAAAAAACACAAAAAACATAAAAAAAAAACCTAAGCCCTAAACACTAAAACACCCTAAGAGACACTTAACCCTTAAAAACCCTAAAAAACCCATAAACCTAAAAAACTCTAAGCTCTAGACCCAATAAAGCCCAAAATCATATATGATAAACCCTAAAAAACACAAAAAATCCCTAAAACCTAAACTCTAAACGTATAAGATCTTTAAAAACCTTAACCTTAAAAACCCTAAAAACCTAAATAAAACCCTTATCCTAAAACCCTAAACCTAAAAAAAACCCTAAGCCCTAAACCCTACACCCTAACCTAAAACTCTAAATTCTAAGCTGAAAACCCTAAGAAACCCTAAATCCTACAAACCCTAAAGTAAACCGTTAAAACTATTTAAAACCCTTACAAAACCCTAAGTTCTAAACTCTAAATCCTAAACCTTAAACCTTACACCTGAAGAAACCCTAAAATAAACCCTAAAAACCATTTATAACCCCTAAAAACCCTAAGCTCTAAACCCTAATTCCTAAAAATCTATAAACCCTAAACCTAAAAAACACAAAAAAAAACCCTATACCCTAAACGCTAAACCCTAAAAAAACCCTATGAAACACTTAACTCTTCAAAACCCTAATAATAACCCAAAAACCCCTAATCATTAAAAACTCTAATCTCTAAACCTTATAAATCCCTAAATTGTATATGCTAAACCTTAAAAACACACTAAAAAAAACCCTAAGACCTAAACCCTAAATCTATAAAATCCTAAAAAACCTTAACCTAAAAAACCCAAAGTCCTAAATCCTAAAAATCTAAATAAAAACCTTAACCTAAAAAAACCCTAAGCCTTAAGCCCTAAACCCTAAACCCAAACCTAAAAGTATAAATCCTAAACTTAAAACCCTAAGAAACCCTAAACCCTAAACCTAAAGAAACTCTAAATCCTATAAACCCTAAAAACCATCTAACCTATAAAAACCTAAGCTCTAAACCCTAAATCCTAAAAATCTGTAAACCCTAAACATAAAAAGCACAAGAAAACCTAAGCCCTAAACCCTAAAAACCCCTAAGAAACACTTAACCCTTAAAAACCCCCATAAACCTAAAAAATTGTAAGCTCTAATCCCATAAAGCCCAAAATAATATATGATAAACCCTAAAAAAGACAATAAAACAACCTAAGCCCTAAACTCTAAACCTATAAAATCCTAAAATACCTTAACCTAAAAAACCCTAAGCCCTAAACCCTAAAAACCTAAATAAAACCCTTAACCTAAAATCCTAAAACTAAAAAACCCCTAAGCCCTAAACCTTAAACCCTAACATAAAACTCTAAATCTGAAGCTGAAAACCCTAAGAAACCCTAAACCCTAAACCTTAAGAAACCCTAAATCCTACAAACCCTAAAATAAACCCTTAAACAATTTAAAACCCCTACAAAACCCTAAGCTCTAAACCCTAAACCCTAAACCTTAAGCCCTAAACCTTAAGAAACCCTAAAATAAACCCGAAAAATCATTTAAAACTTCTACAAAATCCTAAGCTCCAAATCCTAAATCCTAAAAATTCGTAAACCCTAAACCTAAAAAAAAAAAACCCTAAGCTTAAACCCTAGACCCTAAGAAAAACTTAACTCTTAAAAACCCTAAAAAACCTAATAACCCTTAAACCTTAAAAACTCTAAGTCAAAACCCTATAAACCGCTAAATGGTATATCCTAAACCTAAAAAACACACAATAAAAACCCTAAGCCCTAAACGTTATACCTATAAAATGCTAAAAAACTTTAACCTAAAAAAATCCAAAGCCCTAAACCCTAAAAACCTAAATAAAACCCTTAACATTAAACCCTAAACCTAAAAGAACCCTAAGCCCTAAACCATAAACCCTAACCTAAAAGTCTAAATCCTAAACATAAACCCCTAAGAAACCCTTAACCCTAAACCTTAGGAAACCCTAAATCCTATGAAACCATTTAAAACCCATACAAAACCCAAAGCTCTAAACCCTAAATTTTAAAAATCCGCAAACCCTAAACCTAAAAAACATAAAAAAAAACCCTAAACCCTAAAAAAACCGTAAAAAACACATAATCCTTAAAAATGCTAAAAACCCGAAAACCCCTTAACATAAAAAAATCTAAGTTTTAAACCCTAAATCCTAAAAATCCATAAACCTTAAAAATAAAAACACAAAAAAACCCTAAACCCTAAATCATAGAAACCCTGAGAAACAATTAACCCTTAGAAACCCTAAAAACCCCTAAACCTAATAAAACTCTAAGCTCTAATCCTATGAAGCCCTAAATCGTATATGCTAAACCCTAAAAAACAAAAAAAAAAACTAAACCCTAACCTAAAACTCTCAATCCTAAACCTAAAACCCTAAACCCTAAACCGTAAGAAACCCTAAATCCTATAAACCCTAAAAACCATTTTAAAACCCCTACAAAAACCTAAGCTCAAAACCATAAATCTTAAAAATCTATAAACCGTAAACTTAAAAAACACAAAAAAACCCTAAGTTGTAAACCCTTAACCTATAAAACCCTTAAAAACTTAACTTAAAAAACCAAAAGCCCTAAACCCTATAAACCTATATAAAACCTTAACCTAAAACACTAAACCTAAAAAAAAAACTAAACCCTAACCTAAAACCTTAAATCCTAAACCTAAATCCCTTAGAAACCCTAACCCTAAAGCTTAAGAAATGCTGAATCCTAAAAAACCCTAAACCTTAACCTAAAACCCTAAACCCTAACCTAAAACCCTAATTCCTAAACCTAAAGCCTTAAGAGACCCTAAACCTTAAGAAACCCTAAATCATATAAATCCCAAAATAAACCCTAAAAAACCTTAAGCTCTAAATCCTAAATCCTAAAAATCCGTAGACCCTAAACCAAAAAACCCAAAAAAACCTAATCCCTAAACCTAAAGGTTCAAAAACCCTAAGACTCACTTAACCCTTAAAAACCTTTAAAAAAACCAAAACCCCTAAACCTAAAAATCTCTAAGCTCTAAACCATATAAAGCCCTAAATAGTATATGCTAACCCTAAAAACACACAAAAAAAACCTAAGCCCTAAACCCTAAACCTTAACCTAAAAAACCCAAAGGCCAAAACCCTAAAAACCTAAATAAAACTCTTAACCTAAAACCCTAAACCCTAAAAACCATTTAAAACCCCTACAAAACCCTAAGCTCAAAACTCTAAATCCTAAAGATCCATAAACCTAAAAAATAGAAAGAAAAAAACATAAGCCCTAAACCCTAAACCCTAAGAATCACTTAACCCTTAAAAACCCTAAACCAAAAAACCCATAAACCTAAATTGAATATGCTAAACCTAAACCGAAAAAAACACAAAAAAAAAAAACCTTAAGCAGTAAACCCTAAAATCTATAAAACCCTAAAAAATATTAACTTAAAAACCCAAAGCGCTAAACTCTAAACCTAAAAAAACCCTAAACCCGAACCTAGAACCCTACATCCTAAACCTAATGCCCTAAGGAACCCTAAATCCTAAATCTTAAGAAACCCTATATCCTATAAACCATAAAATAAACTCTAAAAACAATTTAAAACCCCTAAGCTCTAAATCCTAAATCCTAAAAATCCATAAACCCTAAACCTTAAAAACACAAAAAAAAAAAAAACATAAACCCTCAACCCTAAAAAAACCCTAAGAAAACATAACCCTTAAAAAACTAAAAAATCCAAAAGCCCCTAAACCTAAAAAAACTCTAAGCTCTAAACCCTAT
>NW_026020505.1:0-9770 GCF_900185275.1 Solanum verrucosum | reverse complement strand
GGCCCCGTTTGAGGCCTTATATGGTAGGCGTTGTCGCTCTCCAGTTGGTTGGTTTTGAGTCTACAGAGCCTAGGCCGCGTGTAGATTTGCTTCAGGAGGCCCTGGATCAGGTGAGGGGTGATTCAGGATAGGCTCAGGACGGCTCAGAGTAGGCACCAGAGTTATGCGGATCAGAGGCGTCGACCTTTGAGATTCTCTGTTGGTGATCGGGTATTCCTCCGTGTGTCGCCCATGAAGGGCGTGATGAGGTTTGGGAGGCGGGGCAAGCTTAGCCCCAGGTACATTGGGCCTTTTGAGATACTCCGGACAGTTGGAGAGGTTGCTTATGAGTTGGCCCTACCTCCAGTATTTTCAGCCATCTACCCAGTGTTTCATGTTTCGATGCTGCGGCGGTATGTTCCTGATGTGTCCCATGTGCTCCAGTATGATGCAGTCGAGTTGGATGATCGTTTGACATTCGTAGAGGAGCCAGTTGCCATTCTAGCCAGAGATGTGAGGAGATTGCGCTCGAGAGCCATTCCTGTTGTTAAGGTCCGTTGGAGGCATCGTCCAGTCGAGGAGGCTACCTGGGAGACCGAGCAGGAGATGCGAGAGCAGTTTCCCGGCTTGTTTGAGCCTTCAGGTACTTCTTGATCCTTTCTTTCGCGGACGAAAGTCCTTTTTAGTAGTGGATATTGTAATGACCCTCTTGGTCATTTCTGTGTCTTGCCTTCTGTGTGTCGTTTAGAGCGTTCCTTTAGCGACCCCAAGTCATTTATGACTTGCTGGGACTGACAGTTCGGTCACCTGGTCGTTCGTTTGGTCTTGGTGTGAGTTTTTGTGTTTTGGAGCTTATGAACCTTGAACGATCATTTTCGATCAAAAGTTCAAGAAGATGACACCGGAATCCAATTCTGACGATTTCATCAGCTCCAGAAGGTGGGTCATTTTAGGCTAGTAGCATGGTCGACATGACTCCCGAGGTTTTCAGTGTGAGTCGGTGCGATTAGGCGTTTTAACTTTAAATTTAAGCCTAAGTTTGACTTTGGTCAACATTCTGAGTAAACACGCTCGGATAAGAATTCCGTCAGCGTGGTTAGCTCCGAAATGTCGAGTTTGGTCTAGATTGACCTTCTTTTGTGTCTGGAGGTTTTAGATATCTTTCCGAGCCATTTTGTGGGTTTTGACTTAAAAGGGCTTTTGGAAGTGGGACCCACTTTTTATCGAAATGACCTTTGATGGAAATTTCGACTGCGCCGTTGAGTCTGGAATATCGAATTTGGTATGGTTGCATATCTCGTTTGCGTGCACGGGGTTCCGAACGAGTTCGGAGCACCCCGTCGGGATTTTAAGTTTTGGAAATGTTGCTGATTTTCTGCAATAAATTGCAGAAAATCTGCAACATTTCTCAAATTTCAAACCCTCATCTCTCTCTCTCATCTCTCAACCGATTTGGGTGATCCAAAAGGCTAAGTTGTGAGATTTTTCGAGGACAACGCGTTGGTGATCTCGGATAGTGATTTGGAGTCCCCGTTTGAGGTAATTTTCGAAAAATACCTGCTGCCAGACCCCTTTTGTGACCTTGATTTTGGAAATTTTTGAGACTTGTTTTCTTAGCCATTTTAGATCCGATTTTGGTGATTTTGAGGCTATCTTGAGTGGTTTTTCGAGGAGAACATTGTGGTGTTGTTAGATTTTACTGTAGATCGCCCGTTTTTGGTAAAAACGCTGAATTAGCTGCTGTCCCATTTCTATTCTTTTGAGAAAATTGGGTTTTAGTTGCTTGTTCCCGAGCCCCGAATTGTGTCCCATTTGGGACATGAGCTGGGGGAACTGGTTAGGACCCACTTTTGGGGTTAATTTCGGAATTTCCTGTGCGGGTCCCACGATTCCCGTTTTGACTCCAAAATTGACCCGTCTCTGTTTGTTGTGATTTTGGTGTCTAAACGACCGTATTAACGTTGTGTACTATTTTTGATAGCGGGGAAGCGTTTCGAGACCGTTCAAAGGGAAAGCTCCGAATGAGTGATTTTGGAGCGCGTGTTGATCGGCCTACAGGTAGGCTACGGTTTCCCTCTCTTAGATTGAGCTCGAGAATGTGAATGCATGTTGATTAGTTGGGATTTGGGTTGGGTAGTTATTGAATCTTGCATAGGTGTTAAGAAATCATGTTTTCGGCCTATTTCGGAATTATCGAGTAACTGTGAGCATGCTTTGTGTTTTTAACGGATCCTCCTCGATATGTGGAGTGCTTGCATGCTTAATTATTGTCTATTTGAAGAATGTTGGGCCTTAGTTAGGTTTGACTAGGGCTTGCCTTAGAAATACATTATTCGGATCCAATAGGCCTTAGTTTTGCCCCGACGTCGCTCGGCCGGCTTAGATCCCTGTAGACTGGTGTAGCAGACTTGAGTCTGATAGTTGGGCCTTAGTTAGGCGATACTCTTTCTCCGACTATAGTTACCCTTATTTTCCCCGATGTTACGGCTTCACAGTTACTCGGCGACACTAGTTCTACTTCGCGATTTGAATTTGATTTTTGATTTGGTTCCAAGGACTTACATTGATTGGCTAAGTATGGACGGCGTTCCATGGACATTTATGAGTGTGGATCGATTAGGACTCTTTCAGCAGCTACATTGGCACTTTATAGAGCATCCGGTTTAAGGTCCGGCCTCTATTTCCCAGATACTTATATAGAGCATCCGGTTTAAGGTCCGGCCTCTATTTCCCAGATACTTATATAGAGCATCCGGTTAGAGTTCCGGCCTCATATACTTGATATTTGTGATTGGTTACTTGGATATTCTTGTGAGCATTCCGGTTCGAGGTCCGGCCTCCGTACTGTCAGATTCTACTAATTAGGGTTGAGGTTCTGGTTCGATGTTCTTCGTTCTTGGGTTCTTTTATGCAATTCTCTTTAGTTTTAGTTATTCTGTGTACTCGTCGGGCTTATGGGGGTCCGTTCGGGTTTTTATTTAACTTGCGCACGAGTGTACCTTCTGGGCTTATGGGGGCCCAGTTAGGTGTAGTTAGCTTATAGATTACTTTAGTTAGTTCTTTGTACACTCGTGTGCATTCCCTTGTTAGTTAGATTTTAGTTCTTGACTTCGGTTGTGTTATTCCTTCTTTTCATATTGCCTTTACTTTTCAAGTTCAGTCGGCCTATGATGCCTACTGGGTACCTGTTGTTTTGGTACTCATGCTACGCTCTGCATCTATTTCGTGATGCAGGTCCGGGCACTAGTAGCCAGCTCTGATACCAACTTGTCACGACCCGATTTCTCAAGTCATGATGGCACCTACTATAACCCACCAGCAGGTAAGCCAACCCGTAACCCGGAACAACAAGTAATGGGTATGAGGGTAGAAACTAAACAAGAGTAGACAAATAACAATATAAATAGGCGGAAGCAAACCAAAAACATATATACAAATAAAGATCCCTCCCAGAACCTGGAAGTCACTAGTACAGAGCTACTAACAAAATGAGTACAAGTCCCAAAAGTAGACAACAGAGACTGGACTGTCTCGAAAGGTAAAAGAAAAGTCTATATATACAGATGGAGACTGAAATAGTACAAAACGTCGTGTACTCACTCCCGTCTCCGGATCAGTCTGCCCCGGCCCCACCGGCTGCACCAGCTACAGCTGCAGCTCCTGATCTTCATGCTCTGCTGACTCAGATACTAGCAGCTATTGGGGAGATGCGACAGGCACCAGCACCAGTCCAGCAGCACCAGCTCCGCGCCGCAGGGTCAGCCTGCCGCAGCGGCACCAGAGGTTCAGCCGCCACCAGTTCATGTGACTGTCGTGTCAGACTTAAAGGACGGGGAGATGCCACTGCGCGAGCAGAAGATGCTCGGGGTATTCCAGAGGTTGGCACCGCCGATATTCTCAGGGGCGATGGGGGAGGATGCCTACGAGTTCCAGCTTACTTGTCAGGAGCAGCTACAGTCATTAGGCCTCTTGGAGTCGAGAGGAGCCGACTTCACTGCTCATCAGTTTCGTGGGCCAGCCAGGCAGTGGTGGCGCTCGTATCGAGAGTCCAGGCCAGTTGGATCGCCTCCTGTATCTTGGAGTGAGTTCTCAGAGGCTTTCTTAGCCGGTTCATGCCACGGAGCGTCAGGGATAGGCTTCGTGATCAGTTCTCCAGATTGGAGCAGGGCCCTATGACCGTCTCAGAGTACGAGATGAGATTCCATGAGTTGTCTCGACATGCTACCATGATCCTACCCACGGAGGAGGAGAGAGTTCGTTGTTTTGTACGTGGGTTGCGGTACCGTCTGAGGGTCGACACAGAGCATTTAGTTTCTGCGGCCGTTCATTTCTTGATGTAGTTGACCATGCCCGATCCATGAGCATATTCATCGCGAGGCCCAAGGGGGCAGCGATAAGAGGGCACGCTACCAGGGCAGCTACAGCGGGTCCCAGACTAGAGGGAGAGACTCCTATGATAGGCCCCGCCAGAGGTTCCAGCAGGGTCAGTCCAGTCGTCCTGTTCAGGCGGCATTACCTGCTTCTGAGGGAGGCCAGTATCACCAGGGGGGTCCTAGTACGGGCCAGAGTTCGAGGGGATCAGATTCCCTCCCTTCCTACCGCAGTCGGGTTACTTCAGGGCGTTCAGCTTCGGGGTGTTTTGATTGCGGTGCTCCTGACCATTGGTCCAGAGAGTGCCCCCGGCGAGGGCGAGGAGCGATTGTACCAGCTCCCCTTGCACCTAGACCAGTTTCAGCAGTGCCCCCTCTAGCTAGAGGTGGTGGTCAGGACCAGGGTCGTCGGGACAGCCGACAGGGTACCAGAGGGGAGCTCGAGGAGGCAGGCTGGGTGGTAGATCAGATGCATCGGGCAGAGGTGCTCAGGGCCATTTCTACGCAGCCCCGGCGAGGGCGACGGCTGAGGCATCTGACGATGTTATCACAGGTACGCTTTTATTATGCCATCAGCCTGCTACAGTATTATTTGATCCCGGGTCCACATTCTCGTATGTATCTGTTTATTTTGCTCCTCGATTGGGTATGAGGTCTGAGTCTTTGGCAGAGCCAGTTCATGTTTCGACCCCGGTGGGTGAGTCCTTAGTAGTGGATCAGATATTGCGATCTTGCTTAGTGACTATCCAGGGTTGTGATACTAGAGTTGATCTTATTCTGCTAGATATGGTTGATTTTGATGTGATTCTGGGCATGGACTGGTTATCCCCTTACCATGCGGTCTTGGATTGCTACGCCAAGACTGTTACCTTAGCGATGCCTGGCATTTCCCCAGTGTTGTGGCAGGGTGCTTATAGTCACACACCGACAGGGATCATCTCTTTTATGCGGGCTAGACGGTTGGTTGCTTCTGGGTGTTTAGCTTATTTGGCTTATGTGCGAGATGTGAGTAGAGATGACTCTTCAGTTGACTCAGTTCCTGTGGTTAGAGAGTTTGCAGATGTGTTCCCTACAGACCTACCTGGCTTACCTCCAGATCGTGACATTGATTTTGCCATAGATTTGGAGCCCGACACCCGTCCTATTTCTATTCCGCCTTACCGGATGGCTCCTGCAGAGCTCAGGGAGCTCAGTGCTCAGTTAGAGGATCTCTTAGGTAAGGGGTTTATCCGTCCGAGTGTTCGCCTTGGGGTGCTCCTGTTCTGTTTGTGAAGAAGAAGGACGGGACTATGAGGATGTGTATTGACTACAGGCAGCTGAACAAGGTGACGGTGAAGAACCGTTACCCCATGCCTCGTATTGATGATTTGTTTGATCAGTTCAGGGTGCCGCCGTGTTTTCTAAGATTGATTTGAGGTCCGGGTACCATCAGCTGAGGATTAGGGCAGCAGACATCCCTAAGACTGCATTTAGGACCCGTTATGGCCACTATGAGTTCCTTGTGATGTCTTTTGGGTTGACTAATGCCCCTGCCGCCTTCATGGACTTGATGACACGTGTGTTCAGGCCATACCTTGATTTATTTGTCATTGTCTTCATTGATGACATACTGGTATACTCGCGGAGCCGGAGTGAGCATGAGCAGCATTTGAGGATAGTGCTCCAGACTTTGAGAGATCAGCGGCTTTATGCCAAGTTCTCAAAGTGCGAGTTTTGGCTTGAGTCTGTAGCCTTCTTGGGGCACGTGGTGTCCAAGGAGGGTATTAGGGTTGATCCGGCGAAGATTGAGGCTATTCGTGATTGGCACAGGCCCACCTCAGTTACTGAGATTCGGAGCTTCGTCGGACTAGCAGGCTATTACAGACGCTTTGTTGAGGGCTTTTCTACTATTGCAGCCCCGTTGACTCGATTGACTCGTGTTGATGTTCCCTTTGTTTGGTCAGAGGAGTGTGAGGCGAGCTTTTTGAGGCTCAAGGAGTTATTGACCACCGCTCCTATATTGACTCTTCCAGTTGAGGGTGAGGGCTTCACGGTTTATTGTGACGCATCCGGTGTTGGTTTGGGTTGTGTATTGATGCAGCAGGGCCGGGTTATTGCTTATGCATCGAGGCAGCTTAAGATTCATGAGCGCAACTACCCCACTCATGACTTGGAGTTGGCGGCGGTAGTTTTCGCGCTTAAGATTTGGAGGCACTACTTGTATGGAGTTCGATGTGAGATCTATACCGATCATAGGAGTCTTCAGTACATCATGAGCCAGAGGGACCTTAATTCGAGGCAGCGTCGTTGGATTGAGCTCCTGAAGGACTACGACCTCTCTATTCTCTATCATCCGGGCAAGGCGAATGTGGTAGCGGACGCCTTGAGCCGGAAGGCAGTGAGTATGGGTAGTCTAGCCTTCTTATCTGTTGAGGAGCGACCCTTAGCTTTGGACATTCAGTCCTTAGCTAATAGCATGGTTCGGTTGGATATCTCAGATTCTAGACGCGTCTTGGCCTTTATGGGAGTTCAGTCTTCTTTGCTTGATAGGATCCGTGGTTGCCAGTTTGAGGATGATACTTTGGTGGCCCTTAGAGATCGAGTGTTAGCGGGTGATGGTGGTCAGGCTACCTTAGATCCTGATGGAGTGTTGAAATTTGCCGGCCGCATCTGTGTTCCGAGAGTTGGAGATTTGATACAGTTGATACTTTCTGAGGCCCATGAGTCTAGATACTCTATCCATCCGGGCACAGCGAAGATGTATCGTGATTTGAGGCAGCATTACTGGTGGAGTGGCATGAGGAGAGATATTGCTGACTTTGTTTCCCGTTGCTTGTGCTGCCAGCAGGTAAAGGCCGAGCATTTGAGGCCTGGTGGCGAGTTCCAGAGATTACCCATTCCAGAGTGGAAGTGGGAGCGTATCACTATGGATTTCGTTGTGGGGTTGCCTCGGACTTCTAGAGGTGTTGACAGCATTTGGGTCATCGTGGATCGATTGACCAAGTCAGCACACTTCCTTCCTGTTCATACTACTTTCAGTGCCGAGAGGTTGGCTCGTATCTACATTAGGGAGGTAGTCCGTCTTCATGGCGTGCCTGTTTCTATCATTTCAGATCGGGGTTCACAGTTCACTTCCAGCTTTTGGAGGGCTTTTCAGGAGGAGTTGGGAACCCGTGTCCACCTTAGCACAGCATTTCACCCACAGACGGATGGTCAGTCAGAGCGTACTATTCAGGTCCTTGAGGATATGTTGCGGGCCTGTGTTATGGATTTTGGAGGTCAGTGGACCAGTTCTTGCCTTTGGCGGAGTTTGCGTACAACAACAGCTACCACTCTAGTATTCAGATGGCCCCGTTTGAGGCCTTATATGGTAGGCGTTGTCGCTCTCCAGTTGGTTGGTTTGAGTCTACAGAGCCTAGGCCGCGTGGTACAGATTTGCTTCAGGAGGCCCTGGATCAGGTGAGGGTGATTCAGGATAGGCTCAGGACGGCTCAGAGTAGGCACCAGAGTTATGCGGATCAGAGGCGTCGACCTTTGAGATTCTCTGTTGGTGATCGGGTATTCCTCCGTGTGTCGCCCATGAAGGGCGTGATGAGGTTTGGGAGGCGGGGCAAGCTTAGCCCCAGGTACATTGGGCCTTTTGAGATACTCCGGACAGTTGGAGAGGTTGCTTATGAGTTGGCCCTACCTCCAGTATTTTCAGCCATCCACCCAGTGTTTCATGTTTCGATGCTGCGGCGGTATGTTCCTGATGAGTCCCATGTGCTCCAGTATGATGCAGTCGAGTTGGATGATCGTTTGACATTCGTAGAGGAGCCAGTTGCCATTCTAGCCAGAGATGTGAGGAGATTGCGCTCGAGAGCCATTCCTGTTGTTAAGGTCCGTTGGAGGCATCGTCCAGTCGAGGAGGCTACCTGGGAGACCGAGCAGGAGATGCGAGAGCAGTTTCCCGGCTTGTTTGAGCCTTCAGGTACTTCTTGATCCTTTCTTTCGCGGACGAAAGTCCTTTTTAGTAGTGGATATTGTAATGACCCTCTTGGTCATTTCTGTGTCTTGCCTTCTGTGTGTCGTTTAGAGCGTTCCTATAGCGACCCCAAGTCATTTATGACTTGCTGGGACTGACAGTTCGGTCACCTGGTCGTTCGTTTGGTCTTGGTGCGAGTTTTTGTGTTTTGGAGCTTATGAACCTTGAACGATCATTTTCGATCAAAAGTTCAAGAAGATGACATCGGAATCCAATTCTGACGATTCCATCAGCTCCGGAAGGGTCATTTTAGGCTAGTAGCATGGTCGACATGACTCCCGAGGTTTTCAGTGTGAGTCGGTGCGATTAGGCGTTTTAACTTTAAATTTAAGCCTAAGTTTGACTTTGGTCAACATTCTGAGTAAACGCGCTCGGATGAGAATTCCGTCAGCGTGGTTAGCTCCGGAATGTCGAGTTTGGTCTAGATTGACCCTTCTTTTGTGTCTGGAGGTTTTCGATATCTTTCCGAGCCCTTTTGTGGGTTTTGACTTAAAATGACTTTTGGAAGTGGGACCCACTTTTTATCGAAATGACCTCTGATGAAAATTTCGACTGCGCCGTTGAGTCTGGAATATCGAATTTGGTATGGTTGCATATCTCGTTTGCGTGCACGGGGTTCCGAACGAGATCGGAGCACCCCATCGAAATTTTAAGTTTTGGAAATGTTGCAGATTTTCTGCAATTTATTGCAGAAAATCAGCAACATTTCCCAAATTTCAAACCCTCATCTCTCTCTCATCTCTCAACCGATTTGGGTGATCCAAAAGGCAAAGTTGTGAGATTTTTCGACGACAACGCGTTGGTGATCTCGATAGTGATTTGGAGTCCCCGTTTGAGGTAATTTTTGAAAATACCTGCTGCCAGACCCCTTTTGTGAGCTTGATTTTGGAAATTTTTGAGACTTGTTTTCTTAGCCATTTTAGATCCGATTTTGGTGATTTTTGAGGCTATCTTGAGTGGTTTTTCGAGGAGAACATTGTGGTGTTGTTAGATTTTACTGTAGATCGCCCGTTTTTTGGTAAATACACTGATTCAACTGCTGTCCATTTCTAATTTTTTTGTGTTGTTCCCGAGCCCCGAATTGTGTCCCATTTTGGGACATGAGCTGGGGGAAACTGGTTAGGACCCACTTTTGGGGTTAATTTCGGAATTTCCTGCGCGGGTCCCACGATTCCCGTTTTGACTCCAAAATTGACATGTCTCCGTTTGTTGTGATTTTGGTGTCTAAACGATCGTATTAACGTCGTTGTGACTCTATTTTTGATAGCGGGGCAGCGTTTCGAGGACGTTCGAAAAGGAAAGCTCAGAAGGAGTGATTTTGGAGCGCGCGTGATCGGCCTATAGGTAGGCTACGGTTTCCCTATCTTAGATTGAGCTCGAGAATGTGAATGCATGTTGATTAGTTGGGATTTGGGTTG
>NW_026020504.1:0-15619 GCF_900185275.1 Solanum verrucosum | reverse complement strand
TATCACATATTATAGAATATTCAGGCATAAGTCTAAGCAAAAAGAAAGCAGACATAATGAAAAAGCAAATAGAATTTTAGGAATACAATAGATAAAAATGGAATAAAAATGCAAACACATATAGTACAAAAAAAATTAACTCAAATGAACAATAGATACAAAAAAGAAATTACAATCATTTCTAGGACTAGTAAATCAAGTAAGAGAATACATACCAAAATTAGCAGAGAATTTAAAACCATTACAACAAAAATTAAAGAAAGATGTAGAATACCAGTTTGATAAAAAAGACCAAACACAAATACAAAAAATAAAATATTATGTAAGAACCTACCTAAACTATATTTTCCGGATGAAAACAAAAAATTACTTATATAGTAGAATCAGACGCCAGTGAAAAAAGTTATGGAGGAGTCTTAAAATACAGGTATGATGAAGAAAAAATAGAACATCATTGTAGATATTATTCAGGAACATTTACTAATACGAAATAAAATGGGAAATAAATAGGAAAGAATTATATTCAGTATATAAATGTTTATTATCATTTGAACCATATATTGTATATAACAAATTTATTATAAGACATAACACACAAGTAAAATGGTGGCTAACAAGAAAAATACAAGATTCGTAACTACAAAAGAAATAAGAAGATTGGTATTAAATATATTAAATTTTACATTTACTATTGAAGTAATAAAAACTGACAAGAATGTTATTGCAGATTACTTATCAAGACAAAGCTACTCAAACTGAGAAAGAAAATACAATTGAAGAGATACTCAAAGCCATTACTACACTTTGTATCAAAGTGGACAGTATGGACAATGAGATACAAAAGCTAAAGACTAATGAAGATAATCTGAAGTCTAAAGCTAGTACAAGTCAGCAGCATGACTATAAAAATGCGGAGCTAAGTCGATCGGAAGACTTTAAAAATCCAGAGCTAAGAGGTGACGTTGGGAAACACCTTAAAACCCATAATGATTGTCTAAATATAGCTGCAGGTACAAGAAGACCAGTTATTGAAAAACAACGAAATACAAATCTAAATCAGTTATTTGAAAAGCCATTTACACAAAAAAAAAAAACCCATTAACCATAGAACCACAAACTTCAACGTATGCAGATAGCCTACAACATGAGAAAAAGGTGTATAACCACATCACAAGGACATACCTCGAAAATATATACAAAATACAGAGTTACCTAAACCTCAATCCCAGATCTACCACTACAAAAGATCCAAACCAAGACTATATAACCCAGAAATTACAAGGATACAATAAACTAATTGCACAGCCAAAAACCAATGCTAACCTAGTTAAAACATGTTATAATTATGGATTAATAAGTACTGCATATACTTATGACGGAGAAGAACTAAGTGGCATACCAGAATTATACAAAGCATTTATTATATACAAAAGAGTGACCAAAGGAAATTTATTTTATGTAAAATTCTATACGGCAACAACAGAGATATTACATGAGGAGATAAAACCTCCTATTCAAGTTGTAAAGATAGGCCTGACCAAAGAGATGATAATACCGAAGATATTGGAGAACAACCAGAAATACCAAAAATTGAGATACCCAATTTCTATGCAATAAAAGAATAATTGGTATATCAACTATAATACAAGAACTAGCCAATAATTATTTGAATGGAAAATGCTATATGGAGTTACTATTCCAGAGATCAATTAATGATTTATGCTAATTCAAGGGAGCTAAGGAAGTCAGATATGGATGAAGTCCAGAAATGGATTTTATCATTATTAAAGCCAGAAGAAAGACCTACAACAAGAGCATTAAAGGCAGGATTTATTTCATCAGAACTATTAACTAGATACTGTAAACTAATTGGACATAAATATCCTGACCATATATGTTCAAAATGTAATGGAAAGATAATGTGATTCCCGATGTCCAGCTGGAATGATCAAATGAGATAGAGACGAAAGAAGATAAGAAAAAGAAGACAAGAAGAAGAAGACAAAAATAAAAAGACACATGTGCAAAGAAAGCGTAGAAAAAGAGATAAGGCAAAGAATAGATATGGCCAAAAGCAAAATAATATAAAAAGTACCATGTAAATATTATTAGTCTTATTGTGTCTTATTGTAAGAACAAGTGTAAAGTGGAGTGTGCATTATTGTGTAGTGTAAATTATGGTAGTGTTAAAAAGTCATATAGTATGACAAATTAAGAGAGTATGGGCACGTGTAAGTAGTAGGTATGGTAGGTGCAAGTAGCACATTATTGTAAAGTAATGCATTATTATGCATTACTGTAGAGATAAAATTTGAAAGTGCAGTAGATAGGATTTCCTTTCTATATAAAGGAAGGAACATGTAACATAAAAGGCAGACTAAAATAAACGAAGCACTTTCATAAACAAAAAATCTCTCAAATATTTAAATACTTAATAGATAATGGAACAAACTTCAAATATCATGGATAAGCAAGAGGCAAAGGTATATTGTTCAAAAAATATGCAGAACTAATTTCATATATTCCTGAATATCATATATATGATTGAATAAATTTATGTTAGTTATTATGTATTAGAATTATTTGAATCATGATTTCTAGTTTATTAGCACACTGGAAACAGGGAGAAAACTTCTATACTATGCCCATCCTAATGTTGAAACCGGTAGGCGAGGAAAGCCGTTTAGGGGAGTAAACAAAGTTGAGGCGCTGATAAGAAGGAAGTATCCGCTAAAGTACGATGCTAGTAGTGACAGGAAACATGATAAACAATAATAATAGTTCATAATGATCTAATATGAATTTAATCAATTATGAATATGATAGGAAGGAATAATTGAAAATAAAAAACTGCATGATAAAGAACATGACTACATACATGCATGATGAAATAATAAAAAACTATGAAACTTTAATCCTATATATACTTAAAGATATAGAGAATAATTGAATTAAGAAGAATGGGAAAAAATATTTAATGATAACGAATCAGAAATATATTAAACCAACAATGGTATGAAATAGACCTACATGATTTAGACCTCGAAATAGAATGGTATGATTTAGAAATAAATTCAGACTAAAATGAACTATGAATATTTACAATATTGACAGAATCTATGGAAGATATAAAACTATTAGAACAATTAATGGAAGAAAATTTATATGTACCTAAGAACACAAGATATGTTATATCTAGAATATATCACAAATAATATTAAAGAGATATCAAGATTAAAATACTTAGCAAAAATAATATTATAGTAAAAACTTTAAAATGGATTCCTCACCTACCAAAAATGATACACCTACCAAAAAAGTCATAAATTCCACACCTACTACACTACCAAAAATATCATAAAACTATCATGAATCCCTCACCTACCAATAAGATGAATTCCGCACCGAAAAATGGTAATCAATGAGTTAGTTTGAAGGCAAAAACAAATGAGCAATGACCATCCAAAAAGTGGCATTATTGCAATTTGCAAGGCCGGGCAATAATGTACATGTATGTAGTCAACAATTTCATGACATTAACCGAATTGGAAAATTGAGGTTGGGGAAGGCAAGCCTAACTCTTTTCTATTTCTAAAAGTGGAAACACCAATATGACCAAATAAGTTGATGACTCAATAACCATTTGTGTGTTGGATATGGTTTCAAAAAATGATTTAAGAGTTTAAATTTCACGTAACGATAATGCAAATATTAACAAGGTCAAATTATTTATAAAATAAACTATACATTAATTTTGATGATAAACATTAATTGAAATATGTAACTACCTCCTATTACAAGTTATGATTTACCGGTGCTGTAATAAGTATATATATATTTTTTATATTTTTTTTATATATATTTTTTTTTTTTTTTTGTTTATACTTCAAATGTGTCATCTAACCTAGGGAAAAGGTTGCACTAACTTTGGAAATATGAACTTTAAAAAAATAAAAATAAAAAACTAAATATGTCATCCGTCCATAATTAGGGTAAAATTAAAATATATCACCATCATTATAGAATAATTTAATATGTCCTTATTTATTGGCTTTTCAACATGCATATAACTTTTTTGTATGGGAGAAAAGGTTCCAATCTATCCTTATTCCTTACAACTTGGTAAAAACAATACATTATACATATATTAACTTTGCATATAATAATACTTGTTTGGTATACTTTTTATTTTATGTACTCTATTGTATATTAAGGTATATTATTAATCCTATAGATTTCTAGGTATTAGTAATGCAAAGGGTTTTAATGCATGCATTAGCATGGTTAAAGATCTCACTGCCCCTCAAAAATTTCTTTTACATTTTTTCCACTATAATTATAAAGTGTATCTTTGTAAATTAAATATTTTTATGCAATGCATGTTTTTTTAATACACAAAATCAAATAATGCATAAAAAATAATCTATATATAACTAATGAAAGCATTATTAATATATAATCCATCTATTGTTAGCATTATTCTATACATTATATTAAACAACGGAATAATCTAAATTTACCACTAAACTTTGGAAAATTCGAACTTATATCTCCTCCGTTTAAAAAAAGAATGATCTAGTTTGACTTGGAACGAAGTTTTAAGAAAAGAAAGAAGATTTTTTAATCTTGTGATTCTAAATTAAAGTTATGTCAATATATTGATATCCTAACTTATGGCCTTAAACATGTCACGTGAAAAGTTAAAGTTAAAATCTTACCAAAAAAGGAAAAAAAATCATTCTTATTTAAATAGATTAAAAAAAACTAAGTCATTTTTTTTAAACGAAGAGAGTACAAGTTAATAATCTAATATGTAATGAGTGTGGAAGTAGAACACCCATAGGGAAATTGCAGTGACCCTCTTATAGGTGGGTCAAGCTGATTTGACTGATTGGTCAACAATATCATTATACAAATATTAACTCTACCCCCTTTCTTATCTTCTCTTTTAAAAGTTTTTACCTTTTATTGTCGTATTTTTTTTCCTTTTTGACCTATATACTTTCTCTGTTGGGATCAGGGCAGAGCTAGTAAAGGTGCACAAGATTTTTTCGAATCTTCTTTAATAAAAAAATATTACATTGATTTTATTTATAATTAAAAAATAATTTTTATACATACAGTAAATATTAAATTTCTTTAATCTTTTTCATATGTTTACTTATTTATATTTTGAACCAATTAATAAAAATCTTGACTCCACCCGTATTTGGGGTAGACTTCTCCCCTTATTGATTATTTGTGTACTTATGATGCAAAGTGTTTGCACAAAAAAGGTTTACTTTCCAGTCTCTGTCTCTTTTTATAAAAGAAAAACATGTGATCAGCGTATCTTCTCTTTTGATTAATATGGCTTTTATGTGGCTATTCTATTGTCTACTCCTTAATTATAACCATAAAATTCCAATGACGTTTTATAATAGTATAATGTCGGCATATACTTTCTCTGTTCAAAAATAATTAGGGCCGTTTGGTTAATGGTTAGAGTTATGTAGGTATTAGTTTTGCAGGGTTTAGTTATGTAAGATTTAGTTGTGTGGTATTAGTTATGCGAGTATTAGTTATATGTAGGTATTATTTAGTTATGCAGAGATTACATTACATGAATTATTAACTATTGAATATTAAATTTTATAGATTATTTACAAATAAAATAAATAAGCAAATAGTATAAATTCTCCCTTAAAAATAATAAAGAAAGGAATTTTCTCTATACTTGACTAGGAATTCTGTAATTTTTTCTCTTTGTTTTTTTTAATGTTTAAAGCTTATAAAATAAAATACTATTAATATATTTCAAGTACATTATACTATCATATTTATGATGTAAATTTCTATCAATATGCCGTATGTGTTGTTTGTATATTTTTAGTATATCAAATATATAAATTATATATAAATTCACATTCTAATAAAAAATTAATACATGATAATTAAATATGCGGAATATTTAGTAATATATAATGTGGATATATAATTAACATATGCGCTATTAAAATTATACATTCCGATTCATAATATTAATAAATATTTATATTTTGATTTTAAATGAAAACAAATAAAAAGTCGTTTATATACAAAAAGAAATAAGAAACAAAAATAGTTCGGGAAATAGAATAGTTATGTAAAGTTTTCAATAAAAAAAAATTAAAAAAAAAATTAATAGGGGTAAATGTATAATTTATCTTTTTAAGACATGTATAACTAATACCCACATAACTTATTCCACCTTCTATCCCGCATAACTTATACATGGATTCTCTCATAAGTTATGTAGGTATTAATTATGTAGGATTACAAAAAAATGCAACAAAACACAGTATAAAATTAATACATGAATATTTTTATACAATATTTAAAACTTATCAACTAAACCTAGTATAAGTCATGTTGACTTTTCAACCTAAAACAAAAACTTTTACCAAACATAGTAAAACTAAAACAATGTTTTTATACATAGATAGCATGTCCTCTTATATCGTAACCAAACGGCCCCTTATTGTTTTACCTTATTTGATACTTATTAAGAAGAAAAAATTAAATTCAAATGTATAATTTATTAAAATATCCATTGTATTAGATGTTTCTCACTATTAAAAAAATTATTTTGAAAATATTTAAGTAATATTTTGTCTTGAATTTTTAAAAAGACACTTATTTTGATTTTTTATTTTCTTTTGTTAAAGTAACACTCATTTTGAGAGGAAAAAAAATATTTAGTGAATATTTTCTCCAATCCATTTTAGTTATCTTTCTTACAAAATAGTAAGAACTAATAATAATAAATTACTTTTTAAATTAAGAATGAAGAAACTATGAACAAAAGCTACTACAATCCATAGACATGTAGATTGTAACCCTATCGGTTTACACCTTCAATTGTCTTGTACATTATTTCCTCTTTCTTTCTTTTCTGCTTTTCTTGTTCTATGCTTTCAAAAGGTAATGACTACCATCAAAGAATTATTAATAAGGCTATTCCTTTTTTTAATTAAAAATTTTAAATTCGAGTTTTGAGTATGAATTTTTTTAATAAGGAGTATTTTTCCTTTGAATGAGATCCTTCACGATGCGATTTCAGTTTAATCAAATTCTAATATAGATACCGAATAGTAATTAAAAAAAAAGTATTAACTAAGAGGAAACATGTCTATAAAACAAGAGAGAAGTGTTGAAAACACACCTGAACTTGACGCAAATTATTAATTTTGTCCCTCCAACTATTGACAGCCTTAAAAATATTCATCTACTTGATTAATTAAACTTAGATATACCCCAATCTGCCACATAACATAGCAAGTGGTCTCAAACTCTTGTAGGAGCATGTGACTCTGAATTAAAAAAAAATTGAGAGATCAAGTATTGAAAACATCCTAAACTTGGCGAGAATTAGAGGTGTATGTCACTAGTGTTGCAAGATCGAGGGTATATTTATGTTTAGTTAATCAAGTAAAAGAGTGTTTTTAAGGCGGTCAATAGTTTGATGATGAAACTAATAATTCACGACAAATTTAGAAGTGTTTCAATACTTTTATCATATATTCAGATCCAATCCAAGTTTATCCTTTTTTATTTAATTACACAAAGTCAAGGATAATCTTCATTTGTGTAATATACTATTTTCTTGGTAGGATATTTAGAAAATGGAAACACTAAAATTGAACAAACATAGTGGATATTAGAGAAGCTCATTTTACGAATAAATAATGGAGTGAAAGGAGATAAGTTTGAATAATTTAATTACAACAAAGATCAATTCGGAAAGTTTATAGTGTTGTGACTTATATTAAGCTAACATTTGTATTACTCTTCATTTTTCTAAAACTAACTAAGAAAGCGTACAGTATATACAGTGGCGGATCCAGGATTTTCGTTCAGGGATTCAAAAAAAAAAGTATAAACGTGTATATATAAGCCAACAAAACAAAATTTCAAAAAAGTAGTAATATTTAGTTTTAGTGGCGGACCCTTGAACTTTTTTGGGTTTAAAATCACACTTTTAGCATGTTTTTATAAATAAAACACTAAAAAAACATGAAAACGGAACTGAAACCTTAAAAAAAAAAAACTGAAATTGAAAAAGAAAAAATAAAACACTAATGCAGGGATTCAAACCCTCAACATGAGGCTTAATTTTCAGGAAAATGCCACTGGGCTATTCTTTCTCCTTGTCATTGAGGGGTTCAAATATATATATCCACATAAATACAGAAAATTACCTTATATATACAATATTTTTTTTTGCCAAGAGGGTTCGAATGAACCCCCTGGAACCAACGTGGGTCCGCCCTTGAGTATATAGTTCAAAGGACTAAAAACAATATTCATAACTAATTAACTCAGCACTCGGCATATTATACTAAACTATGTGGTTATCATAAAAGATCTCCAGATTCTCATTAGTTTAGATTTGTTGGGTATTTGTCCTGAGTTTTTCTCTATATTTTGTACTCTCATATTTATATAGTGGATTGTTCATTTCTTTTGTGGACGTAAGTCGATTGACCGAACCACGTTAAATCTGTGTCTTTGGGTATATTTCTCGCTTGTCTTATTACTCATGGTCTTTTGAGGTTTATTTTGCTAGCTTCCGCTTGACACCTAATTATTTTTGGGAATTTTTTTAAAATGTCAATATTTTAACATTTAATAGGATCTCTTTGCCACATTTTCAATATTTATTAAAAGTGTCAATATTTTAGTTTGTTATATCTTATTTATGTATTTCTTAATTTGAAAGAATACAATTATTTAATAACAGAAGGGAGAAAATCAAGGGAGAGAATATTTCAAAAAGAGGTAAATATCACTTAATTTTCTCATCAGTTACATTTTTTTAAAAGAAAACTCAAACATGTGCCTTTTCACAATGTATTTTTGTTTTTTTTTTCCAGAATTTTGTAACCTTTTTAAATCGTATTCATTCCAATATGTATTTATTTGTATTCATTATAGTTTTCATGTTGTATTTTGTATAATGAAACTTGTATTTTTTTTATTAGTTTGTATGCATTCCAATAGCTATGCCAAATGAATCTATAGTAATTTGAGAAATGTATTTATATTCATGTATTTTTTCTTCAAAAATTTGTATCCTTTTTTAAGTCGTATTCATTCCAATATGTATTTTATTTGTGTTTGTATTCATTCTAGTTTTTATGTAGTATTTTGTATAATAATATATAAAATACAAAAAACAGTATGATGAAAAAGTGAGAATGAAATATAAAACTGAAAAGGAATAAGTGAATATTTGTTGCAATCATTCTTAAATAAAATACATAACTAGTTGACATACCTTTAGAATGAATACAAATTAGGAACAATATCAGATTCATAAACTATGCAACATGATTTTTGAATGAATACAAATATAATAGCATACATACGGTTTTGAATACAAAATTGAGAAAGGATACAAAATTCTAAAAAATTTTATCAAAACAAACCAATAGGAAGTTGTGCTTCCTATAAATAAAAAACACATCTAGTTGACATACCTTTGGGATGAATTCAAATCAGGAACAAATACAAGATTCATATATATGCAACATGAGATTTTGAATGAATACAAATATTAATAGCATACATATAGATTTGAATTTTAATTGACAAAGGATACAAAATTCTAAAAAAAATTTATAAATACAAAACAACTAATAGGAAATTGTTCTTCCTTAACTTGGTCTTCAACAAGTTTTTTCGAAATCTTCAACACTCAATTTTGAAAATCAAAAGATACTTGGTGACAATGTATTTGCCTTTATCAGTGGGTGAAAAATATTTTGAAGGAATTGTAAGATTTCTTAAACAAATTGGAGGAAAGTAGAAGAAGTGATTTTCTTACACGAGAAATGAGAGAACAATGGTGAAAAACTCAAGAGAGAGACAAGAAAAGGAGAGAACAATGGTGAAAAACTCAAGAGAGAGAAAGGAAGAAATTGGGGTAAAAACCTAGAAAGAGGGGAAAGTGGGTAATGAGAGTTTTTTTTTCTTCTTTTCACGTATAAGGAGTAAAATTAGTTAAATGTGGGGCCTGATTTGAGAAATAAAAGGAAAGAAAATCAATTATATTAGGATACATTTTATTTGCTAAAATATTGACATATTGACATTTTCAATAATTATTTTAAAGTGTAGATATTTTTAATAATTATGTTAGGGAGTTTGACTAGTTTACTAATTTTCCCATTATTTTTCGGTCAGATTACTTCACGGTCCAAGTAAGACTTCTAGGCCACAAGCCCACAACAAGGTATCTAATGAGCTACTATCCATAAGAAAACGTATAGTATGTTATGATCAAGCAAGTAATGAAGAAAGATAAAAGTCTCAAACTAAATACAGTAGAAAAATATATAAGTTAAAACCCAAAACCTAATTATACATCATCTGAGAAGACTGAAAGTAAATATAATTGTGTCCAAATACGCTATATATCTAAATGGAAAGGATACAAAATTAAAGATCAATAAGGAGTCCTTGGTGCAAGTGATAAAATAATGATACTCAACAAGTATCATCGATCGACTAATCCAAATAAGATAATATATATCTTAGAAATACTTGCCCAATCCTGTCATTCATATGACAACAACCGATAATGGATAATTAAAATATATAGTCATCAACAAGTAAACAATAATCAACAACATGAAGGTAATTAACAATGCAATACTTTACTGAATCAGCCTAATTTTTAAATTCATCAACAACGTAACATATGGAATGTTATGCACAAATCAACACCAAATAAAGTATGGACGATCTTAATGTACATATCAATCCTAGTGCAGACAATAACAACGTGCATATCACATACTCAACACAAACTGTGTCTACGTGCATATCATAATCAACGCAGAATCACTTGAGCAAGATATGTCATTTCAATAAAGCATAATCATCAGCTAGACATTATCGTATACTCAACACGGACGGTCTCAACGAGCATATCATAATCAACTCAGAACTGCTTTATGCAAGGTATAAACATTATCAACCTCATGTAGAAAATATCATGAGTTTCAAGGCAAATTTATGTTATTAACTTAACTACCTAATAGATCAATGAGAATACATAGGGGGGAAAATCAAATTTGAACTGAAAGAGCAATAGTTATAACACTTTATTGGAGTTGAGGTGTTCAATTATAACAAAACTTAGTTTGAGCGTCTAAATGAAATATTCCGACAGGTCAATAAGCCAATAACATCATAGTGGTCAAGCATTCAGTGTCATCCCTTTCATAATGTGATGACAACATACAAATCTACAGACCTCCAAAAATGTAAAGAAATAGACCAAAACTAAAACTAACCCGTATACATAATTAGATGAGTGCACCTATTTACAAAACAAAACTCACAGATATCACATTTTTCTCAGTCAAAAGTAGCGCGTAAATGAGATGCTTACAGGTTCCCTGTAATTGTAACAAAAGGGACTAATCTTCTATAATCTCTCCGTCTCCCAAGTGGGCAACTATCAAGCACCCTCCCTAGCATCAACCGTGTGTTTTGTAATGCTAATTCTCTTGCTGACAAACCAGATTCAGATGCATTAGATTGTGCCACTGGTGTCGAACCTGGTCCATATCCGAGGCCCATTGCAAACTGCAATGGTCCACTTCGAGCCTTAAGTGATGTTTGAGATGCAAGGAGCTTCTCTTCGGTGCCAATGAGTCCATAATCTAATTGCCCCGGATCATTGGGATGTGATCCGGGTAAAGAGCTACAGCTGTGTAAGAGGGCTTCCAGCACACTAAGTGCCTCCCAACACATGGGGCTTTCCACCAACTGAGATACAATTGCATACAATTGTGGACTCTGAGCAGCATCCATAGGAGTATGCTGAAGCAATGCCTTCAGCATAAGAAGGATAACACGCTGATATTCCACTGGCCCTTTCTCAAGAAGCCGTAGGAGGTGCCCAAATGCCAGAGTTGAGTGCTTGGGGAACCATTCATGGCATAGTAATGGTGAAACACAAGCTAGAAGGTTCTCTATTCGTTTGATCTCACCACGGGAGTAAGCCACAAAAACAGTAGCCAGTTCATCCATTGATTTTGATTGACACCAGACGGCTATATTGGCAGCAACAGAGCAAGCCTTTTGATGTTGTTGCTGTAGTGGTGACATAAAACCCATAAATACATCCTGGCTGAGCTGTAAGCAGAGCCAGGGAAGCAAGCCAGTGATGTGCATCAATAACCGTGTTTCTGCGTCACCGAAGATGGAATCACATGAAGGCACTGTAATCCTTGATAGAAGCTCAACAGAAGCACCATGACTGACAGTGCACATAAGGCCTTTAAGAACCAATGGCTGTACTCCCTCAAAGACTGGGAACTTTGCATTTGAATCAGAAGCATTCCGTGATTCCAGACGTTGAAATTCAGAACTGTCAGAAATACTTGAATCAAGCTCATCTCGAGGCATACTTGAAAGAAGCACGTTCTCTGTTGTTCGATCTCGGAACGATAAACGGTCAATAACCCGACGAAAGAGCTCCAGCACTTGACAGTACACATGAACAAAATCAGTATGCATCATGGCAACACAACCCCAGAAAAGCTGGGGATAGAGTATAACCTTTTCTGGTTCCATATTCTCCACCATCACCTGTAATGTTAACAAGATCTCCATAACAAAACCTAAAACAGCTGGTATAGGATTTCCCAAGCACCTGTGAAGACAACGTAGCAGGGATACACATGCATCATTTGTTACACAAGGCCTTAGTGAACGGTAAATCTGGTGGGAACGGCAGGCCAAGTGTCTAGATGTGCACTCCATGGCCCATTTAAGTGCCTCTGCTCCCCAAGTTTCTCGGAGATCTCCTTGAAAGAAGATAGCATCCACCATACTCTGTACCAAAGCAGACAAGAGTGCTGCACTTGGTAGCTCTGTTCTCACTACCGTGGGGTCCTCATCCTCCCACATCATGCTACCTCGCTTAGATTGAACATACTTTATGAGGCTCACTACTTGCTGCTTGTTCTCTCCATCACTATTTTCAACATCATATAACTCCAAATGACGCCCTGCAAGTGAATACAATAGATTTACAAGCAGATGCTGACAATGCTCCAAGACAATATCCTCTGAACTATCCATAGATACAAAAGTGACATGAAAGAGCAAAGGTAAATGCTCCCGGAAGTCCTCATCGTTCTCATAAGCAATTTCAGCGAGTAGAATCAATGCTATGTCTGCATGAGAGAGAGAGTGCTGCTGATGTCCTTGCAATGCTGATTGAAGTTCTTTTGCATTAATCCCGTGCATTACAGACCCAGAATGCAACCCATCTTCCCCCGAATTTGGAGTGTCAATGAAGTAGTCTCCACTGTCTCGAGAGCGATGACGACTTCGCATACTTCCAGTTGAACTCCGTACCCCCATTAATGGCCCTGACATGTTCACCAATGATGGAAGAAGTTGGCCAGACCTACCAGCAGTTCCAGGGACAATATTCAACTCAGGAGGCATAGGAGTCAATGGGCCTGAGGCACTTCTCCCTCCAACAGTGGCTGTTCTCCAGCTCAAGCTCCCACTTGTGTTCCTCAGTGGACCATCAAGAGACCCACGAACTAATAAAGGTGACATGTGAGGTTGACTATCTACAACGGATGCAACTTGAACCACAGAATGCCCTTGAGAAAATTCTAACACGGTGTTTCCATTTCCCTCACCTTGGTTTGCACTGGGCCTCAGAGGTTCGATGCTATCAAGCATGCGCTGAGCAAGTTGATAAACCAAGTGATCAATAGTACGTTGGGGGCATATACGAGCTAAATATAAACTGACCCTTTTAGCAACAGAGAAGTATGTAGCAAATGCACCACTTATTTCTGCTGATGCATTTGAATCGCAATCTTCAATACCTTTTGCAATCAAAAAATCTAAAACCGGACTTATGTTCCTAGGTTTGCTGGCAATTGTACTCCAAAGCTTCTCAATTTCATCAGGAAATTGATCACCATGCCGCCATGTCACGTAATAAAGGCTTTTCAATAGTCTGTCACTCCAACCCGAGTCCTTGAGTCTCCAGAAATTGAGATTCTCAATCCATGGAGCCATGCACGTCAAGACTTGATGCTGTGCAATTATATCAACTGCGTCAAGCTGCCTCTGCATGATTTCTTCACAAAGCCACTGACTAAGTTCAGGGTGATCTTTAGCAAGTTTACAAGAGTTTGTACTGGAACTGCTGATATGAATCGGGAAGATTCCCACAACAGCAGCTCTGTAGCTACCTGAACCCTCCATGCCATCCTCAGCCCATTCACGGACAGAAAGCGTCTCAAGCATCTGAAGGGCATCATCACGAATTTGTCTAGAAGGATCTACCACCTTGTAGAGGATCAGGCTTAAGAGTCTCTGAATTTCACATTTTGGTATCTCTTGACGCATATAAACTTCTGCTAGCACACTGAAGTAGCCATCTGCGATTGCAGCATCTGAGTAGTAGCACTGTACCAAATACAAACTTAGGATCTTCAGAGGTATAACAACATGAACACCAAAAATCTACCAAGGGAGAAAAGGTTAAATATAACTTGTTGCATGTAACAACAGAAAATAAGTTAGATGAATATATCAACCTAATTTGTATATCAAATAGCTAGCAGTAAATGCAACAAGGAAAATGCTAAAAAAATGTGACTGAAAACATACCATGGAAACAGATGCAATGCAACTACCCCAACAAAAACCGTACAGGAAATAATTAATCAAAAGGGCGTACCTCATAGCACCATTATGCATGTATGTCTGTGGGCACATGTATTTTAAATAAGTCACACATTAACAATCACATTTAAGATGGTTAATCTGATTACACAAGTGCAATTTGAACATAAATCATTGTTAGAATAGAATAGGAAAACACAATCCTACACAAACTAGGAATAGTTTATAGTCTCCTATTTGGTAAGGAATTGTATTATATAGTGTCTATAAATAGGTTCTCTATGTAATTATTATAACAACAATTCAATAATATTCTTTTCCTATATTTCTCACATGGTATCAGAGCAATTGTGAGAGAAAAAAAAATCACACAGTTTTTTTTTTTTTTTTTTTTTTTTTTTTTCCGGTAACCTAGTGGCTGTCCAGGTATTTAATATTTTCCGTCACTGTTTTCAAAAAACTAACACCACCACTAGTTGAGGAACTTCCCAGCGAGCAAACCCCAATCATCCCCGCCGGAAACCAGTGCTACACGCGCCGTCACGCGCCGCCGGAAGAATTTCTCCGGCGAGTTGACAGATCCACGCGCCGGCGCGTGAGACCTGTTCCGGCCAGTTTTTCGACCAATTTTTTTTCCATTGCGGTTGCCTCTCCATTCCGAGGCAGACTGTATATTTATTTTCTTATTCCGACCAGTTTCGGGCAGTCAGACCTATTTCCGGCGACTGCACCTTTTTTTTTTTCAGATTCTGACCAGGACCAGCCTTATTTTATTTTTTTTATTTTTTTTTTTTATTTTTTTTTCCTCTCTCTAAATTCATAATATGTCTTTAGGGATTGATATTTTTGGCTCCAAGAATATAGGTAGTTCAAGTGCTATGATCACTTCAGAACCATTAATGGGAAGCTCAAACTATTTAGCTTG
>NW_026020503.1:0-11455 GCF_900185275.1 Solanum verrucosum | reverse complement strand
CTATCGGCTTTGATGATTTGTTTCTATGTTCTTTACTGATTAAATTCTCTGTAATTTAACAATAGAGTTGTTGGTGGACTTCTTAGTGCGTATGACCTCTCTGGTGATAAGCTTTTCCTAGAAAAGGCTCAAGACATTGCTGACAGACTGTTGCCTGCATGGAATACATCCACTGGCATCCCTTACAACATTATCAACTTGTCACATGGAATCCACATAATCATGGGTGGACTGGGGTAAACCCGAACTTTACTAAATTCAAGTTGATTTTCCCTGGAATATAACTCAGTATCTCAATGCTGGGCGTTATTAATTTTCCGAAGATGATGACTCTTCAAGACAACATTCAGAGCTTCAAGAGTCTAGGAAGGCGAGCCAATCCATGAAACTTGGCTACGATTCAAGAATTTGGTGCTTCAATACCTAACTCATGGCTTCCCTGACAACATGTTGTTGTTGTATTTTTTACCAGAGTCTTGATTCGGTAAATAAGGGTGTTGCTGACCAACTTTCTCCAGGAGGTTTTGATGCAGCAACCTTATGTGATAGCGGCTCAGCTCTTGGATGGCGTGACTACCATAAACAGGGTGTGGTATACCTGTGAAGACCAGGTCTCACCTCTCACGTTCATATTGACTGAGGAACAAATGGAGAAAGACCAAGAGAGAGACCAGAACATGGCCAAGATCATGACACAACTTGACATTTGGTCTAAAAATGTCGTGGGAGTTGGTGCTCGAAGTGTCAATGTTGTGGGTGTTGGGTGTACTAATCCGGGAGGAATCTAAGTTTGAGGCCTTGTATATTAGCCAACCAAGGTGGTGGTTATCGTTCAAACTACTTGAGGCAGGGTGGTAACCAAGGTTGGAGCAGGGAATGAAGGTTGGAAATATTGTGGCCAAGAATGGAGGGACCAAATATCCCAATTGGAAGGATTGGGAGAAGGATATATATGTGACTCCCCATGAGCGCCAAAAGACAAACGATTGAGAAGGTGGCCGGTCTGAGGATATGCTTTCTCGTATCCTCAATAATGTTGATTGGTCGGACAAGATCTTGAAAAAGATAAAAGAAGACGTGTCGACCCTTAGTAGAACCGTCACCTCCCATTCAATGTCGATCGAATAGTTAGAGACCCAAATGGGTCATATCTGGTCTCATCTAAACCCGAGACAACAAGGGGGGTTGCCTAGTGACACTATGGCCAGCCCCAAGAATAAGAGTTTAAAGGTGGACTTTCGTCGTGCCACGACGTTAACTAAGGCGCTGCTTGGGAGGCAACCCAAGTTTTATTTTCTTTCTTATTAAGTTTGGAATAATGGTGTGTTGAATGTGAAGGTAAAAGTGTGGAAATAAAGTGTGTGAAAAGTGCAAGTAGGCGAGCCAAATGGTCTAGTCGGCGGATCACCGAAGAGGTCGATGACCCCGACCCAGACCGCCATTAGACTCAAGACAATTTTACATTGGAGTCTGCAAAACTCGGTGAGACCAGGAAATTATTGGCGAGTTGCAGACCAATTCTGCGATAGCGATCTAAATCACCGTTTGGACCCCCACATCAACTAAAGGTCCTGTAAAACTCGGCGAGGTAAGTGAGCACTTGGCGTGTCGCCGAGCAAGACTAATGTCGCCGAATGGGCGAGAACTGGATGGATTTTAAAAGGCCAAAGGTTTAAACTTCCAGCTCTTTCACTTTCGAACTTCACAAACTCACACACGCACTTTAATTCGCAACTGGCCGCTACACCGGACCCTACCCACCACATAGGCCCTGCCCTGGCGAGGTTAATCTTGCCCTGATGGGCTTACACGGAGAAAGAACCTATGAATTTGGGATCCAAACTCCCATTTTACAACACACTTTCAAAATCATGGCGTTCAGAAACTACCCCTTCACGCCAATATCAGTTTCGGAAGTTCTACTCACCCGAATTCAATTCCGTAAAGTCGTACTGTCTTGTTAACGTCTTAGCTATCCCCTCATGTGATCAAAATCATAAATAGATTCCCCGTTCATTACCATATTTCCCTCGACCGTACCTGACTCTGATATCGTCTGAATCTGGACTAGGCTACAAATTTCCAAGTTACTACAAAAAGTTTTTCTGGCCCAAATCTTTCCCTGTTGGCTTTTATATAATGATGGGAACGAGTTGTTATAGTTTCAATTCTATTTTTCTATTCTTTGGTAATGATTAATACACAAAAAGTTGGAGAGTCTCAATTATTAAAATTAACCTTTCTCGATTCTCCTAATGACTTGTAATTGTTTTTATTTCCTATATTTTCCCCAGGTGGTGCCCTCAAGATTAACAAACATGTGACTTGGTTTGTTCATAATACTTAAGTTGTTCTTTTTTTTAAAAAAAATAATGTGTTTCAAAACATTTTTAATTTTTTAAATATGATGAGAAAGTTTTAAAAAACTTTATGAGATCTTTTTATGATTTAATAGATCTAGATTAATAAGGAAACAAACATTTGAGAATATGAGGGGCAAATATCTTCCACATAATTAAATTTAGGGGTGTTTATGGACAATGACATGGAAGAGCAAATAAAACATGTTGTTATTGACTAAAGAATGAATAATAGGCTATCAAATTGAGTATTTTATACTTTGCATGCATGTCACAACCTGATTCCTCGAGTCATGATGACCCCTACTATAACCCACTAGTAGTCAAGACAACCCTTATCTCGGAACTAAAAGTAATGGATTGAGGGCAAACAAAAAAAACATAAATCATAGATGAAGAAGAGGAAGCAAGCCAAAATATTTATACAAATAAGAGAATCCCTCCCAAAACCTGGAAGTCACATATACAGAGCTACTAACAAAATGAGTACAAGTCCCAACATTTGACCATAGAAATAAGACTGTCGTAAAAAACTAAAGACAAGTGAGATATCTATGGAGACTGGTATAGCACAAAACGCCAAGTACTCACCTCCGTTTCCAGATCAGACTGTTGCAGCCTTGATGTCAACGATGGTCGTTGGTGCTCGGACCTGCATCATGAAAACAGATGTAGAGTGTAGTATGACTACCAAACAAACAGGTACCTAGTAGGCCTCGTAGGCCAACTTAGCTAGAATAGCAAAAGTAATATGAAATGCGAAAATCTAAAATACTACCATAAACAGGAACGAGAAATCTAACAGGTATGCACACAAGTGTACCAACACACAAAGAAAAGGAGAATAACTAACTAAATCTGGCCGGGCTGCCATAAATTCGAAGGTTACACTCGCGCGCAAGCTAAAAGTACAACCCAAGCGGACTCCCATAAGCCCGACATGTATAAGGAAGAGTATAGAATGGAATAAGAGGACCCGACAAAGTTTCCAAGATTTCCACAACTTCCGTGACTTGAACCACGACTGCAAATGGCAGTGGACTTGAACAACCGCTGAAGAAAGCCAGCACTTGAAACCAAGGCTATATACCAAGGGGAGGACTTGAACTATGCCCGGTGGAGTGAATTGGGGGAGAAGAACCACGAATAGGGCGATGGGGTAGAATAGGATAGGGGCCAATCGATCATCATGGGGAGTACCCCCATCTGATGCTTTCAATAAATCACTCTGCTCGACCATATCCAACCACAATCGACAAGTAGCTTCACACAAGAATTAAAGATATCAGAACTGGCGGAAATAGAGGATTTATGATATATGGTTTAAAGAGCAGTGTTACTGGCTAGCTAAGGCCCAAACTATTAGGCTCAGGTCTCCTACATCATCTACATGGAGCTTAGCATTCGAAGCGACGCCGGGGGAGATTACCGGCCTAGCGGCCAAATCAAACAAATCAATATTCAATTACTTAATCATGCTCATTCTAAGGAGAGGGAAGTCGTAGCCTACCTGCAAGCCGACCGTGCGTGCTCCAAATCACATTGTCAGAGCTTTTCTCTCTGCACGGCCTCAGAACTCTGCAACACTATCAAAAATAAAATCACAACTTCAATACGGTCGTTTTTACACAACAATTACATTTTTCAGAGACGGATCCAAATCGGGTCTAAAACAGGATTGTGGGACCCATAATGGGGATCTCAAAATTGACTCTGTAAAAAGGTTCATTTTACCTCCCCAAACTTGTGTTCCAAATTGAATAAAATTCTGGACTCGGAATAGTCCGGAGTCAGCCCATGCATTTAAATCACCATTAAAGCTAAAGAAGAAGAGAGGAAAACAACTAAAACTCGAAAATTACCTCAAACGGAAGTCCCCCCCCCCCCCCCCCACAGTCTCCGAGCACTCCAATGCGTAGCCATGCCAATTTCGAGCAACCCAGCCTTTAAAATACTTAAAATAGAGCTATAATGAGAGAGAAATCATGTTAGCAAATGAGGGTTGAATGTTGATTTTTGACTTTAAGTAATGGAAGATATGGTCGTTAAAGGACTCCTGGTCGCTAAAAAAGACATTTTCTAGTCTCTAAAAGTCTGCACCAGATTTTTTTCAGAGTCTCTAATGGACCGTCGGGATTCATTTCGTTATCCGATAAAAATAAATCAAATATGCTACCCCACTAAATTCGACATTCTAGACTCAATGGAATTGTCAGATTTCTGTAAAAAGAATATTATGATAGAAATACCCCATCGCGACCTATTAGGCCTAAAATAAACTTTTTGCCTAAATACCCAAACATCAAAAAGAATAACTCAAGACGAAAACGAAATGTCCAACTAGACCAAATTCAACATTCTGAAGCTAATGGCACTGATGGAATTCTCATACGACAACTAATTCTCCGAATGTTGATGAAAGTAAACTCTAGGCCTTTAAGATTTCTAACATCTCGTGTAAATCCATACTAGAAGCCGTAGGACCCAAACTAAAGGTTCTTTAGACCAAACTCGACATTCCGGAGCTAATTGCACTAATGGAATTTCAATGTGAGCACATTTACCAAAAATGTTTACCAAGGTCAAAGTAGGCCAAAGCTCACAAGCTAAAATGCCTACTGGCACAATCTCATGCCGGGAAGCCTTGGGATTCAAACAGACCATGCCAGAAGCCTAAAATGACCATACAGAGGTGATGGAACCGTCAGAATTTCTTTCTGAAGATTTTTACCTGATGTTTTGACTAAAGTCAACTATTTATGTTTCAAAGCTTCATAAACAGGGGAACCGAGCATAAAACCTAACGAATGACAAGTCAACCGAATAGTCAGTCCCAACAAGTCATAATGACTTGGGATTGCTATAGGAACACTCTATCGATGAAAGAAGGCATTAAGGTGAAATGAACTGGAGGGTCATTACAATGCACATGTACAAAACAATAGAGAAAGTGTGTTATATACAAAGAATTGAGAAAGCATGCAGGAATTTGTTGCTTAGTATTATTTAGATTTACTTCTTGACATTCTAAATTGAGATAATTTGACCTACTGGACTATTCATGCCGAATAAAAGTACAGCACTATAATTTATATCCTTTTACATACCTGAAAAAGGAAAAAAATAAGAGTATAGTAATAAAAGAATATGCATTGTGAGAGGCCGCAAAAAATATAATAACTTCAAAACATAATTTCACTACAATAAACTCATGCTCATATCAAGTAAATAGAATTACAAATGAAGCAATAACACTACATCAAATATTACAAAAAGATGAGAAATACGAAAAAGCCACCTAACAAATGGATGTTGTATCAAAAGGAATGACAAAATAAGTAATGCACGTCAAAAATCAATTGAAAAAAAGGAATAATGCTATACTAACCAAAGGAAGAATTTTGTCAAAAGAGTATATATTCATACTCTTGCAAGCTATAACTCTAGGAACTTTCTTCGGTGGGTAATTTATGTAGTTAACTTCATATAATTGGCAATAATGATCCATATACTATATGGTAAATAATAAAATTTATCTAAATTTATTTTGATGGTAATATATAGATATTTCTTTGGTTAAATTTAATATTGGTCCATAAGAAGATAGCTTGTATATTTATGAGCTTATTCTTTAAGTAAATAATTATTGTTGTCTTTTTCACTTTAGATTCACCAAAAACTATGCTAGGAACTTGATTACAAGAAACGTGCTTTGACTAGATTACAACAAAATTAAAATTTTAGACAAAAAAGTATATACAAATGAATTGAAAAAGCATGCAGGAATTTTGCAGCTTACTATTATTTAGGTTTTACGTCTTGAACATGCTAAATTGAGATAAATTTGACCTAGTGGACTATTCATGTCGAACAAAAGTATAAGCACAAAAGTTTATTTATCCTTTTACATACCTCAAAAAGGGGAAAGAAATTAGAGTATAATAATAAAAGATATGCATAGCGAGAGGCAACAAAATTATAATAACTTCAAAACATAATTTCACTACAAGATAAATTCATGCTCATACCAAGTAAATAGATTAAATGAAACAACAACACTACATCAAATATTACAAAAAGATGAGAAATACTAAAAAGTCACCTAACAAATTGATGTTGTGTCAAAAGGAATGGAACAAAATCAGCTATGCACATTAAAAATCATTGAAAAAATCATGCTATACCAACAAAGGAAGAATTTCATCAAAAAAAAAATTCTTCCTTCTAAATTTTAATCCCAAAATCATGCTACGTTCTTTGCAAATTGGCAGTACTTGATATGAATTGATACAATATATTGTTGCAATGCAATTAGTTGGGAACACAAAAGGTAGAATAATTTCTAAAATATCAATACATTAACTGGTATTTTTAATAAGAGTAGACAAAAAGACCTAGCTACATTATAAATATCGTACTCAACAAATTAATTCTTCCATTATTATTTTTCTAAGTTTCTCTTAAAGAATTCCAATAAGAGTAGATGAAAAGACTTGACTACAATATTATTTATTTATTTATTTTGAGCCATAAAGTACCATTTACTTTTGTATATGTTTATCTTCAAGATTTATTTCTCTAAGGAATAATATTATTAGTAATATATATTCATATATTTATACCAAAATATTATAGGTTCAATCACGTACAAAACTTACGATTTACAGACGAACTTCTAAAATATGGTTTTTATTTCTTATTGTTTAAGTAATAAGTATACAATCCATTATATTTTATGAGTATGTAATTAAAATTTTTAACTTAATGATTTCTTGCTTAACCACCTTTTTATGTAATTTAAATACTATTATTCAATTAGATATTTAATTAGAATTTATTGAAAGAAGTCAAAAAGTCATTACATATTTATGTAATTAAAATGATATAGTATTTACGAAGAATGGCATCAAATGCCCCTCAACTATTTGAAATGACAAAAATTACCTTCCATCAACCTTTCGGCCTCCAAATACGCACGACGTCAACCTTTGGCTCAATAATACCCTTATTTCTAATTGTCCACCATCTAAAGTGGATGAAGGGTAAATTTATTACCAATCTCCATAGTTTAAGGGCATTTTTTAGGTCGTTCTCCATTAAATATTTGAAATTACTTAATATATGGGATTGTATGTTGGCCTGATTTTTTTGTCTTGGATCTTGTCCACCATTTTAAATTTTAATTTTTTTTTCAACGAATGATAAATTAAACAAGGAAAAAAAAAGACGAAAAAAATAAACAACGACCTTCATTTACGAATAGTTAGTTCAATAGAAGATGATTTAATTAAGCAACCCATGTATACGTATACTGTATTTTTCTTTTGGTGTGTATCCAAAGTTCAAAATAAAAGAATCAATTAACTTATTTTCCTATCCCCACCCAACATAAAAATAATATAAAAAGGAATATGAAATGTATGTTCATTTTAGTTTGATCTTCTGATATCTTAATTAAGATAAGGATTTTAAAAAAGAAAAAAGAAGAGGAAAATGAACCAAACAATTGGATAATTGATAGAAAAATATTAATTATATAAAGTGTATTAATTTTTTTAGATTGGACAATCAAATTCGGGCGAGTATCGATTTTGAGTTAGATCTCCAATTATAAATTGGGCTATATTAATTGGGGGTTGATTTGAAATAGGTCTTTTGGAAGATTCATGAAATTGATATTTTTTTTAATACTTTTCAAGCTTTTTGGGTAAAATATGAATCATATGTAGTTTTCATTACTTATTTGGAAGGTTTAAATTCCAACCAATCAGATTAGGCAACATAATAATAAATATTCAATAATTTACGTTCAAGGAATCGTTAAAAATAGGGAAATATGAGCCCATGTTTACATCAAGGATAATTTTGAGCCAAAAGTTTAACTTATGGATAATTGAAGCTCGAAAGATGGATGGAGGGTTAATTTTGTGCCATTCAAATAGCTAAGGGGGCATTTTGACCTTCTCCATAGTATTGAATATATAAATAATTATATGTTTTATAACTTTTTAATTTATAGAGGGGCCAAAAACGTAATATAACTTTGAAGTTGGGAGTTTCCACTAATAACAAGGTATATAGCACTCCTTATGGTTGAGAACATGTGATAGTGTACTTTTTTGCTTCTTGTACAAGTATAGGAATACTAAAAATGCAACTCTACATAGGGTTCTGCTTTAAAGTTTTAATTATGTTATTATCTTGCTCCAATAGCAAGCTAAACAAAATATTTGGACTCCAAGGTTAAATTAGTGGCACACAGCAATGTATCAAATCATTTTTTATGACGATAGTTTCCGGACGCGCTTGCGCATTCCACTGTGTACTTGTTATCTCCTATATGCATAGGGTAACTTTGTAATCAATGTTTAAGCAGATTGGAATTATCCAATGTCTTTTGCTTACGGACTAAGATTTTGCACATGCCACGGTACCAGAGTTATCTGTAAATTGTAATGATCTAGAAAACAACTTCATGAAAATCATTGTCCAAAATTTGTAAAATTAAAAGAATCCTACATGATATTGAAATAGAGTAGGGTATGGACTACACAAGATTCGTTAATAGTAGCAATTGAGCACCGAACCAAGATTCCAGAAATATGAAAGACATAACACGTCGACATAATGATTAGAAATATGGTTGCACATCAAGTCCATCAAGAAAAATAACAAGCACAATAAATCCATATGTGGATATATCAACCTAACAGATACACTAAATTAATCTTAGCAGTATTGCTAAATGTAGAAACCAATAACACGTTTTATTTGCTTCATAAATTATATTTCAATTTATATTTTAATAATGACACTAATCCTAAATGATCTGTGCAAAATAGGACTCCACAATCTGTGAAAATAAGGCATAAATCTAAGAAGGAAATCACACACTTCCAAAAATAAGGAAGATTGACAAATGGGTATACAGAATCAAGGAGATTGACTCGCGTAAAGATGGAAATAAGAAGAGCCAGCACATACCACGGAAATACACCCTACCGGAATCAAAGGATGAATGACTTGTTTAGTTTAACAGGTATTTTTGGTACTTGCGGACAATAGGAAGCATTAAGTAGACAATATAAAGCAAGATAACCCACATTTGCACACACTGAATATATTGCTCAGATACAGATATTCAAGCCAAGTGATAGATAACACAAAAAAGATGATGACAAGGTAGAAAGTTACCAATTTTCCTTTTTGAATGCATCTTGAATGCGGACTCTTTTCTTAAGCTGTTATGATTATCAAATTGATCATTTCTGGTAATGTAACCTCTAATTGAAAAAATATAGCATTGTAAAGAAACAAAGACAATTCACCAAATTAGCTATACATTTCCCTTGATTGATTTCATACGATGCAACAAATGGTTTTCACTCCTTCTTTGTGAGCCACGCAAACACAAATGCCAACATTCAAATCTTTTTGATGTTTGCACAGAGCAACATAAGTGCAGATTTTTTAAAAGCTTTACAACATGTGAAATCAATTTTTCTTTGACTCACAGTATCGACATAAATACTGTGCATCTAAATTGATGTTTTCTCTAGTTGTCCCAGCCATGTAAGCATGTAAGCACACTCTGTGACACTGAATTTTGACCTCAGATTTTTCAAAATTTATACTTTTAAGTTTTTATTCATTAAATAGTTCAAATACATTTTTATAAATTTAATTAAATTTATCGATACGTTTCCTTATTTCTCAAATCTTATGATTTTTATTAATTAATTTTGATTACATTATTTTGTCACAGTTAGTTGAATATGCTAAAAATATTGTCTCTATTTGATTAAATCGTTATTCTTTGTTAAATTATTCTTTTACATGTCATTAATTACTCTTTGTTTATTCATTTTTGTATTTTTAACATAGTCTAAAAATATATTGATACACACCTATTTTATTCACCAATAATTTTGGGCCATGGTCCTGAGCCCATTATATTGTATAAATGTGGTTTGTCTTCAATATAATTCTTACTTAGTGGTAAAAAATTTTCATTGTGGTGTGAAGTTTAAGAAATTGACAAAACCCTAAAAGTTTTCTCTTTCATTTTTTCCATCTCAACCGCCACCGCCACCAAGCTCCAAACCCACTGGCAAAACCACAACTGAAACCCAAACCAATTTGCCTTCATTATCACGGTCTTTGCTCTCCTACTCCACCAAAACCCAAACCCAGCCATCTCTAAAAAGCCTCAACAACCACTAAAACCTCCATTCTCTTTATCTTCTCCGGTGAAGTACGACACCGGAGAACAGCCAACCCGAAACCACCTCAATTCCACCTCAAAACCCCAACAAAATCCACCCAAAACCCCAATAAATCTATCAGAAACAAACCCACACCACCACTCCCTCCATTCCTCTTTCCCCATTTTCGTGTCTTTTATTTGTTTTACAGGTATTCAGCAAGTTCGAATAGGCAGCATAGCTTTGTCGCACAATAACCAACAACACCACATTGAGCAACCAGACCCTGCCGCAAATAGCATCGACGAACGGTATCCGGCTCACTTTGTTACATCTTATTTGGTGACTCATGTATCTATATTTTTCTTTGTTTTATGTTATTTTGTTGTTAAGTTTTCACTTCAGCCTTGTGTTTTTCCAATAAACTCCATAAATGTTTGGGTGCCTTGATTTTATACATTCTATTTTAGATGTTTTTTCATTCTTGTTATGTTGTAGTATGACTGATTATTATTGTTAGTAGGTTGGTTTTGCAAAAATTTCTTTTTCCATTAATTATTATGTCATTCACCACAAACTTAGTAACTTTTGTTATTACTTTTAACTATTACTTTGATTTAGTTCATCTGTGAGTCATTTTGTTTACTGTTTGTTAGTGATTGCATGTTATTTTATCTTTGTAAATTTTAAATGATTTTGAATTTGAAATTATACTAAAAGATGACCAATGAAAAAAACTCTCAGTCAATTTTCGAGGCCTCCCCATTATTAAAGTTGGAAATTTAATTCAAGGTTTATATACAATACTAGTAATGCCAAGTTTAATTTAATTACCACTTAATGTGAAAATTGGACAAATAATTGTCCCCGACTTTTGAGTAATGTTTCAAG
>NW_026020502.1:120000-239756 GCF_900185275.1 Solanum verrucosum | reverse complement strand
TCAATATCGTGCAAATAAGGTCAAGAAGAGTCCAACAATCAGCGACAACAAGAGTTGCTTTCTGCCCAAGTTTTGAGAGAAGACTAGTCAAACTTTCCAAGATTGTCAAGATTCTTTTCCTAGTTGGGATTTACCTTGTTTATTTATTTATATATAGGTAATTAATGTTTTCCTTACTCTATTTATGGTCTCCTAAGTACCATTTAATGCTTTCCTAGAAGTACGATCCTAGTTAGGTTACTTTATTTCCTTTCTAGAGTAGGATTCCTTGTAATTGTCTTTCTAGGGTTTGGCTGACCTTTTAGCTTCTTATAAGGGGTCTTGGACGTTTTTCCCCCTTCTCCTATATATAGGAGTCCTTTTCATTCATTAAAGACAATTTAGATTGATATTAATAATATTTGAGAGAGTTCTTTGAACCTTTCTGACTTGTTCTTTGAGAATTTATCTTTAAACATTTAGTAGTTTCATAGTTTAAGGTATAAAGTAACTTCTTCTTGTGATATCTTATGTTTCTTTTCGGTATTCTTTAGAGGGTGATTAGTTTCTACATACTAATTATTGTCTTTAGTTACTCATAAATCGGTCAAGATACGAATCTATCGTTTTGATTCGTTTTCTCAAGTAAAGGCGTTAGATTTCTTCCATAAATCTATACGTTGTTACTTGGATCTTTTCAAGGCCTTAGAACATCTAATCGTTGGAAATTCGTGGATCTTTCCTTCGAATTTCCATATCTTTAGTTAGTTTTCTTGTTTCTTTTCTTTGTGCTTCCGCATTCTAATATTCAATTCTCTATTTGTGATCTCCTTTAACCTTGTTGTTGTCAAGTGGTATTTGATCAAATCAAGTTCCTCTATGATAATAATGATTCTGATTTTGGTGAAATTTTTGTTGAATGTAAGTTAGGTCCTTTTGAGAAACTGAATCTTCAAGATGAATTTCTACTCAAGGAAAATACATTATGTGTTCCTAACTGCTCGTTGTGTGAACTATTTGTTAGGGAAGCACATTGTGGAGGGCTAATGGGACATTTTGGTGTACCCAAAACACTGGAAATACTTTCTGAACATTTTTATTGGCCTAGCATGACAAAGGATGTTGAAAAAGTGTGTTCTTATTGTCTTGAATGTAGACAGGCTAATTTTAGAACATTGCCGCATGGTCTTTATACCCCTTTACCTGTTTCTAGTTCCCCTTGGATTGATATTTCTATGGATTTCATATTGGGGCTGCCAAGGACTAAGTATGGTAAGGATAGTATATTTGTCGTAGTAGATAGATTTTCTAAAATGGCTCGTTTTATCCCATGTAAAAAGTCTAATGATGCATCTCATGTGGCTGACTTGTTTGTAAAGGAAGTGGTTAAATTGCATGGAACTATTGTTAGTGATAGGGATGCCAAGTTCTTAACTCACTTTTGGAGAATTCTTTGGGGAAAGTTGGGAACTAAATTGCTATTTTCTACATCTTGTCACCCACAAACGGACGGGCAAACAGAAGTGGTTAATAGAACTTTAGGGAACATGTTGAGGGCTGTTTTGAAAGGAAAGTTGACTTCTTGGGAAGATTACTTATGTATTATAGAATTTGCTTATAATAGGACCTTCCATTCTTCTACTGGTAAGACTCCTTTTGAAGTTGTATATGGATTCAACCCCCTTACCCCCCTTGATTTGTTGTCTTTGCCTACTAATGATTTTGCTAATCTTGATGGTAAGAAGAAGGCTGATATGATGAAGAAAATTCATGAACAAACAAGGCTTGCAATTGAAAAGAATAATAAGGAAATTGCATTGCGAAGGAATAAAGGGTAGAAAATATGTTCTTTTTAAACCTGGTGACTTGGTTTGGGTGCATATGAGAAAGGAAAGATTTCCTTCCAAAAGAAAGACCAAACTAGATCCTAGAGGAAGTGGGTCATACAAAGTCCTTGAAAGGAATGGAGACAATGCTTATAAACTTGATCTTCCTGGTGAGTTCCAAGCTAGTGCTACTTTTAATGTTTCTGATCTTTCCCATTTTGATGCAGATTTGAATTTGAGGGCGAATTTTCTTCAAGAAGAGGGAATTGATAGCATCCAGGGAAGCTCTACTCCATTGAAGGACAAGGATGAACCTTTAGAAACTCCAAAGAGGCCCATAACAAGATCTCAAACCAAGGAGTTCAATGATAAGCTCAACGGGCTTCAATCGTTGATCCAAAGGTGTCTTAGTGGGGAAGAAGAGCTCAAGCCCAAGGGAGAGGAATTGTCCAAATGCTACAATTATTTGGTGGCCCAAATTCAAGCCCAAGATGTGGAATTTTAAGGTCCAATATCGTGCAAATAAGGTCAAGAAGAGTCCAACAATCAGCGACAACAAGAGTTGCTTTCTGCCCAAGTTTTGAGAGAAGACTAGTCAAACTTTCCAAGATTGTCAAGATTCTTTTCCTAGTTGGGATTTACCTTGTTTATTTATTTATATATAGGTAATTAATGTTTTCCTTACTCTATTTATGGTCTCCTAAGTACCATTTAATGCTTTCCTAGAAGTACGATCCTAGTTAGGTTACTTTATTTCCTTTCTAGAGTAGGATTCCTTGTAATTGTCTTTCTAGGGTTTGGCTGACCTTTTAGCTTCTTATAAGGGGTCTTGGACGTTTTTCCCCCTTCTCCTATATATAGGAGTCCTTTTCATTCATTAAAGACAATTTAGATTGATATTAATAATATTTGAGAGAGTTCTTTGAACCTTTCTGACTTGTTCTTTGAGAATTTATCTTTAAACATTTAGTAGTTTCATAGTTTAAGGTATAAAGTAACTTCTTCTTGTGATATCTTATGTTTCTTTTCGGTATTCTTTAGAGGGTGATTAGTTTCTACATACTAATTATTGTCTTTAGTTACTCATAAATCGGTCAAGATACGAATCTATCGTTTTGATTCGTTTTCTCAAGTAAAGGCGTTAGATTTCTTCCATAAATCTATACGTTGTTACTTGGATCTTTTCAAGGCCTTAGAACATCTAATCGTTGGAAATTCGTGGATCTTTCCTTCGAATTTCCATATCTTTAGTTAGTTTTCTTGTTTCTTTTCTTTGTGCTTCCGCATTCTAATATTCAATTCTCTATTTGTGATCTCCTTTAACCTTGTTGTTGTCAAGTGGTATTTGATCAAATCAAGTTCCTCTATGATAATAATGATTCTGATTTTGGTGAAATTTTTGTTGAATGTAAGTTAGGTCCTTTTGAGAAACTGAATCTTCAAGATGAATTTCTACTCAAGGAAAATACATTATGTGTTCCTAACTGCTCGTTGTGTGAACTATTTGTTAGGGAAGCACATTGTGGAGGGCTAATGGGACATTTTGGTGTACCCAAAACACTGGAAATACTTTCTGAACATTTTTATTGGCCTAGCATGACAAAGGATGTTGAAAAAGTGTGTTCTTATTGTCTTGAATGTAGACAGGCTAATTTTAGAACATTGCCGCATGGTCTTTATACCCCTTTACCTGTTTCTAGTTCCCCTTGGATTGATATTTCTATGGATTTCATATTGGGGCTGCCAAGGACTAAGTATGGTAAGGATAGTATATTTGTCGTAGTAGATAGATTTTCTAAAATGGCTCGTTTTATCCCATGTAAAAAGTCTAATGATGCATCTCATGTGGCTGACTTGTTTGTAAAGGAAGTGGTTAAATTGCATGGAACTATTGTTAGTGATAGGGATGCCAAGTTCTTAACTCACTTTTGGAGAATTCTTTGGGGAAAGTTGGGAACTAAATTGCTATTTTCTACATCTTGTCACCCACAAACGGACGGGCAAACAGAAGTGGTTAATAGAACTTTAGGGAACATGTTGAGGGCTGTTTTGAAAGGAAAGTTGACTTCTTGGGAAGATTACTTATGTATTATAGAATTTGCTTATAATAGGACCTTCCATTCTTCTACTGGTAAGACTCCTTTTGAAGTTGTATATGGATTCAACCCCCTTACCCCCCTTGATTTGTTGTCTTTGCCTACTAATGATTTTGCTAATCTTGATGGTAAGAAGAAGGCTGATATGATGAAGAAAATTCATGAACAAACAAGGCTTGCAATTGAAAAGAATAATAAGGAAATTGCATTGCGAAGGAATAAAGGGTAGAAAATATGTTCTTTTTAAACCTGGTGACTTGGTTTGGGTGCATATGAGAAAGGAAAGATTTCCTTCCAAAAGAAAGACCAAACTAGATCCTAGAGGAAGTGGGTCATACAAAGTCCTTGAAAGGAATGGAGACAATGCTTATAAACTTGATCTTCCTGGTGAGTTCCAAGCTAGTGCTACTTTTAATGTTTCTGATCTTTCCCATTTTGATGCAGATTTGAATTTGAGGGCGAATTTTCTTCAAGAAGAGGGAATTGATAGCATCCAGGGAAGCTCTACTCCATTGAAGGACAAGGATGAACCTTTAGAAACTCCAAAGAGGCCCATAACAAGATCTCAAACCAAGGAGTTCAATGATAAGCTCAACGGGCTTCAATCGTTGATCCAAAGGTGTCTTAGTGGGGAAGAAGAGCTCAAGCCCAAGGGAGAGGAATTGTCCAAATGCTACAATTATTTGGTGGCCCAAATTCAAGCCCAAGATGTGGAATTTTAAGGTCCAATATCGTGCAAATAAGGTCAAGAAGAGTCCAACAATCAGCGACAACAAGAGTTGCTTTCTGCCCAAGTTTTGAGAGAAGACTAGTCAAACTTTCCAAGATTGTCAAGATTCTTTTCCTAGTTGGGATTTACCTTGTTTATTTATTTATATATAGGTAATTAATGTTTTCCTTACTCTATTTATGGTCTCCTAAGTACCATTTAATGCTTTCCTAGAAGTACGATCCTAGTTAGGTTACTTTATTTCCTTTCTAGAGTAGGATTCCTTGTAATTGTCTTTCTAGGGTTTGGCTGACCTTTTAGCTTCTTATAAGGGGTCTTGGACGTTTTTCCCCCTTCTCCTATATATAGGAGTCCTTTTCATTCATTAAAGACAATTTAGATTGATATTAATAATATTTGAGAGAGTTCTTTGAACCTTTCTGACTTGTTCTTTGAGAATTTATCTTTAAACATTTAGTAGTTTCATAGTTTAAGGTATAAAGTAACTTCTTCTTGTGATATCTTATGTTTCTTTTCGGTATTCTTTAGAGGGTGATTAGTTTCTACATACTAATTATTGTCTTTAGTTACTCATAAATCGGTCAAGATACGAATCTATCGTTTTGATTCGTTTTCTCAAGTAAAGGCGTTAGATTTCTTCCATAAATCTATACGTTGTTACTTGGATCTTTTCAAGGCCTTAGAACATCTAATCGTTGGAAATTCGTGGATCTTTCCTTCGAATTTCCATATCTTTAGTTAGTTTTCTTGTTTCTTTTCTTTGTGCTTCCGCATTCTAATATTCAATTCTCTATTTGTGATCTCCTTTAACCTTGTTGTTGTCAAGTGGTATTTGATCAAATCAAGTTCCTCTATGATAATAATGATTCTGATTTTGGTGAAATTTTTGTTGAATGTAAGTTAGGTCCTTTTGAGAAACTGAATCTTCAAGATGAATTTCTACTCAAGGAAAATACATTATGTGTTCCTAACTGCTCGTTGTGTGAACTATTTGTTAGGGAAGCACATTGTGGAGGGCTAATGGGACATTTTGGTGTACCCAAAACACTGGAAATACTTTCTGAACATTTTTATTGGCCTAGCATGACAAAGGATGTTGAAAAAGTGTGTTCTTATTGTCTTGAATGTAGACAGGCTAATTTTAGAACATTGCCGCATGGTCTTTATACCCCTTTACCTGTTTCTAGTTCCCCTTGGATTGATATTTCTATGGATTTCATATTGGGGCTGCCAAGGACTAAGTATGGTAAGGATAGTATATTTGTCGTAGTAGATAGATTTTCTAAAATGGCTCGTTTTATCCCATGTAAAAAGTCTAATGATGCATCTCATGTGGCTGACTTGTTTGTAAAGGAAGTGGTTAAATTGCATGGAACTATTGTTAGTGATAGGGATGCCAAGTTCTTAACTCACTTTTGGAGAATTCTTTGGGGAAAGTTGGGAACTAAATTGCTATTTTCTACATCTTGTCACCCACAAACGGACGGGCAAACAGAAGTGGTTAATAGAACTTTAGGGAACATGTTGAGGGCTGTTTTGAAAGGAAAGTTGACTTCTTGGGAAGATTACTTATGTATTATAGAATTTGCTTATAATAGGACCTTCCATTCTTCTACTGGTAAGACTCCTTTTGAAGTTGTATATGGATTCAACCCCCTTACCCCCCTTGATTTGTTGTCTTTGCCTACTAATGATTTTGCTAATCTTGATGGTAAGAAGAAGGCTGATATGATGAAGAAAATTCATGAACAAACAAGGCTTGCAATTGAAAAGAATAATAAGGAAATTGCATTGCGAAGGAATAAAGGGTAGAAAATATGTTCTTTTTAAACCTGGTGACTTGGTTTGGGTGCATATGAGAAAGGAAAGATTTCCTTCCAAAAGAAAGACCAAACTAGATCCTAGAGGAAGTGGGTCATACAAAGTCCTTGAAAGGAATGGAGACAATGCTTATAAACTTGATCTTCCTGGTGAGTTCCAAGCTAGTGCTACTTTTAATGTTTCTGATCTTTCCCATTTTGATGCAGATTTGAATTTGAGGGCGAATTTTCTTCAAGAAGAGGGAATTGATAGCATCCAGGGAAGCTCTACTCCATTGAAGGACAAGGATGAACCTTTAGAAACTCCAAAGAGGCCCATAACAAGATCTCAAACCAAGGAGTTCAATGATAAGCTCAACGGGCTTCAATCGTTGATCCAAAGGTGTCTTAGTGGGGAAGAAGAGCTCAAGCCCAAGGGAGAGGAATTGTCCAAATGCTACAATTATTTGGTGGCCCAAATTCAAGCCCAAGATGTGGAATTTTAAGGTCCAATATCGTGCAAATAAGGTCAAGAAGAGTCCAACAATCAGCGACAACAAGAGTTGCTTTCTGCCCAAGTTTTGAGAGAAGACTAGTCAAACTTTCCAAGATTGTCAAGATTCTTTTCCTAGTTGGGATTTACCTTGTTTATTTATTTATATATAGGTAATTAATGTTTTCCTTACTCTATTTATGGTCTCCTAAGTACCATTTAATGCTTTCCTAGAAGTACGATCCTAGTTAGGTTACTTTATTTCCTTTCTAGAGTAGGATTCCTTGTAATTGTCTTTCTAGGGTTTGGCTGACCTTTTAGCTTCTTATAAGGGGTCTTGGACGTTTTTCCCCCTTCTCCTATATATAGGAGTCCTTTTCATTCATTAAAGACAATTTAGATTGATATTAATAATATTTGAGAGAGTTCTTTGAACCTTTCTGACTTGTTCTTTGAGAATTTATCTTTAAACATTTAGTAGTTTCATAGTTTAAGGTATAAAGTAACTTCTTCTTGTGAATCATGTTTCTTTTCGGTATTCTTTAGAGGGTGATTAGTTTCTACATACTAATTATTGTCTTTAGTTACTCATAAATCGGTCAAGATACGAATCTATCGTTTTGATTCGTTTTCTCAAGTAAAGGCGTTAGATTTCTTCCATAAATCTATACGTTGTTACTTGGATCTTTTCAAGGCCTTAGAACATCTAATCGTTGGAAATTCGTGGATCTTTCCTTCGAATTTCCATATCTTTAGTTAGTTTTCTTGTTTCTTTTCTTTGTGCTTCCGCATTCTAATATTCAATTCTCTATTTGTGATCTCCTTTAACCTTGTTGTTGTCAAGTGGTATTTGATCAAATCAAGTTCCTCTATGATAATAATGATTCTGATTTTGGTGAAATTTTTGTTGAATGTAAGTTAGGTCCTTTTGAGAAACTGAATCTTCAAGATGAATTTCTACTCAAGGAAAATACATTATGTGTTCCTAACTGCTCGTTGTGTGAACTATTTGTTAGGGAAGCACATTGTGGAGGGCTAATGGGACATTTTGGTGTACCCAAAACACTGGAAATACTTTCTGAACATTTTTATGGCCTAGCATGACAAAGGATGTTGAAAAAGTGGTTCTTTTTGAATGTAGACAGGCTAATTCTAGAACATTGCCGCATGGTCTTTATACCCCTTTACCTGTTTCTATTCCCCTTGGATTGATATTTCTATGGATTTCATATTGGGGCTGCCAAGGACTAAGTATGGTAAGGATAGTATATTTGTCGTAGTAGATAGATTTTCTAAAATGGCTCGTTTTATCCCATGTAAAAAGTCTAATGATGCATCTCATGTGGCTGACTTGTTTGTAAAGGAAGTGGTTAAATTGCATGGAACTATTGTTAGTGATAGGGATGCCAAGTTCTTAACTCACTTTTGGAGAATTCTTTGGGGAATGTTGGGAACTAAATTGCTATTTTCTACATCTTGTCACCCACAAACGGACGGGCAAACAGAAGTGGTTAATAGAACTTTAGGGAACATGTTGAGGGCTGTTTTGAAAGGAAAGTTGACTTCTTGGGAAGATTACTTATGTATTATAGAATTTGCTTATAATAGGACCTTCCATTCTTCTACTGGTAAGACTCCTTTTGAAGTTGTATATGGATTCAACCCCCTTACCCCCCTTGATTTGTTGTCTTTGCCTACTAATGATTTTGCTAATCTTGATGGTAAGAAGAAGGCTGATATGATGAAGAAAATTCATGAACAAACAAGGCTTGCAATTGAAAAGAATAATAAGGAAATTGCATTGCGAAGGAATAAAGGGTAGAAAATATGTTCTTTTTAAACCTGGTGACTTGGTTTGGGTGCATATGAGAAAGGAAAGATTTCCTTCCAAAAGAAAGACCAAACTAGATCCTAGAGGAAGTGGGTCATACAAAGTCCTTGAAAGGAATGGAGACAATGCTTATAAACTTGATCTTCCTGGTGAGTTCCAAGTAGTGCTACTTTTAATGTTTCTGATCTTTCCCATTTTGATGCAGATTTGAATTTGAGGGACGAATTTTCTTCAAGAAGAGGGAATTGATAGCATCCAGGGAAGCTCTACTCCATTGAAGGACAAGGATGAACCTTTAGAAACTCCAAAGGGCCCATAACAAGATCTCAAACCAAGGAGTTCAATGATAAGCTCAACGGGCTTCAATCGTTGATCCAAAGGTGTCTTAGTGGGGAAGAAGAGCTCAAGCCCAAGGGAGAGGAATTGTCCAAATGCTACAATTATTTGGTGGCCCAAATTCAAGCCCAAGATGTGGAATTTTAAGGTCCAATATCGTGCAAATAAGGTCAAGAAGAGTCCAACAATCAGCGACAACAAGAGTTGCTTTCTGCCCAAGTTTTGAGAGAAGACTAGTCAAACTTTCCAAGATTGTCAAGATTCTTTTCCTAGTTGGGATTTACCTTGTTTATTTATTTATATATAGGTTATTAATGTTTTCCTTACTCTATTTATGGTCTCCTAAGTACCATTTAATGCTTTCCTAGAAGTACGTTCCTAGTTAGGTTACTTTATTTCCTTTCTAGAGTAGGATTCCTTGTAATTGTCTTTCTAGGGTTTGGCTGACCTTTTAGCTTCTTATAAGGGGTCTTGGACGTTTTTCCCCCTTCTCCTATATATAGGAGTCCTTTTCATTCATTAAAGACAATTTAGATTGATATTAATAATATTTGAGAGAGTTCTTTGAACCTTTCTGACTTGTTCTTTGAGAATTTATCTTTAAACATTTAGTAGTTTCATAGTTTAAGGTATAAAGTAACTTCTTCTTGTGATATCTTATGTTTCTTTTCGGTATTCTTTAGAGGGTGATTAGTTTCTACATACTAATTATTGTCTTTAGTTACTCAAAATCGGTCAAGATCCGAATCTATCGTTTTGATTCGTTTTCTCAAGTAAAGGCGTTAGATTTCTTCCATAAATCTATACGTTGTTACTTGGATCTTTTCAAGGCCTTAGAACATCTAATCGTTGGAAATTCGTGGATCTTTCCTTCGAATTTCCATATCTTTAGTTAGCTTTTCTTGTTTCTTTTCTTTGTGCTTCCGCATTCTAATATTCAATTCTCTATTTGTGATCTCCTTTAACCTTGTTGTTGTCAAGTGGTATTTGATCAAATCAAGTTCCTCTATGATAATAATGATTCTGATTTTGGTGAAATTTTTGTTGAATGTAAGTTAGGTCCTTTTGAGAAACTGAATCTTCAAGATGAATTTCTATTCAAGGAAAATACATTATGTGTTCCTAACTGCTCGTTGTGTGAACTATTTGTTAGGGAAGCACATTGTGGAGGGCTAATGGGACATTTTGGTGTACCCAAAACACTGGAAATATTTCTGAACATTTTTATGGCCTAGCATGACAAAGGATGTTGAAAAAGGTGTTCTTGAATGTAGACAGGCTAATTCTAGAACATTGCCGCATGGTCTTTATACCCCTTTACCTGTTTCTATTCCCCTTGGATTGATATTTCTATGGATTTCATATTGGGGCTGCCAAGGACTAAGTATGGTAAGGATAGTATATTTGTCGTAGTAGATAGATTTTCTAAAATGGCTCGTTTTATCCCATGTAAAAAGTCTAATGATGCATCTCATGTGGCTGACTTGTTTGTAAAGGAAGTGGTTAAATTGCACGGAATACTAGAACTATTGTTAGTGATAGGGATGCCAAGTTCTTAACTCACTTTTGGAGAATTCTTTGGGGAATGTTGGGAACTAAATTGCTATTTTCTACATCTTGTCACCCACAAACGGACGGGCAAACAGAAGTGGTTAATAGAACTTTAGCGAACATGTTGAGGGCTGTTTTGAAAGGAAAGTTGACTTCTTGGGAAGATTACTTATGTATTATAGAATTTGCTTATAATAGGACCTTCCATTCTTCTACTGGTAAGACTCCTTTTGAAGTTGTATATGGATTCAACCCCCTTACCCCCCTTGATTTATTGTCTTTGCCTACTAATGATTTTGCTAATCTTGATGGTAAGAAGAAGGCTGATATGATGAAGAAAATTCATGAACAAACAAGGCTTGCAATTGAAAAGAATAATAAGGAAATTGCATTGCGAAGGAATAAAGGGTAGAAAATATGTTCTTTTTAAACCTGGTGACTTGGTTTGGGTGCATATGAGAAAGGAAAGATTTCCTTCCAAAAGAAAGACCAAACTAGATCCTAGAGGAAGTGGGTCATACAAAGTCCTTGAAAGGAATGGAGACAATGCTTATAAACTTGATCTTCCTGGTGAGTTCCAAGTTAGTGCTACTTTTAATGTTTCTGATCTTTCCCATTTTGATGCAGATTTGAATTTGAGGGACGAATTTTCTTCAAGAAGAGGGAATTGATAGCATCCAGGGAAGCTCTACTCCATTGAAGGACAAGGATGAACCTTTAGAAACTCCAAAGCGGCCCATAACAAGATCTCAAACCAAGGAGTTCAATGATAAGCTCAACGGGCTTCAATCGTTGATCCAAAGGTGTCTTAGTGGGGAAGAAGAGCTCAAGCCCAAGGGAGAGGAATTGTCCAAATGCTACAATTATTTGGTGGCCCAAATTCAAGCCCAAGATGTGGAATTTTAAGGTCCAATATCGTGCAAATAAGGTCAAGAAGAGTCCAACAATCAGCGACAACAAGAGTTGCTTTCTGCCCAAGTTTTGAGAGAAGACTAGTCAAACTTTCCAAGATTGTCAAGATTCTTTTCCTAGTTGGGATTTACCTTGTTTATTTATTTATATATAGGTTATTAATGTTTTCCTTACTCTATTTATGGTCTCCTAAGTACCATTTAATGCTTTCCTAGAAGTACGTTCCTAGTTAGGTTACTTTATTTCCTTTCTAGAGTAGGATTCCTTGTAATTGTCTTTCTAGGGTTTGGCTGACCTTTTAGCTTCTTATAAGGGGTCTTGGACGTTTTTCCCCCTTCTCCTATATATAGGAGTCCTTTTCATTCATTAAAGACAATTTAGATTGATATTAATAATATTTGAGAGAGTTCTTTGAACCTTTCTGACTTGTTCTTTGAGAATTTATCTTTAAACATTTAGTAGTTTCATAGTTTAAGGTATAAAGTAACTTCTTCTTGTGATATCTTATGTTTCTTTTCGGTATTCTTTAGAGGGTGATTAGTTTCTACATACTAATTATTGTCTTTAGTTACTCACAAATCGGTCAAGATCCGAATCTATCGTTTTGATTCGTTTTCTCAAGTAAAGGCGTTAGATTTCTTCCATAAATCTATACGTTGTTACTTGGATCTTTTCAAGGCCTTAGAACATCTAATCGTTGGAAATTCGTGGATCTTTCCTTCGAATTTCCATATCTTTAGTTAGCTTTCTTGTTTCTTTTCTTTGTGCTTCCGCATTCTAATATTCAATTCTCTATTTGTGATCTCCTTTAACCTTGTTGTTGTCAAGTGGTATTTGATCAAATCAAGTTCCTCTATGATAATAATGATTCTGATTTTGGTGAAATTTTTGTTGAATGTAAGTTAGGTCCTTTTGAGAAACTGAATCTTCAAGATGAATTTCTATTCAAGGAAAATACATTATGTGTTCCTAACTGCTCGTTGTGTGAACTATTTGTTAGGGAAGCACATTGTGGAGGGCTAATGGGACATTTTGGTGTACCCAAAACACTGGAAATATTTTCTGAACATTTTTATGGCCTAGCATGACAAAGGATGTTGAAAAAGTGTCTTGGAATGTAGACAGGCTAATTCTAGAACATTGCCGCATGGTCTTTATACCCCTTTACCTGTTTCTAATTCCCCTTGGATTGATATTTCTATGGATTTCATATTGGGGCTGCCAAGGACTAAGTATGGTAAGGATAGTATATTTGTCGTAGTAGATAGATTTTCTAAAATGGCTCGTTTTATCCCATGTAAAAAGTCTAATGATGCATCTCATGTGGCTGACTTGTTTGTAAAGGAAGTGGTTAAATTGCACGGAATACCTAGAACTATTGTTAGTGATAGGGATGCCAAGTTCTTAACTCACTTTTGGAGAATTCTTTGGGGAATGTTGGGAACTAAATTGCTATTTTCTACATCTTGTCACCCACAAACGGACGGGCAAACAGAAGTGGTTAATAGAACTTTAGCGAACATGTTGAGGGCTGTTTTGAAAGGAAAGTTGACTTCTTGGGAAGATTACTTATGTATTATAGAATTTGCTTATAATAGGACCTTCCATTCTTCTACTGGTAAGACTCCTTTTGAAGTTGTATATGGATTCAACCCCCTTACCCCCCTTGATTTATTGTCTTTGCCTACTAATGATTTTGCTAAATCTTGATGGTAAGAAGAAGGCTGATATGATGAAGAAAATTCATGAACAAACAAGGCTTGCAATTGAAAAGAATAATAAGGAAATTGCATTGCGAAGGAATAAAGGGTAGAAAATATGTTCTTTTTAAACCTGGTGACTTGGTTTGGGTGCATATGAGAAAGGAAAGATTTCCTTCCAAAAGAAAGACCAAACTAGATCCTAGAGAAAGTGGGTCATACAAAGTCCTTGAAAGGAATGGAGACAATGCTTATAAACTTGATCTTCCTGGTGAGTTCCAAGTTAGTGCTACTTTTAATGTTTCTGATCTTTCCCATTTTGATGCAGATTTGAATTTGAGGACGGATTTTCTTCAAGAAGACGGAATTGATAGCATCCAGGGAAGCTCTACTCCATTGAAGGACAAGGATGAACCTTTAGAAACTCCAAAGAGGCCCATAACAAGATCTCAAACCAAGGAGTTCAATGATAAGCTCAACGGGCTTCAATCGTTGATCGAATCGAGGTCTTAGGGTTTAATCTACCCTTTGGTTGCTTTTTGTTTCCTCTTGTGTGTGTATATCTATCTATCTATCTATCTATCTATCTATCTATACTTTCTTGTATTTTTTATTTCTGCATTGTTTTGTGATTCCCTTTGAGGAATAATATCAATGCGTCTTCTCATTTTTGGCATCTCTTAAATTTCATCTTTTCACATGACATGCTTAAGACCACGAGATTTAAGAACATTTGGTACATTCTACATATCTTTCGTTAAAGTTCATAAGATTCAAAAGTCTTCTTTACTTTCTTAAAATCCATGTCAAGTCAAAACAAGACAAAAAATAATATGGATGGAGTAATGAACTTGAAAAGCTGCACCAATAAGAAGTTACAGAAACAAAGATACCTACCAACAGGATGAGGGTCGGTTGTCCTCAGATGGAGATTCCATTGGTTTATTATCCCGAACATGGTCATTTTGAGTAGATATATAAAATAGTAATTAGCTCAAAGCAGCCATGGAAAACCTTCTCCCTTTCTCTTGCCTGTCTCTCAGACCATCAGTTAGTCACCTAATATTCCAGAATTTGCCAGCTCATCCCCAAAAAAAGTAGAGTCACGAATCAACAAGCCAATACGTGAAGCAAGTTGAACATGCAACAGAGAAGAAACCTTGGAGTCACGAAACATTTTGAGTAGAACCAATACAATAGACCCATTGGTCAAGACGTTGGCTGCATTAACATTGCTGCTCAAAAGCTCAAGGTATTCATCACATTTCTCTTCTCCCCTGAGGGAGTATTCCCCCACTATCAATACTCTGATGATTCTACTATTATAATTGCTCTTTTGATATTTTGACAAAATCAGACGGTTGAGGTGCATCAAATAAAACCGAAGGAATTGCATCTGAACCTTTTTCTGATTTTCTGCTAGGTATTAAGGCCTGACTGAGAGATCAGATGGATGCCAAATAATATCTGAAAGGTTCGTAGATGGTCTTCAGATATCAGAGAAATAATATTTTAATAAGAACTAGAAGAGTAAAAGGAAGCATGATTGAACTTCAACGTCATATAATTGGTCAAAAGCACTTCCAAACAGTTTACCTTTAATGAACTTCCAAACAGTTATGCCACCAATTTAACTTTTCCTTTGTTCACTTCAGGGCAAAAAAGAGGGAAGAGAGAGGTGAACTACCTGGGAGGAAGGTGTCTTTTTTATATCACTAAATTTTCTTGCTAAACCAAAATCACACAGCTGCCAGGAAACAAATAGAACTTCAACATCATATAACTGGTCAATGCTAACTCATCGTGATGTGGAAAAGTCACAACATAAATATCACCATACCTTTGTGATTCCATTTTCGTCCAACATGATGTTTGATAGCTTTAAGTCACAGTAAATTATTCTCTTTGAATGCAACTATCTGGTATAGTAGACAAAACACCAAAAAAGTAATTCATGCAGAAAACAACAAGTGTTACAAAAGAACAATGAAGGCTAAAAGTATACTTACAAAAGAGCTCTAACAAGGCCACAAGCAAGTTCATGTATTGAATATTCAGGAAGCTTGCCATCCTTCAACCAGAGATTAAATGATGTTAAAAATCTCCCAGGTGTGGTTTAAACTAACATACATGTAAGATGATGCAGATGCGAGTTGTGACATTACCAACTACAGTAAACTGTGGTCATTTTGACTACTCTTTAAATACAAATAAAAAATAAACCTATTTCTTTCACATTATTTTACTGGCACAAGAAACAAGTTAGTCCAAAGAGTGAGAACCTTTATTTGTGAGAATACAAACAATCATCTCTGTTAAAGTGTTCAATCACATATGACATTGATGTCCTTAGTGCCTGTTTGGGAAATCCCAATGTAGGCATGCAACAAATTTACCATGGAACCTCAAAATGCCACGCCTCTACTAAAAAAAGACCTAGAAGAATTAGGGTGTTGTCACAAATTTTGGATGTTCGTGTCTAGTGTCGGCATAAGGAATCCTATATTCCAACACAGTATTTATTCTACTGGAACAATGAAATGTATTTATAAGATAGGAGACCTACCAGTGCTTACCTGCTGCAACAAACTTATGAGATTTCATCCAACACAATATTCTAAAACTAACCACCAGTGTGCATATATTTCATACCTATGGATCGGTTGAATTTAAAAATAAGTCAAAAAAATCTTCTTATGAAACCCCAAAATGATATTTACCATAGAAACAAAATTGAAGAAAAAGAAAGGAGTTACATGCAAGACAGGAAAAAGAAATATGATCATTTGTTCACGAGACTTTAAATTTATGCCACGGAATAGAAAAACTGTGTTATGACTCATATAATTTCCAATAATCTCATAACAACAATAGTCACAAGCATCAACAATCCATAACATCTAGAAATATGATGGGGCAAGTTGTTTTCTAAGACCACACTTACTAAAATCATATACATTCATTCTGAAGTAGTTCAGCTGCTTTTGAATATTTGCAAGAACTACAGATAATGTTAAAACAATTGAGTACACTGATCCATTAGCACTGTAGATTAGCAGGCACCAATAGAATTTTACCGCAAGTCAATGCATATAACTTACACAACAACGTGTTGTAAGCAGACGATTTCTAAAGTCCATACTGAGGAGGTTCACGGATAATTACCCTGTAACATAACATTTTTCCTCTATATCTATCCCTTTAAAAAAGTTGACTACAATTAAAAATCAATAGTATTATGAAGTTCTCAAATTTCTAAGAGAGCTATTGGGTAGCTAATTAATTTTGCAGCTTGGTTCCCAATTAAATCATAAATTTTCATCTTCCCAATAGGTGGTCTAGCAATCAAATAGATCAAGTAACAGCTTGGGAACTAAGGTTCAAATTAACATGAAATAGTAATAACAGAATGAACATGCAATAGACTTGGAGAAAACTACCTTAAGTAATTTCAGATTCATCGATTTCCTCTTCTTCTTTTTGAGTCACAGTGATGCTCTCCTAGCTCTCCACTTTCTGTTGATGGCTTTGAGCATTTTTGGCAGTAAGTTCTTGTTCCTTCCTCTCAATGTCGAATTTATTCAACTTTCTTCAAACTCCTCATCACATTTTCAGCTCTTGACCTCTTTTTGCCTCAAGTTCACTTGGTTTCTTCAAATATCCTAAATCAACTCTCCATTTCATTTTAATGAAAAAATGAAATAAACCACGTTAAAAGCACCAACTCTAAACTAAAGCAAGCAAAACTAACTATGAAAAGAGCCTCAAATGAGTGGAACTCCACCACTCATCAGCCCCCCAACTTAGAAACTTTGTTTGTCCTCAAGTAAAGAAAATAAAAAACACAAGAGGCTCTTATTTCATGACACACCACAAATCAGTTTCCCTTTGTCAATTAAGCACAAAGGTAATGGCTTTGGTTGGTACTAACAAATATTCCACATGCAAACTTTTCACAAAAGAAATCCTCTCCTTCTCGTGGAACATTTTCAAAAACCAAGAATCATATAAGTGACAACCACTCAAACTTAAGAAATGACTCAACTCATTAACTCTTTCGTATGCTCACTTGACTCAATTAGGAATTTTCAAAATCACCACTTTTTCAACTTACATGCCATCACAAGAAAGAAGTGTCCATAAACCACACACACATATAAACAATAAGTTTCAAGGGAGAGCTTCATGGTGGCAGAATATCAACAACCATAGTGCCTTAGTTCAAATTCCCAAAAAATCACTTGTCCAAATACCTGAGAGAAGTGCAAAGACCTCCCTGGATGTTCATGAAGACCTGCATAATTGACCTTCTTAACTCCTGGATGGGAAGATATAAATATTCAGCAATTTTTTGTGCATTCTCCTGCAAGACTTTGAAATTATTTAGTTAGAACACTGTGATATGGTAGAACTTTACGAACTTTACGAACCAACCTAACTTTTCAGCACAATATAAAGATGAAGATGCGGCAATATGCATGCCATAATCATGAAAATATATAGGTTCAAGAATAATAGATTAACAAAGTGCAAAGACCTCCCTGGATGGTCATGAAGCCCTGCATAATTGACCTTCTTCACTCATGGATGGGAAGATAAATATTCAATAATCTTTTGTGCATTCTCCTGCAAGATTTTAAATTTTTTTTTTTTGAGAAAGGTAACTTGTATTATAAACAAAGAATACATAAGGAGTATTCTAGTAATACTTACATCCAAAAGTTGCTAAAAGAAAAGAACTCCTATGGAGGTCATAAGAACTCTAAAATACTAGTAATATCCTCTGCATCTTGAGGATATTCATGTTTACACCAAAAAAAGAAAAGAGCCATGCAATTCAACTTCAAATTCTGCATAGAGCAGCTCTTGTTTTTAAAACATCTCTGGTTCCTCTCCATCCATATAGACCACCAAATGCAGGCAGGGACAATCTTCCATCTCTCCCTGTGTCCTGACTGATTCCCATCTCTGTTCCAGCAAGCTAGAGCTTCTTTGATGTTCCTTGGCATAGTCCAACTGATGCCCCTTAAGTTGATGAAAATCTGCCACAACTTCGCAACCTCTCTACAATGTAGAAAGAGATGATTTATTGTCTCGACCTCACATTCGCAAAACCAACACCTGGAACAGATTTGCATGCCTCTTTTCATGAGGTTGTGTTGAGTGAGTGCAGCCTGATTGGCTAACAGCCAAGTGAAGCATGCTATCTTGAGTGGTATCTTGACTTTCCAAATCATCTTCCAAGGCCATCCACCTATATGAGTACCAGGTCTTTGTGAGCTTCTATAAGCCGAGCCAACTGAAAATCTGCCTTGCTCATCTGGATTCCAAGATAGATTGTCCTCATCTGTGTTTAGATCTTTGTACTGCCCTAGAATGTTGAGTAGCTCAACTATTTTATTGACCTCCCAATCATTTAGATGTCTTCTAAACCTTAGATCCCACCCTTGATTATCTCTCATTTCTCTGATTGTAGCCTCTTTTTGAAGGCTCATGTTGAATAGAATAGGGAACCTATTTCTCAGAGTCACCTGATCCACCCATTTGTCTTCCCAGAACAAAGTCCTTCCACCATTCCCTACCTTGATTTTGCATTTGTTAAAAAATTTGATCCATAAATTTCTAATGGATCTCCATACTCCAGCTCCATAGGGTTGTGTGGACAGGTTGGTGATCCACAAATTCTCCATACCAAACCTAGCCTTTATTGTTTCCTTCCAGAGAGCTTGTTCTTGTGAGGCAAATCTCCATAACCACTTCATAAGTAAGCTTTGATTCTGGATTTTCAGATTCCTTATCCCCAAACCTCCTTCCTTTTTGCTGAGAATGACTTGGTCCCACTTCACTAGATGGAATTTATGATTATTAGGATCACAATTTCCTTGCCACAAAAAATTCCTCCTAATTGCATCCATTCTATCAATCACATTTGCAGGCATATGGAAAACAGACATCATATACGTGGGTAGAGCATCTAGCACACTGTTGATGAGTGTGACTCTTCCTCCCAAGGACAAATATTGACTCTTCCAGTTCACCAGCTTCTTCTCACACTTTTCTAGAATGTTGTTCCAGATACCTTTTGAAATTATTTAGTTAGAACACTGTGATATGGTCGAATTTTACGAACCATCCTAACTTCTCAGCACAATATAAAGATGAAGATGCGGCAATATGCATGCTATAATCATGAAAATCTATAGGTTTAAGAATAATAGATTAACAAAGGCGCAATAAGGAACATATGTTTCTAGAATGAGTGGTGGGACAACTAATTTCACCACCAAAAAAAGTAAATAAAATTAAACTTGTTGTTTTTCAACATGAAGAGCCATTGCTTTGATTCCTCTCAAGCAAAGCCAACAATTAAATGATGCTAACCTTGCACCTTCAACATTTTGTAGGAAGTGCACCTCCTTCGCTAGGCTGGTTAAGTATAAAAATTTATAAGCAAATTATCATGACACTTGACATGTTTGATAGAAACAAGGCATCAGACATTATTTACGTTCAATATGTTATACATAACTAACTAAACATTTTCAGATAAACTTATCGATGAACTGATTTCTTAAACTTTACTTAACTTTATCAACAACAACAAAAAAGATTCCTAAATTTCATGGTCAATTATAAGGGCAGCCAGTGCATTCAGGAAAGGAATTCTAGTGTCACAAAGTATTGGACAAATTTGTGCATTGCAGGGTTTATAAGGTGCTGCATAGAGATGACTTCTTGTTCACACCATAAGCCATATGAAAGGTATCCATATTTGACTTCCATACAACCCTGAGCAAGTATACTAAGATTGTACGAAGGCTCATCCTCGGGCCTGAGTGAAGGCCCTTATTCAGAGTAAAGAATTATGGAAGTTGCGATATTATCGTCCTTTATATCCTTTTAATCCAATCCAAAGAAAATAGAAATTTTATTTTTATAAAAAAATGGAATAGGAAAAGGAAGCATGATATCAACATTTTGTACCTATTGTTGAACAGTTCTAGAGTTTCACTATGAGTTGGGTAAGTGATTCATTGCTAGAGAAACCAACAATGGGTCTACTTACAAACTCATGTTCACTATAGTCAAGCTCCTAATGTGATTATTGGTTTAGGCAATATAACAATGAATCAAATTTTGAAACATATGTGAAATACAGGAAAAACCTTTATATGTGAAATAGAGGAAAAACCTTTCTCCTCTGACAGAAAATACACTAGCCATGAGATCACTATAACCGGATATGAACTTAGTAGCTAAATGCACCACAATATCTACAAAACCATGGAAAAGTAAGCTAACATTCGATGCATGTTATTGGAGAGTATTCTAGTTAGCGGAACAAAAAGTATTTGCAACATACCCCCTCCGACCTCCAAAGGATGGGACAATACTGGGGACATAATGTTGTTGTCTACAAGCACAAGTGCCCCATGTGCATCAGCCATCTTGACAATTTTCTGTGATAAATCAGAAAAGACTAGTATGAGACAAAAAAATCATTATCTCTTGAAGATCAATATATTACTACCAATCAGCAACAAAAGCTGAAAATTTTAAGTGCATAATATACATATGCCATTGTCAATCACCCACACGAATATGACAAGTTTGTTGATGAGGGTTGGTTGGACTTTCCAGCCAAACAAGTTTTGTCCGTATTTAATCACAGAAGCAACCTCATCTAAGCTAGTGGTATCAACTCGTTTGTACAAATTAGATGACAATTATTATTCTAATAACCTAATTGAAAACAAAGTTATATCGACAATCAAGATTCTAAACAATGTCTCATCCGTGTTCACGGTGGACTGCCGCGTTACTTGTCAATTTGGGTACAAGTTGACTTACCTACTAGTGGGTTATAGTAGGTGTCATCGTAACTCGGGAAGTCGGGTTGTAACACAAATATACTTTAGTTAAGTTGGATATGAAACAGTACAACACACTATCTCCTCATCTTTCTACTAGATTTAGAGTAAGGGCTCTATGTTTAGGTTATTATGCCTATGCTTCTTATTGGTACTTCATTTTTCCTCTATCCTTGAGTGCACAGTTTCAAGGCATATGGATATCAATAAGCAACATTGCTTTGATATTTATATGGTTTTCCTCCTTTATAGAATATGGTTTCTGCCTTACCAAAGCAAAAGAAATAGTTGCACGTTTACTATAATAAATACGGAAAAGATTGAGAATGCAAATGTCATTAGGAAGTAGTTTGATAGGAAAAAATGATCTTAGAAAATAGTAATTGTGCATAAGATAAAACTAACCAAAACTGACTGTAATGATAAAGTACTTGGAAGCCTCAGCAACATGCTTAAAGAGTGCCAAAGAACCTGTCAGAATCTGATCTTGCACCCCTGTCCTGCAAATTGATCAATATTTAACTAGTAAGTCTCAAGGGAGAGCTTCATGGTGGCAGGATACCGACAACCATAGCGCCTTAGTTTAAATTCCCAAAAATATCACTTGTTTGAATACCTGAGAGAAGTGCAAAGACCTCCCAGGATGGACAAGAAGACCTGCATAAATGACATTCTTCACTCGTGGATGGGAACATTAATATTCAGCAATTCTTTGTCCATTCTCCTGCAAGATATTGAAATTATTTAGTTAGAACACTGTGATGTGTTAGAATTTTACGAACCACCCTAACTTCACTACACAATATAAATATGAAGATGCAGCAGTACACATGCCATAATCATGAAAATATACAGGGTCAAGAATAATTGATTAACAAAGGTGCATGAAGGTACATATGTTTCTAGAACGAGTGGTGGGACACCTAATTTCACAACCAAAATAAGCAAATAAAATTAAACATATTGTTTTTCGACGCTAAGAGCCATTGTTTTGATTCCTCTCAAACAAAGCAAACAATCGAATGGCGCTAACCCTGGACCTATAACATTTTGTAGGAAGTGCAGCTTCTTCTCCAAGCTAGTTAAGTAGGAAAATTTATAAGCAAATTATCAGGACACTTGACATGTTCAAAGAGAAATGAGGCATAAGATATTATTTACGTTCATTACATAATACATAACTAACTAAAGATTTTCAGATATAGACTTGTCAATGAACTAATTCTTAAACTTCACATAACTTTATCAATAACAACAAAAAGAATTAATAAACTTCATCATCAACTATAGGATGCTGCATAAAGAGGACTTCTTATACCCACCGTAAGCCATATGGATGGGATCCATTCTTGACTTGCATACAACCCTAAGTAAATAAACAAAGATTGTCTGAAGGATCATCCTCAAGACTCAGTGAAGGCCCTTATTCAAAGAAGAGAATTATGGGAGTTGCGAGACTATCGGCCTTTATATTCGTTTAATCTAGTCCAAAGAAAATAGAAATCTTATTTTTATAAGTGGAAGAGGAAAAGGAAGCATGATATCAACATTCCCTACATATTGTTGAACAATTCTAGAGTTTCACTATGAGTTGGGTTAGTAATTCATTGCTAGAGAAACCAATAATGGGTCTACTTACAAACTCACGTTCACTTTAGTCAAGCTCCTAATGTGATTATTGGTTTAGGTAACCAAAAAAGACCATAGAAAACTAAGAATGTACAATCATAAGATAACAATAAATCAAATTTTGAAACGTATGCGAAATAGAGGAAAAACCTTTGCCCTCTGACAGAAAGTACATCAGCTATGAGATCACTATAGCTGGATATGAACTTAGTAGCTGAATTCACCACAATATTTACAAAACCATGGACAAGTAAGCTAACATTCAATGCATGTTATTGGAGAGTATTCCAATTATGGTAACAAAAAGTATTTGCAAAATACCTACTCCAAGCTCCAAAGGATGAGACAGTACTCTAGAGATAATGTTGTTATCTACTAGCACAAGAGCCCCATGTGCATGAGCCATCTTTGTAATTTTCTGTGATAAATCAAAAGAGACAACAATATGAGACAAAAAATCATTATCTTTTGAAGATCTATATTATACTACTATCAGCAACAGTAAAAGTTGAAAATTGTACATGCATACTCTACATATGCCACTGTCAATCACCCACATGATTATCACAAATTTGTTTATAAGGGTTGGTTGGACTTTCCAGCAAAACAAGCTTTTTCCATGGTTTAATCACAAAAGCAACCTAATCTAAGTTAGTGGTATCCACTCTCCTGTACAAATAAGATAACAATCAAGATTCTAATAACCTAATTAAGAACATAGTTACATCGACAATCAAGATTGTAATCACTGTCGCCTCCGTGTTTGCAGAGGAGTGTCGCGTTACTTGTCATTCTAGGTATGGATTGGCTTACCTATTGGTGGGTACAGTAGGTGTCATCGTGACTAGGGAGACTGTTCGTCACACAAATATACTTTAGTTGAGTTGGATATGAAACAGTCCAACACACTATCTCCTCGTCTTTTCGATAGATTTAGAGTAAGAGGCCCCATGTCTATGTTATTTTGCCTATGCTTCTTATTGGTAGTTCAGTTTTCCCCTATCCTTGAGTGCGCTAGTGTCAAGGCAGATTGCTTATGCTTCCATTGATAGGTGCCAATTAATAAATAAGTCGTTAGTTCGGTTAGTGATAAGTCGTTAGTTCGGTTAGTGGTCATGTGAGTAGCACGTGTTAGTTGTTAGTCGGTTAACACTGTAACCAAGTTAGTTATAACTAACTATGGGAGTCTGTTTTACTTCACGTGTATAAATAGGAGATCAACCCCAATTGTAAAGGTATCCAATTGTAAAAGATCAATAACAGTTCTCTCTCTTTTCTCAATTCCTCAGTTCTACAGAACCAGCTGTTCAAGAGCAATTGCTCTTTAGGCTTAGTTCAATTTCTTTTCCAATTTATCGGTACGCATCATCCATCTCTTTATGCATTGCTCATTCTTAAGGTTTGCTATTAGATGGTATTCAAAAACCAACATTGTTTTGATACTTGTATGGTTTTCTTCCTCTGTAGAATATGGTTTCTGCCTTACCAAAGCAAAATAAATAGTTGCACGTTTACTATTATCAATAGGGAAAAAAAGTTTGAGCAGGGAAATGTCATTAGGAAGTAGTTTGATAGGAAAAAATGATCTCAGAAAATGGTAATTGAGAATAGCCTACAAATTTGATCAACATTTAAACAGTAAGTCTCAATCAGCGCTAACTCTGATTTGGGATTTTCCGTCAAATGAGGGCTACATATGGTGAAATTAGTAATGGTAGGGGTAAAACTAACTTCATTTCAACGGCAAGGTCTTAGTCCACAAACAAAGTTGAAGGGTATTTTTGACCCTTTTCCCAAAAATATATAAGCAAATTATCAGGACACTTGAGATTTCAAAGAGATACAAGGCATCAGACATCACTTACGTTCAATACGCTAAACATAACTAACTAAAGATTTTTAGATATAGACTTGTCAATGAGTGATTTCTTATACTTTACTTAACTTTATCAACAACAACAAAAAGAATTCTTAAACTTCATGGCCAATTATGAGGGCAGCCAGTGCATTCAGGAAAAGAATTTCAATGTCACGATGTATTGTACAAATTTGTGCATTACAGGTGTATAGGATGTTGCATAGTAACTGAATGCATCACAATATTTACAAAACCATGGACAAGTAAGCTAACATCCGATGCATGTTATTTGAGAGTATTCCAGTTAGCGGAACAAAAAGTATTTGCAAAATACCCGCTTTGAGCTCCAAAGGATGAAACGGTACTGGGACACAATGTTGTTAGCTACCAGCATAAGATCCCCATGTGCATGAGCCATCTTGGAAATTTTCTGTAATAAATCAAAAAAGTCAATAGTATGAGACAAAAAATTATTTTCTTTTGACGATCAATCAATAAATACTATCTATGATTAACAGTAAAAGTTGAAAACTATACATGCACAATCTACATATGCCATTGTCAATCACCCACAAGAATATCACAAATTTGTTTACGAGTGTTGGTCACAAATTTTGTGAATGGTTTAATCAAAGAAGCAACCTCATCTAAGTTAGTGGTATCCACTCGCCTGTACAAATAAGATGACAATCAAGATTCTAATAACCTAATTGAAAACAAAGATACAACGACAATAAAGATTCTAATCACTGTCCCCTCCGCGCTAGTGGTGTAGTGCTGCGTTACTTGACGTTCTGGGTACGGGTTCGCTTACCTACTGGTGGGATACAATAGGTGTTATCGTGACTTAGGAAGTCAGGTCCTGACTCAAATATACTTTAGTTGAGTTGGATATGAAACTGTCCAACACACTATCTCCTCGTCTTTATGTTAGATTTAGAGTAAGAGACCCCATGTCTAGGTTATTTTGCCTATGCTTCTTATTGGTAATTCAGTTTTCCCCTATCCTTGATTGCGCTAGTGTCAAGGAAGATTGCCTATGCTTCCATCTCTTTATGCATTGCTCATTTGTAAGGTTTGCTATAAGATGTGGTATTCAAAAAGAAACAAGGCATCATACATTATTTACGTTCAATACACTATACATAACTAATTAAAGATTTTCAGATATAGATTTGTCAATGAACTAATTTCTTGAACTTCACTTAACTTTATATCAACAACAACAAAAATAATTCTTAAACTTCATGGTCAATTATGTTTCAATTAGAAAATGTAATGAGGATAATCATCAGATTACCTGGAAAAGAAACTCCACCAGTTTAAGCAGATTTGCCAACTGTTGCAGAACCTGATGACTAGCAATCCTTCTTTTCAGTGAAGCACACCCAAGAAGATGCAGAACAGCAGGAAATAAATGCAATTCTTAGAAGAATTTTGACTTGTGACGCTACTTATCTTCCCATGGCGTTTACCACCTTTCAGTTGCTGAATGTCCCCAGATATACACTCAAGTAAACTTGGTACAGTTGATGTGACAACCATCCCAAGTGCATCTAAACACTGCTTCACAACATCAACCAACTTATCAACGGTCGAGAGCAATTTAGCATTGGAAAAAAAATAGTGGCAGCCACCTCTTCCCAATCATACAAAGTAAAGCCACAAATATTAGTGCCTTTCCCTTCAAAACTTCACTTCCCTGCTCAATTAGAGTCAACAGATACAAAACAAGATTCTTGTCTTCGACCAAGGCAAGAAGGTACCTTCCAACACTTGGAAGTGTATGACTTTCAAGGAGGTTCATGTTCGAATGTTTAAGAAGATTTGTTGCTCTCGTGGATTACGCTTGACCAGGCTTGAAACCATAACCTTGAATGAAAGTTTTTCCATGACTCGTTGAATACTAGAAGGGCTAAAACTAACAAGACGAGCCAAGCAAGACCCTGTTGTCAGCCTCATGATCTCCTGCTTTCCAGGAGCCCTAAATATGTAGCATATGTTAGTAATGACATCTTGGCTGGTGAAACAAGCTGACCAGTACCCTCCTTGATTGGAGATATTTTCAATTGTCCTTAGAGCATAAAGTTGGGTAATGTCATCCTCTTTGTTTCGTAAAAGTGATGAAACCAATGAAATTATTGGACTTGTAACCTACAACATTAATATTTTCAGAAAGGAATGTTAAGACAGGATGTGAGGCTTTGCAATATGCAATTATAGTACATATGCTTGTATGATTTTATCATAGTTTTTCCACAACCCCAAGAGAAATATCTTAACACACTTGTTTATTTTACTACTATATAGTGTTGCATTACAAGGGAATTTGAAGCTTATAAGTTCATCCAGTTCACTAATTAAAAGATAAATGGTTTTTAACCCATTAATAAGTATACCATTTATATCCTAGAGACAAGTTGCATTTTTTCTCATAAGAGCTGCATTGGTGCTAGAACTTTTCTGACAGTGTCTATGCTTTGAAGTGATTGATCATAGAACACTTAATACTTACAAACTAATTGCAATATAGCTTAGTAATTTATTGTGTAGAGGATTTTTAACAAATATAACACTCCATCCGTTTCAATTTGTTGATCCTACTTTCCTTTTTTGTCTGTTTCAAAAACAATGTGTCTTCTCTTTTTTGTGGCAACTCTTAAATTTCATCTTTCCACATGACATATTTAAGACCACGAGATTTAAGAACATTTGGTACATTCTACATATCTTTAGTTTAGATTCACAATATTCAAAAGACTTCTTTACTTTCTTAAACTCCATGCCAAGTCAAAACAAGACAAAAATTAATATGGAGGGAGTAACAAACTTGCAAGCTGCACCAATAAGAAGTTACAGCAACAAAGATACCTGCCAATAGGATGAGGGTCGGCTGTCCTTAGATGGAAATTCCATTGGTTTATTATCCCGGGCATGCTCATTTTTAGTAGATATATAAAATAGTAATTCGTCCAAAGCAGCCATGGAAAGCCTTCTCACTCTCTGTTGCCTGTCTCTCAGACCATCAGTTAGTGCACCTAATATTCCAGAATTTTCCAGCTCATCCCCAAAAAAAGTAGAGTGACGAATCAACAAGCCAATAAGTTAAGAAAGTTGAGCATGCAACAGATAAACCTTGGAGTGACTAAGCATTTTGACTAGAACCAACACAATAGAGTCATTGGTCAAGATGTTGGCTGCATCAGCTTTGCTGCTAAAACAGCTCAAGGTATCTGATCACATTTTGCTTCTCCCCTGAGGGAGTATTCCCACTAATAATGATGATTCTACTATTCTTATTGCTCCTTTGACATTTTGACAAAAATCAGACAGTTGAGGTGGTGCATCAAATGAAAGTGAAGGAATTGCATCTGAACTTTTACTTGATTTTCTGCAAGGCATTACAGTTCAGACTGAGAAATCAGATGGACGCCAAATAATATCTGAAAGGTTCGTAGATGGTTTTGAGATATCAGAGAAATCATATTTTTATAAGAACTAGAAGAGGAAAAGGAAGCATGATTGAACTTCAACGTCATATAATTGGTCAAAAGCACTTCCAAACAGTTTACCTTTAATGAACTTCCAAACAGTTATGCCACCAATTTAACTTTTCCTTTGTTCATTTTAGGGCAAAAAAGAGGGAAGAGAGAGGTGAACTACCTGGGAGGAAGGTGTTTTTTATATATCACTCAATTTTCTTGCTAATCCAAAATCACACAGCTGCCAGGAAACAAATAGAACTTTAACATCACATAACTGGTAAAAAGCACTCATCATGATGTGTTAAAGTCACAACATAAATATCACCATACTTTCGTGATTCCATTTTCATCCAACAGGATGTTTGATAGCTTTAAGTCACAATAAATTATTCCCTTTGAATGCAAGTATCCTATAGTAGACAAAACACCAAAAAATAATTCATGCCAAAAACAACGTGTTACAAAAGAACAATGAAGGCTAAAGTTACTAACTTGCAGAAGAGCTCTAACAAGGCCACAAGCACGTTCATGTATTGAATATTCAAGAAGCTTACCATCTTCAACCAGAGATTAAAAGATGTTAATATCTCCCAGGTGTGGTTTAAACTAAAATACAGGTAAGATGATGCAGATGCAAGTTGTTACATTACCAACTACAGTAAACTGTGGTCATTTTGACTACTCTTTAAATACAAATAAAAAAAGAAACCTATTTCTTTCACATCATTTTGCTGGCACAAGAAACAAGTTACCTTTATTTGTGAGACTACAAATAACTCTATTAAAGTGTTCAATCACACATGACACTGATGTCCTTAGTGCCTGTTTGGGAAATCCCAATGTAGGCATGCAACATATTTACCATGAAACCTCAATATCCCACGCCTCTACTAAAAAAAAGACCAAGAAGAATTAGGGTGTTGTCACATATTTTGGATGTTCGTGTCTAATGTCAGCATAAGGAATCCTATATTCCAACACAATAGTTATACCACTGGAACAATGAAATATATTTATAAAATAGCAGACCTGCCAGTGCTTACCTGCTGCAATAAGCTCATAAGATTTCTTCCAACAAAATATTCTATAACCAACCATAGGTGTGCAAATGTTTCATACCTATGGATAGGTTGAATTAGAAAATATGTCAGAGAAACCTTCTTATTAAACACTAAAATGACCTTTACCACATAAACAGAATTGAAGAAAAAGAGAGGGGTTACATGGAAGACAGGAAAAAGATAAATCTCACCAGGAGTAGAACTTCAATACATTTGCATGATCTATAGAATGATGAATTCTGACCTGTAGCAAATGTAGCCATAGAAGAATAAGTACATGAATAGAGGAAACTGAAGGAAATAGATTTTAAGAAAAGAGGTTGAGGTTCTTGATCATTTGTTCACGAGACTTCAAATTTATGCCACATAATAAAAAGACTGTGTTATGACTCATATAATTTCCAATAATCTCATAACTACAATAGTCACAAGGATCAACAATCCTTAACATCTAGATATATGATGAGGCAAGTTGTTTTCTAAGACCACGCTTACTAAAAGCATATACATTCTGAAGTAGTTTAGCTGCTTTTGAAGATTTGCAAGAACTGTAGATAATGTTGAAACAATTGAGTAAGCTGATCCATTAGCACTGTAGATTAGCAGGCACCAATAGAATTTTACCGCAAGTCAATGAATATAACTTACACAACAATGTGTTGTAAGCTGACAGTTTCTAAAGTCCATAAGCTGACAGTTTCTAAAGTCCATACTGAGGAGGGTTCACAGATAATTACCCTGTAACATAACATTTTTCCTTTGTATCTTTTCCTCTAAAAAAGTAGACTACAATTAAAAATCAAAAGTATTATGAAGTTATCAAATTTCTAAGAGAGCTATTGGGTAGCTAATAAATTCTGCAGCTTGGTTCCTAATTAAATCGTAAATTATCTTCTTCCCAATAGGGTGGCCTAGCAATCAAATAGATCAAGTAACAGCTTGGGAACTAAGGTTCAAATTTCACAAAAGACGACACTAGGTGATATCTTCTCATCTACCTAAACCTTGATGTGCATAGTTAAACATACAGTACTATGTAATACAATATACGGTGCCCAAATACCAATGTTATCAAGAGGATAAATCAGGCACTTCCACAGTTTTATCATCAGAGGTGCAAGCAAATACAGCTAAGGGTCCATTGAAAACAGTCTAATCACTCTACCTCCCAAGGTAAGGATAAGGTCGGTTTACACTCTACCCTCCTCAAACCCCACTTTATGACATTATGTTATGTACGTTTTAGTTGTTGTAGGTGAAATCAAATTCAAACATGAAGCTCTAGTTCCCTCCGCCATATGTTTTTTCAGAATGAGAACCTTGTCCACAAAACATAAAATAGTAATAACAGAATGAACATGCAATAGTCTTGGAGAAAACCACCTTTAGTAATTTCAAATTCATCGATTTCCTCTTCTTCTTTTCTAGTCACGGTGATGCTCTCCAAGCTCTCCACTTTCTGTTGATGGCTTTGAGCATTTTTGGCAGCAAGTTCTTGTTCCTTCCTCTCAATGTCGAATTTATTCAACTTTTCTTCAAACTCCTCATTGCATTTTCAGCTCTTGACCTCTTTTTGCCTCAAGTTCACTTTATTTCTTCAAATATTCTAAATCAACTCTCCATTTCATTTTCATGCCAATATGAAAAAAACCACGTTAAAAGCACCAATTTTAAAATAAAGCAAGCGAAAATAACTATGAAAAGAGCCTCAAATGAGTGGAAATTCACCACTCATCAGCACTCCTAACTTAGAAACTTTGTTTGTCCTCAAGTAAAAAAAATCAAAACCACAAAAGGCTCTTATTTCAAGACACACCACAAATCAATTTCCCTTTCTCAATTAAGCACAAAGGTAATGGCTTCGGTTTGTACTAACAAATATTCCACATGCAAACTTTTCACAAAAGAAATCCTCTCATTCTCATGAAACATTTTCAAAAACCAAGAATCATTTAAGTGACAACAACTCAAACTCAAGAAATGACTCAACTCATTAACTCTTTCATATGCTCACTTGACTCAATTAGGAATTTTCAAAATCACAACTTTTTCAACTTACAAGCCCTCACAAGAAAGAAGTGTCCCAAAACCACACACACATGTAAACAAGACAAGGGACAAAGATGCAACACTCACACTCACAAAGAATCATCTCATGCACACAAATGTCACACCATAGGCTTGCCCATATTTTCAATCAACATTGACTCAACTCCATTTGGTTAGAAATCTCAAAGGACTTTGTCAAGCTTGTAATGTAGGCTTAGGGAAGGTAAGGATATTATATAGGTATAAGTGACTACACCCTCCTTGATCACTACACAACAACTCCTCATTTCCAACTTTCTCCACTTTTCAAACCCATGCACATTTCACACTATTTTTCATTTTTCTTTTCTTATTTCCACTCTAAATGCCCCCACATGCAACCATTTTCAACTTTTGGAGGATTCAAGTCTCATTTATTCATTTTCTTTCTTTCTTTTTTTCAAAGCTTATTCTTTCTTTAAGACTTTCCATCCATCCTTCAATTTCTCTCTTCTTCTTTTTTTACATCAAGCCCTCATGTGGTAAGCATCCCTTCAATGAATTTTCCATAACAACACCAACTTAGGCTTTTAGTCTCAACTTTCACAACCTCAAGTTCAAGGAGGGAATTTTCTTTCTTTCTATTTCAAATCTTATTCTTTCTTTAAGACTTCCCATCCATCCTTTAATTTCTCTCTTCTTCTTTTTTCTTTCTTTTTTTACATTGCGCCCTCATATGGTAAGCATCCCTTTAATGAATTTCCCATAACAACTCCAACTTAGTTTTTTAGCCTCAACTTTCACAACCTCAAGTTCAAGGAGGGAAGGGTTCAAAAGAGGGTTACTTTTTCAAAAAGGATAAGGCTTGTAATGTGTTTACCAATAAAAAGGATTAGGCTCAAAGCGGACAACTAAGGATATATTTAGCGCAAAGGTGGGATTTTTAAGCCAAGTGGACTTCAAGAACATCAAAGAAAGCCTAAGATCATTTCTCCAACCAAACTCAATCAAGACCAACATTTCAAGACCAACCGGGCAAGTTGTAGGTGACAAACGTGAACACAAGGCATTATTCAACAACTCACCACACATGGCCTGCAAATCAATCAAGATGGTTCAAAATCTTACTTCCTTTCAAAATACAAGTAGCATTGAACATTTTAACCGCTAACGAATCAAAAGTCACAAAAAGAGTTGTAAGAGTTGTCACAAAATCATTCATAACATGCTTCCTTTTAAAAACAAAGAGGTATGCTCAACATTATTCACATGTATGACTATGTTCTTAGTACCAACCAAGTCAAAACCTTCCCAAAAAGATGACGATTTTGCCCTTAAGAAAGTCGTTAGCCAATCCATCATCAGGCAACCTCATGCATCTATTCGGGAATGGCTACTCAAACTTCGCCCCAATCAACGCCAATCAAACACTCACAATCAATCAATGATTTACCCTTAAGAAAGTCATCACTCTCTATCCATCATCGGGCATCATCAATCCAAATCTTGTTATCAAAATAAAACAAAGAAGCTACAGACTACAAATTAGAAACTAAAAAAGACCAATCCAACACAATATCAACAAAAACATCCACAATATCAAAGTCCGACAAGGGCACACCAGTCCATAAAAAGGAAAGAAAAGTACGCCCGACAAGGATACAATCACCATATGTAGAAATAATCAATAAAATGACTACAAGGAGAGCATCCCCAACTGAAAATGAGACTGTGTCCTCACTTCGGGCCAAGTAATCATCTTATTTTCGGGCACATTTTGCCTATAGGAACCTACTCTCATCAAAAGTACTCTTCCTCCTCAATTTTGCCTATAGGAAAACAGTCTTATCTCTCAACCTCCCAAGGTAAGGATAAGGTCGGTGTACACTCTACCCTCCCCAAACCCCACTTTATGAGATTATACGTTGTAGGTGAAATCAAATTCGAAACTTCACCAATCCAATTCCACTTCCCTAGAAAATTCTATACAAATTAAATCTAAATCTCAAATTACAATTAGAATTCAAATATAAAAAACAAGGAAACTTTTTTCATGGGGTTTCTTACTTCAAGAACCTTGTTTTTCTGAGATTTATCCACACTTTTAATTGCAAAATACTCGATTGTCTTCTTGTTTTTTCCTTTATATACAGTCTGTAAAAAGACAAGGAAAAACAAAAAAAACTTAAACGACGCAGTCAACCTAAAGCGCAAACAAAAGAAGAACATAGAAAGAAAAAAAAACCATTACCAGTGTCTTCCACGGCCAAAAACTTCATATATATGATACTGATTCATATTTTTTTCACTTGCTCATACAAAATCACTTAGCTAGGGTTTTTCCTCTTTTAGTCTGCAAAAAAATAAAAAAAAAACTTAAACAACATAGTTAACCTAAAAACGCAAACAAAAGAAGAACATAGAAAGAAAAAAATCAATACCGAGTGTTTCCGTGGCCAAAAGCTTCATATGTATGATACTGATTCATATTTTTCACTGGCTCACACAAAATCACTAAGCTACGGTTTTTCCTCTTTTCCTGAATCTGAAATTGAAACTAATCAAAGAGATTACTGAAGAATTTCATTGAAATCGATAAAAAATTCGTCATGGAATCAAGAATTTCATTAAAAAACGGTCAGATTTGTGAGGATGATAAGAGAGTGAGTGTGTGCAACGGTCCGATAGGGGTATATTGAAATGAAATGAAAATTATTTTTCTTTTAGAGAAAAGAAAATTTAAAAAATTAGAATAGGGGGCAAAAAAGGTATATTCTGTTTGTTTTATAATTGTCCACTAATTAATGTACTAAAATTTGCATACATAAATACATTTTTAGTTGATTAAGGTATAATATCGAATTTGAAAACAAAATTACTTCTTTTTTTTTAGTTTTACGAGATAAATATGCTTTATATTATAAAAAAAAAGCTATTTTAGTTATTGAATAATGAGCATGTTTGATCAAATATTTGAAATATGTTTATTTAAAATATATTTTTGGTCAAATGGAATTTTATAACTATTTTATTTGGGGAAAGGGAGAAAGTAGGGATGGCAATTGGGTGGTGTGGGGCAGTGGTGGCAATTGAGCGGTGTGGGGCGGGGGTGGGGCGTTCCAGGGCAGGGGTGGGGCGGGTTGAGAAAATATGTCCAGAAGAAGGCAAGGCCAAAAGATAAAGTATATGATTATAAAGTGGGTTTAGAGTATGCTAGCTACTTAATGATCCATACAATATAGGTTGGATTTGCAATAATACATTCATACTTGACATTTATCGGGTCAGCAAAATAACAAATTAAGGCTTTGTTATTTAGCTAGCGTTTGACCACAAATTTTTAAATATTTTTAACAAATATTTTCGGGTGAAGTTTCATCATGCGTTTGACCATAGATTTTGAGAGAAATATTTTACTTTAAAAAAAATGAATTATACCTATAAGTTTTAGAAACTATTTAAAATACCCATGAGTTTTTATTATCATTTATAATGAAAATGTTCAATGAAAAGTCATGACAACGAACATAATTAATATGAATTTGAAAAAAGAGGAAGAAAACAAAAGGAAAATACCATTGATTTTATACAAAAAAAATACTATTACTACATGTAATTGGAAGTAATTTCGGAGAGCACGTTCGGATAAAATTGTATAAAATATGCGAAATAAATTTTGTACAACAAACAAGGAATGAAATTTAGTCTTTATAAAATATTAAAACATGGGATAATTTTTAAATTTTTATGATTCCAATTTCACATGTTTGGTTGGGTTTAATATTTTGGAAAATGTTTTCCAAATCAACTCATTTTCCTCAAATTTAAGGAAAATGACTTTCATAAAAAATTTTGCAGCTTGGTTCCCAATTAAATTGTAAATTCTCATCTTCCCAATAGGGTGGCTTAGCAATCAAATAGATCAAGTAACAGCTTGGGAACTAAGGTTCAAATTTCACAATAGACAACACTAGGTGATATTTTATCATCTACCTAAACGTTGATGTGCATATTTAAACAAATAGTACTATGTACTACAATACACGGTGTCCCACATACCACTGTTATCAAGAGGATAAGTCAGGCACTTCCACAATTTTATCATCAGAGGTGCAAGAAAATACAACTAAGGGTCTATAAAAAACAATCTAATCTCTCTACCTCCCAAGGTAAGGATAAGGTCGATGTAAACTCTACCCTCCTCAAACCCCACTTTATGACATTATGTTATGTACGTTGTCGTTGTTGTTGGAGGTGAAATCAAATTCAAGCATGAAGTTCTAGTTCCCTCCGCCATATTTTTTGTCAAAATGAGAACCTTGTAAATAAAACATGAAATAATAATAACAGAATGAACATGCAATAGACTTGGAGAAAACTGCCTTCAGTAATTTTAGATTCATTGATTTCCACTTTTTCTCTTTCAGTCACAATGAAGCTCTTCACTTTCTTTTTATGCCTTATGAGCATTATTGGTAGTAAGTTCTTGTTCCTTCCTCTCAATGTCAAATTTATTCAACTTTTCTTCAAACTCCTCATTGCATTCTCAGCTATTGGCCTCTTTTTGCCTCAAGTTCACTTGGTTTCTTCAAATATCCTAAATCAACTCTCCATTTCATTTTCATGCAAAAATGAAAAAAATCACGTTAAATGCACCAATTCTAAACTAAAGCAGGCCAAAGTAACTACGAAAACAATCTCAAATGAGTGGAACTCCACCACTCATCAGCACCCCAACTTCGAAACCTTGTTTGTACTCAAGTAAAGAAAATAAAAAACACAAGAGGCTCTTATTTCAAGACACCACAAATCAATTTCCCTTTCTCAATTAAGCACAAAGGTAATTTACCTTTCACAACCTCAAGTTCAAGGAGGAAAGGGTTCAAAAGAGAGTTACTTTTTCAAAAAGGATAAGGCTTGTAATGTGGTTGCGGACAACTAAGGATATATTTAATGCAAAGGTGGGATTTTTAGACCAAGTGGACTTCAAGAACATCAAAGGAAGCCTAAGATCATTTCTCCAACCAAACTCAATCAAGACCAACCGGGCAAGTTCTAGGTGACAAAAGCGAACACATGGAATCATTCAACAACTCAACGCACATGCCCTGCAAATCAATCAAAATGGTTCAAAATTTTACTTCCTTTTTTTCAAAATACAAGTAGGATTGAACATTTTAACTGCTAACGAATCAAAAGTCACAAAATGAGTTATAAGAGTTGTCACAAAATCATTCATTACATGCTCAACCTTTTAAAAACAGAGAGGTATGCTCAAAACTATTCACATGCGTGAATATGTTCTTAGACCCAACCAAGTCAAAACCTTCCCAAAAAGACGACGACTTTTCCCTTAAGAAAACTATCAACCAATCCATCATCAGGAAACCTAATGCATCTATTCGGGAACGACTACTCTGACTTCGCCCTAATCTACACCAATCAAACACTCACAAGCAATCAACAATTTACCCCTATGAAAGTCGTCACTCTCTATCCATCGTCGGGCATCTCAATTCAAATCTTATTATCAAAACAAAAACAAAGAAGCTACAAACTACAAATAAAAAACTAAAATATACCAATCCAACACAATATTAACATAAACATCGACAATATCAAAGACTGACAAGGGCACACCAATCCATAACAAAGAAATAAAAGTACGCCCGATAAGGACACAATAACAGTATGCAGAAACAATCAACAAAACGATTACAAGGAAGGCATCCCCAACTGAAAAATAAGATTGTATCCTCACTTGGGGCCAAGTAATCATCATATTTTCAGGCACATTTTTCCTATAGGAACCTGCTCTCATAAAGATACTCTTCCTCCTCAATTTCTGGAGCCATTTCTTGATCATTCGAATTGGTTTTGAAAGCCATTTATAGTTCAAAACACCTACAAATGAAGCCAACTTGTCAAAAATTCTTGTGGACACTTAAAAAGTGTATTAGGAAGTATTTAATCCAAAGAAATAATCAAAAGAAGGTTCAAGCTGAGCTATGCGAAGCTACTATTTTGGGCCTGCCATCACTAACTTCTCCGTGTTCGCGGAGGAATGTTGTGTTACTTGTCATTCTGGTACAAGTTGGCTGACCTATTGGTGGTTTATAGTAGGTGCCATCGTGATACGGGAAGTTGGGTCGTGACACAAATATACTTTAGTTGAGTTGGATATGAAACAATCCAACACACTATCTCCTCGCCTTTCTGTTAGATTTAGAGTAAGAGGCTCGATGTAAAGGTTATTTTGCCTATATGTCTTCTTGATTGTTCAATTTTCCTTTACCCTTGATTGCCCTAGTGTCAAGGCAGATTGCATATGCATCCACCTCTTTAGGCATTGCTCATTTTTAAGGGGTGCTATTAGATATGGCATTCAAAAATTTGTTCTTTGATGCTTATATGGTTTTCATCCTCTATAGAATATGGTTTCTGTCTTACCAGAGCAAAATAATAGTTGCACGTTTACTATAATCAACAGGAAAAGATTGAGAAGGCAAATGTCATTAGGAAGTAGTTTTATAGGAAAAAATGATCTTAGAAAATAGTATTTGAGCAAAAGATGAAACTTATCAAAATTTACTGTAATGCTGAAATACTTTGTAGCCCCAACAACATGCTTAAAGAGTGCCAAAGAACCTGTCAGAAAACTCAACACTAATCCTGCACTCATAGCCTGCAAATTGAACAACATTTAAGAAATAAGTTTCAAGGGGGAACTTCATGGTGGCAATATACCGACAACCATAATGCCTTAGTTCAAATTCCCAAAAAAATCACCTGTTCAAATACTTGAGAAAATTGCAAAGACCTCCCTGGATGGTCACGAAGACCTGCATAATTGACCTTCTTCACTTGTGGATGGGAAGATAAATATTCAACAATTTTTTGTGCATTCTCCTGCAATATATTGAAATTATTTAGTTAGAACACTGTGATATGGAAGAATTTACGAACCATCTCAACTTCTCAGCACAATATAATGATGAAGATGCAACAATATGCATGCCATAATCATGATAATCTATAGGATCAAGAATAATAGATTAACAAAGGCGCAGGAAGGCACATATGATTCTAGAACGAGTGGTGGGATACTAATTTCACCACCAAAAAAAGCAAATAAAATTAAACTTGTTGTTTTTCAACAGGAAGAGCCATTGTTTTGATTCCTCTCAAACAGAGCCAACAATTGAATGACGCTAACCCTATACCTTCAACAATTTTTAGGAAGTACACCTCCTTTGCCATGCTTGTTAAATACGAAAATTTATAAGAAAATTATTAGAAGGACACTTGACAAGTTCAAAGAGAAACAAGGCATCATACATTATTTACGTTCAATACGTTATACATATCTAACTAAAAATTTTCAAATATAGACTTGTCAATAAACTGAATTCTTAAACTTAACTTTATCAACAACAACAAAAAAAGTTATTAAACTTCATGGTCAATTATAAGGGCAGCCAGTGCATTCAGGAAAAGAATTAGTGTCATGAAGTATTGCACAAATTTGTGCATTGCAGGGTCAATAAGGTGCTGCATAAAGAGGACTTCTTGTTCACACCATAAGCCATATGGAAGGGATACATTTTTGACTTGCATACAACCCTGAGTAAGTATACTAAGATTGTACGAAGGCTGATCCTTGGGCCTGAGTGAAGGCCCTTATTCAAAGTAAAGAATTATGGAAGTTGCGAGATTAGCGTCCTTTATATCCTTTTAATCCAGTCCAAAGAAAATAGCAATTTTATTTTTATAAGAAATGGAAGAGAAAAAGGAAGCATGATTTTAGCATTTCCTACCTATTGTTGAACAATTCTAGAGTTTCACTATGAGTTGGGTAAGTGATTCATTATTAGAGAAACCAATAATGGGTCTACTTACAAACTCACGTTCACTATAGTCAAGCTCCTAATGTAATTATTGGTTTAGGCAACCAAAAATGACCATAGAAAACTAAGAATATGCAATCATAAGATAACAATAAATCAAATTTTGAAATGTATGCGAATTAGAGGAAAACCTTTCTCCTCTGATAGAAAGTACACCAGCCATGAGATCACTATAACCAGATATGAATTTAGTAGCTGAATGCACCAAAATATCTACAAAACCATGGACAAGTAATCTAACATTCGCTGCATTTTATTGGAGGGTATTCCAGTTAGCGGAACAAAAAGTATTTGCAAAATACCTTCTCCGAGCTCCAAATGATAGGACAGTACTGGGACATAATGTTGTTGTCTACCAGCACAAGATCCCCATTGCATGAGCCATCTTGAAAATTTTCTAAGATAAATCAGAAAAGACAACAGTTTGAGACAAAAAAAATCATTATCTTTTGAAGATTAATATATTACTATCTATCAGCAATAAAAGCTAAAAATTGTAAGTGCATAATATACATATGCCACTGTCAATCACCCACACGAATATGACAAATTTGTTGATGAGGGTTGGTTGGACTTTCCAGCCAAACAAGCTTTGTCTGTGTTTAATCACAAAGAGTAACCTCATCTAAGGTATAGTGGTATCCACTTGCCTATATAAATTAGATGACAATCATGAATCTAGTAACCTAATTGAAAACAAATTACATCGACAATAAAGATTCTAAACAATGTCTCATCCGCATTCACGGTGGACTGCCGCGTTACTTGTCATTTTGGGTAAAGGTTGGCTTACCTACTAGTGGGTTATAGTAGGTGTTATCGTAACTCGAGAAGTTGGATATGAAACATTACAACACACTATCTCCTCCTCTTTCTATTAGATTTAGAGTAAGGGCTCCATGTCTAGGTTATTTTGCCTATGCTTCTCATTCGTAGTTCAGTTTTCCCCTATCCTTGAATGCACAAGTGTCAAGGCAGATGGATAAGAAAACGCAACATTGCTTCGATACTTATATGGCTTTCATCCTCTATAGAATATGGTTTCTGCCTTACCAAAGCAAAAGAAATAGTTTCACGTTTACTATAATCAATAGGGAAAAGATTGAGAAGGCAAATGTCACTAGGAAGTAGTTTGATAGGAAAAAATTATATTAGAAAATAGTAATTGAGCATAAGATAAAACTAACCAAAACTGACTGTAATGCTAAAGTACTTGGTAGCCTCAACAACATGCTTAAAGAGTGCCAAAGAACCTGTCAGAAAACTCACTCTGATCCTGTACCCCTAGCCTGCAAATTGATCAACATTTAAACAGTAAGTCTCAAGGGAGAGCTTCATGGTGGCAGGATATCGACAACCATAGCGCCTTAGTTTAAATTCCCAAAAATCACTTGTTTGAATACCTAATAGAAGTGCAAAGTGACATTCTTCACTCGTGGATGGGAACATTAATATTCATCAATTCTTTATCCATTCTCTTGTAAGATATTAAAATTATTTAGTTAGAACACTGTGATGCGTCAGAAATTTACGAACCACCCTAACTTCACTGCATATTATAAAGATAAAGATGCAGAATTATACATGCCATAATTATAAAAATATATAGGGTCAAGAATAATTAATTAACAAAGGCGCATGAAGGCACATATGTCTCTAGAACTATAATACCCCGGAAAATGGTAGGTCCAACTAGAGCCTAAACAAAAGGGTAAAAATCATAAAATGACTCCCCGAGTGTTAGTAAGTCATTTTAGGTTGAAAAGAGGACGTTTTGAGTTAAGGCCAAGGGGTAAGTGCCAAGGCGGGGCCAAGCCAACGCCAAAGGCTAAGACTGCCCCTTTCTAGGAGTACATTGTTTCACCTTCACGAGAGGGACCACGACCCATGTTCCACTCCACGACTCGTGAAGGGGGTCGTGAAACTCCCTTGGCCATGGAAAAATGGCCAACTTTTGGCCTAGCCACTGCCTCAACTTCACGTGAGGGATCACGGCTCGTGGTCTTGACCACGACTAATGGAGCCCTCCGTGAAGTAGACTTGGGCAAAGTGGCTAAAGGCCCCAAAAGGCAAGCTCACTGCCTCAAGGACCACGAGAGGGACCACGGCTCATGGTCTTGACCATGGCTCGTAGAGACCCTCGTGGTAATGCCTTGGGCTTGTGAGCCTAAGACACCACTTCCCAGACCAGTGCCTCAACTTCACGGGCAGGACCACGGGTCGTGGTCCACACCACGGCTCGTGGAGTGGCTCGTGGTGCCTGGACGGGATTCACTAAAAGAAGGTCTTTTAAGGAATTTCCTTTTTAGTCCAATTAAAGTGGGGTTGTTTTAGGTACTTTTAGGCGGAAGTATATAAGTTGATTTTAAGTCAAAATTCATTATTTTAAGTCATAATACCCTAACACCTAAATCAAATCAAAAACTCCCTCCTCTCTCAATAATTCTCTCTCTAAGTTCAAGGAAATTAAAAGGAGCCATTGGAGCTATGGTTTGTAGATATTCAAGGTTCTTCCCCAAATTTCTTGGAAATTTTTAATTGAGGTATGGATGATTTTCATCTTTGGGTAGCTATCGCCCAAAGAGCCCCTTCAAATTATGTTTTCAAGATTTCAAATCCCCCAAACCTAGGGTTTTCAATCTATGAAATGGGTCTTCTTCCAAAACGTTTTACATTGTTTCATTATGGTTTATTATGGTTGATTATGATTATTTATGATGGGAATGTTGAAGTATTGTTGGATTTTGATGAAAATCTCCCTTGGACCCATGATTTCCCCTTCTTTCTAAATTGTGAACTATGTATGGCTTGATTGATGATGGTTGCTTGACAATTGATTATGTTTACATTGATTATGTTGTTGAATCATGATATCTCTCTATCTAGTATGGTAATTCTAGAAGTTAGGGTTAATCTTGATTCTTAGCCTTGAAGGGCAATTTGTTAGGGTTTATATATGTTGATGAAGATTGTATATGAACTTGTGATTCACTTAGATAGTGATGAACCTATGACTAATGTATAATTTTGGTATTGATGTTCATCCCTATAACTTTACACTTGATTATGCATGAAGTATGTACTAGATGGTGATTGAGACAAGGTCTAGATTCTTATTTTCGTTTAGGGCTAACCCATTGGTGGCCCCCTAAAGTTGGCATCAATTTTCAGTTAGACATTTTAGGCTTTGTTCATTTTAGACACCTCATGTAAGGCCTTGATATGTCAATTTGACACTTTTTTTACATTCAGCAAAAATATGATGGTAAGTGTGTTCCACTCGTGGATGATGTGTAAAGTGTCTAATTAAATGCGGACACTTGCATTTTGTTCAAAATAATTCTTAAATAATAAACTATCAATTATAAAAAAAAAAATGGCCAATGGATCGATGACACGTGGCATTTAAAAAAAAATAATAACAAAAAAATGATTAAATCACCTTAAAAAATCTTTAGGAAAAACATCTCCCACCCCCACCCCCACCCCCACCCCATCATCTTCTCCAACGTTGGAGAAACAAGCACAGTAGCACACACCCCTTAATCTTCTATCATATACCCAAAGTTTTCTCTATCTCTTTTACTTAAATATTGTTCAATCCTTATATGGTATAACTTTAGTGAACTTGTGTAACTCATTTTTTTTTCAAATAAATGCAACTCCACAAATTTTATTGCTAAAAGAAAATTCTACAGATTTTATTGCTAAAAAAAAAATCTAAGATCCAATGAACTTTTAAAATACAAATGTGTACGTATACATATCACATTGTTAAGTTTCTTTTAATGGGATTATCTCATTTTTTTGCGACTTTTTATTCATCCCCAACTTTTCATTTTTTTCTTTAAGTTTCAGTCTTGTTTTCTCAAATTAAATTGAGGAAGAAGGGCATCATCCTTGGGAAATCTTGGGGAAAGCTCCGTTTGGAATTAGATTCCTCGTTTGTGGCATCATCGAATATATTTCACCCTGGAAGAAGTTCAAGTTTTAGAAAATGATGGTTGAAATTATGGGGAAGAAGAAGGAAATATAAAATAAAAATTGGCTAAAAAAGAGCCTGACACGCGGTTAATGAGTGGGTCACACTTACTATGCCATATCAGCAAAAAATGTCAAAATGAAACATCAGGACCTTATATAAGGTGTCTAAAATGAACAAAGTCTAGTTCAGGTGTCTAAGTGAAAGTTGATGCCAACTTTAAGGGGCCACTGATGGGTTAAGCCTTTCGTGTATGAAAAAGAAGTTGAATTCGATTGTAAAAGTTTTAAATTTTTCCACATTATTCTATGACATATGTGTATGATTATGCTAAGGTCTTCTATGCAACCCCTTTGGGGTCAAGTACATTGTCTTACGTCTAGCGAGTACCCTTGGGTCGTGACAAACTTGGTAATTAGAGCACAAGGTTTAGAATGATTCTAGGATTGATGTCTCATGAACCACGTCTAGTAGAATCTTGTTCTTGAGTGTGAAGCATGCCACACTTATGAATGAGAGGCTACAAGATGTTTAGGAACTTTCCCTTCTTTCATTACTCTTTAGTCGTGCTTTAGAGTTTTAACTCTATGAAGTCCTTTTTCCTAACCCTTTTCTTGTGTATATAGGATATGAATACTAGAAGGGGAAATGCAAGAATGAGGGAAGATGGGATTGTGAATGAGGGAGTTCCTCCCCAAGGTCCTCAAGAGCCTCAAGTTCTTCAAGCTCCCAATGAAGAGGGGGCTATGACCAATGTGGAGATAAGGATGACTCTCCAAACATTGACTCATGCTTTGACGGCTCAAGTCACTAGGATGCTAGAGTTCAAGTGAACCCCAATGTGAGTACTACCGCTTCAAGGTTAGGGATTTTACAAGAATGAATCCCCCGGTGTTCTATAGCTCCAAAGTGGATGAAGATCCATAAGAGTTTATTGATGAAGTGCTTAAGGTGCTTGATGATATGAGAGTGTCTTCCCAAGGGAAGGTAGAACTAGCCACCTACGAATTGAAGGATGTGGCTTAAGTTTGGTATGAGAAATGGAAGGATGAGAGACCCGTAAGAGCGGGCCCTATAGATTGGGGATTATTCAAGTAGGTCTTCCTTGATAGGTTCTTTCCTCTTGAGTTGCGGGGACAAAAAATGCAAGAATTCATCAACCTTCGACAAGGAGGAATAAGTGTGAAGGAATATGGCCTTAAGTTCACCCAATTGTCTAAGCATGCTCCAACCTTAGTGGCGGACTCTAGGGCCAAGATGAACAAATTTGTTATGGGGGTATCCGACTTGGTGGTCAATGTTCAGCTATGTTCATCCCAAGTATGAATATTGCACGTCTTATGGTTCATGCCGAACAAATTAAGGAACAAAAGATCAAGCAAGTGAATATGGAAGTGAATAGGGTTAGTGTCGATGATGGAAATTCTTCCAAGGGTAAATTTGAGGTTCAAGGTAAACCACGGTTCGAGAAGAGGTTTTCCAACCAAGGCTCTTCAAGTGCTCCAAAGGGCCAAAAAGATAGGGTGTCTAACCCTAAGCTTCAAGGAGGTAGTAGTGGTGGTTCTTATATTGAGAGACCTAATTGTGCCAAGTGCGACAAAAAACATGATGGCAAGTGCTTAGTTGGCATGGATGGTTGCTTTAGTTGTGGAAAGAGCGGCCATATGAAGAGAGATTTTCCCATGCTAAAGGTTGAAGGAAGAGAGGGCAAGCAAGGCCCTCCTAGTGGTTCAAATTTTGATGCTCCCAAGAAGAACCGCTTCTACGCTCTCCAATCACGAGGTGACCATGAGAGCTCTCCGAATGTTGTAACGGGTATGTTGGAAGTCTTTTCCATTGATGTTTATGCATTATTAGACCCTGGTGCCACCTTGTCATTTGCTATACCTTTTGTGGCTATGAAATTTGAAATGCTCCCTGATGTGTTAGAAGAACCTTTCTCAGTGTCTACCCCGACTGGTGACTCGGTAGTGGCAAAAAGAGTCTATAGGAGTTGTCCTATTTCTTTGTCTCATAAAGCCACTTTGGTTGATTTGATAGAATTAGACATGCTTGATTTTGATGTAATTTTGTGCATGGATTGGTTGCATGCATGTTATGCTTCTATAGATTGTAGGACCCGAGTGGTCAAATTTCAATTTCCAAAAGAGTCAATTTAAAAGTGGAAAGGGGGCGATTCTATTCCGAGAGGTCAAATTGTTTCATGTATAAAAGCTAGGAAAATGATCTCCAAGGGGTGCATGTATAATATTGTTAGGGTTATGGATGTTGAGTCCAAGGTCCCTTCTTTAGAGTCGGTCCCCGTGGTGAGTGAGTTTCTGGAAGTCTTTTCGGATGACTTGCCCAGTATTCCTCCCGAACGGGAAATAGACTTTGGCATTGATCTTTTGCTGGATACACAACCCATATCCATCCCTCCTTATAGAATGGCTCCGGCCAAATTGAAAGAGTTGAAGGAGCAACTCAAGGACTTGTTAGACAAGGGTTTTATTCAACCAAGCATCTCTCCATGGGGTGCTCCGGTATTGTTTGTGAAGAAGGATGGGTCCCTTAGGAAGTGTATAGACTGCCGTCAATTGAACAAGGTGACTATAAATAATAAGTATCCTCTCCCTAGAATTGACGATTTGTTTGATCAACTTCAAGGGGCTAACTATTTCTCCAAAATAGATCTTCGTTCGGGTGACCATCAACTAAGGGTAAGAGTGGTTGACATTCCCAAAACGACTTTCCGAACTAGATATGGACATTATAAGTTCATTGTGATGTCATTTGGTCTAGCTAATGCCCTGGCAGCTTTTATGGACCTTATGAATAGGGTTTTCCAGAAATATCTCGACATGTTCATCATTGTGTTTATCGACGATAACTTGATCTATTCTAAGAGTGAGAGTGACCATATGGACCATTTGAGAGTTGTGTTGCAAGTCCTCAAGGATAACCTATTGTATACTAAGTTTAGTAAATGCGAGTTTTGGCTAAGGTCGGTTGCCTTCCTAGGTCATATTGTGTCGAGCAAGGGTATTGAAGTAGATCCGAAGAAGACAGATGCGGTCAAAGGTTGTCCTAGACCTCTAAATCTTACCGATATTAGAAGCTTTTTAGGTTTAGCCGGCTACTATATGAGGTTTATTGAGGGTTTCTCCTCTATTGCTTCTCCATTGACGGCCTTAACTCAAAAGAAGGCTCAATTTGTGTGGTCGGAAGCCTGTGAGAAAAGCTTCCAAGAATTGAAAGATAAACTCACCTCCGACAGGATTTTTACCTTATCGGAGGGTACTGATGTGTTTGTAGTATATTGTGACGCTTATCGAGTGGGTTTAGGATGTGTCCTTATGCAACATGGGAAAGTAATTGCCTATGCCTCAAGGCAACTCAAGATACATGAGAAGAACTATCTGGCTCATGATTTCGAGTTGACGGCGATGGTATTTTCTTTGAAAATATGGAGACATTATCTATATGGGGTGCATGTTAATGTGTTCACCGACCACAAGAGTCTCCAATATCTGTTTAGCCAAAAAGACTTGAATCTCCGACAAATAAAATGGTTAGAACTTTTGAAGGATTATGATATGGGTGTCCTTTGCAACCCCGACAAAGCCAATGTAGTTGTTGATGCCCTAAATTGATTGTCCATGAATAGTGTGTCGCATGTAGAAGATGAGAAGAAAGAGTTAGTTCGGGATGTACATAGGTTGTCCCAACTAGGTGTCCAACTAGTGGATTCTACCAAGGGTGGTGTCATGGTCCGTCATGGTTCCAAATCCTCATTCGTGGTTGATGTGAAGTCCAAGCAACATATTGATCCTATATTAATGGAGTTGAAAGAATCGGTACTCAACAAGTCCGTTGAGGCTTTCTCCAAGGGGGAGATAGGGTGCTTAGGTACCAAGGTAGATTATGTGTTCCGGATGTTGATGGATTAAGACAACAAATTTTAGAAGAGGCTCATGGTTCACGATATTCTATTCATCCGGGAGCCACCAAGATATACCGTGACCTATGGGAAGTCCATTGATGGAATGATATGAAGAAGGATATAGTGAGTTTTGTAGCCAAATGTCCAAATTGCCAATAAGTTAAGGCTGAACATCAAAGGCCCGGAGGGTTGTCCCAAGATATAGATATTCCCACTTGGAAGTGGGAGGATGTGATTATGGATTTTTTTGTGGGGTTTCCACGTACTCAAAGGCAACATGATTCTATTTGGGTCATTATTGATAGAATGACAAAGTCCGCCCACTTTATTCCCGTCAAGGTTTCTGATTCGACGAAAGACGATGCCAAGTTGTACATCAATGAGATAGTGAAGATGCATGGGGTTCCCTTATCTATCATTTCGGATCAGGGTGCTCAATTTACTTCACACTTTTGGAAGGCATTCCAAAAAGGGCTTGGTACCAATGTTAAGCTTAGCACCGCTTTTCACCCTCAAACAGAGGGTCAATCGGAATGCACCATTCAAAATCTTAAAGGACATGTTGAGGGTATGTGTGATTGACTTCAAGGGTAGTTGGGATGACTATCTTCCATTGATAGAGTTTGCCTACAATAATAGTTACCACTCAAGTATTGTCATGGCACTGTTTGAAGCGTTGTATGGTACGAGGTTTAGATCTCCGGTTGGGTGGTTTAAGCTAGGTGAAGTTTCTCTACTTGGTCCCGAATTAGTCTATGAGGCCATTGAAAAGGTCCCCCTCATTAGAGAGAGGTTGAGGATGTCCCAAAGTCGGCAAAAGTCTTATGTCGATGTTAGAAAGAGGGATCTAGAATTTGAGATTGGTGATTGGGTCTACTTGAAAATCTCACCTATGAAAGGTGTGATGAGATTTGGTAAGAAGGGGAAGCTTATTCCCCGGTACGTGGGCCCATATCAAATCTTGAAGCGTATTGGGAAGGGTGCTTATGAATTAGACTTGCCAAGTGAGTTGGCTCTGGTTCACCCGGTGTTTCATGTTTCCATTCTCAAAAAGTGCATTGGTGATCTAGTATTCGTCATTCCTTTAGAGGGTTTAAAAGTTGATGAGAATCTTTCCTATGAGGAAGTTCCGGTAGAGATTTTGGACCGGCAAGTTAAGAGGTGGAGAAACAAAGAAGTAGCTTCGGTTAAGGTCTTATGGAGGAATCACTTAGTTGAGGGTGCTACATGGGAGGCCGAGGCCGACATAAAGTCCCGCTATCCTCATCTTTTTCCTTCTACTCCTATTCCAACTTGAGGTAAGTAGTTTCTTGAGTTTGGTATTTTGGAAGTCATATGTGCTATAAGTGTTCTCTATGATTTCCTTATGTTGTGCATGTTCTTGTGAGAATTCATGTTTAACATAAATTGAGTTTTCATGATTTATGTGTTCCTCATGTTGAGTTGCATTTTTAGTATGATGATTGCGTATTTGACTTCATGAGGTGAATTGATGAACATGCTTAGTTATGATTTCGATGAAATGATATGTTGGCTCTATATTGTTGTGTTGAGCTTGCTTTGAGTTGGAGAAGGTAGTCCCTTCTATGTTAATATGAAATGATAAATCTTGTGCATAATGGGTTGTAGATGTAGTTTCCTACTTCCCTGTGATTGCATTTATTATGTCTTGAGATGGAGTTGATATTTGATGTTTCCTTCTAATGAATTGTTCATTTTGTTATATGTTGCATGCTCGTTGGCTGCTAGTCTTGAGTCTTTACTTTCGTAAGGTGTCTAAATCGTCATTCGAGGACAAATGTTCCCAAGAGGGAGATAATGTAACACCCTGGAAAATGGTAGGTCCAACTAGAGCCTAATGTAAGGGTAAAAATCATAAAATGACTCCCCGAGTATTAGTAAGTCATTTAAGGTTGAAAAGAGGACTTTTTGAGTTAAGGCCAAGGGGAAAGTGCCAAGGCAAAGGGGCCAAGGGCCAAGGCAAAGGGGCCAAGGGCCAAGGCTTCCCCTTGCTAGGAGCACACTGCCTCACCTTCGCTAGAGGGACTACGACCCGTGGTCCACTCCACGGCTCGTAAAGGGGGTCATGAACCTCCCTTGGCCATGGGAAAATGGCCACACTTTGGTCTAGCCACTGCCTCAACTTTACGTGAGGGACCACGGCTTGTGGTCTTGACCAAGACTCGTGGAGCCCTCCGTGAAGAAGACTTGGGCAAAGTGGCTAAAGGTCCCAAAAGGCAAGCTCACTGCCTCAAGGACCACGAGAGGGACCACGGCTCGTGGTGCCTCTCATAGTAGCCTTGGGCTTGGGAGCCTAAGGCAACACTTCCCAAGCCATTGCCTCAACTCCAAGGGCAGGACCATAGGTCGTGGTCCTCACCAAGGCTCATGGAGTGGCTCGTGGTGCCTGTATGGGATTGACTGAATGAGGGTCTTTTAAGTAATTTTTTTTTAGTCCAATTAAAATGGGGTTGTTTTGGGTATTTTTAGGAGAATATAAGTTGATTTTCAGTCAAAATTCATTATTTTAAGTCATAACCCAAATACCCAAATGAAATGAAAAACTCCCTCCTCTCTCAATAGTTCTCTCTCTAAGATGAAGGAAGAAGAAAGACCCATTGGATCTAGGGTTTGTAGATTTTCAAGGTTCTTCCCCAAATTTCTTGGAGATTTTTAATTGAGGTATGGATGCTTTTCATCATTGGGTAGCTATCCCCCAAAGAGCCCCTTCAAATTATGTTTTCAAGATTTCAAATCTCCCAAACCTAAGGTTTTCAATCTATGAAATGGGTCTTCTTCCAAAAAGTTTTCCATTGTTTAATTATGGTTTATTATGATGATTTATGATGGGAATGTTGAAGTATTGTTGGATTTTGATAAAAATCTCCCTTGGACCCATGATTTCCCCTCCTTCCTATATTGTGAACTATGTATGTCTTGATTGATGATGGTAACTTGACAATTGATTATGTTTACATTGATTATGTTGTTGAATCATGACATCTCTCTATCTAGTATGGTAATTCTAGAAGTTAGGGTTAATCTTGATTCTTAGCCTTGAAGGGCAATTTGTTAGGGTTTATATAGGTTGATGAAGATTGTATATGAACTTGTGATTCACTTAGATAGTGATGAACTTATGACTAATGTGTAATTGTGGTATTGATGCAAGATCCTTCATCCTTATACCTTTACACTTGATTATGCATGAAGTATGTATGTATGTTTATGTTAAGCTTGTTGTGTTGATTGAAAGGCCATTCTCATGAACACCCTATGAATATAATGTGAAAGGTTTACTCACATGTTGATGATTCTAAGGTTGAAAAGGCATTCTCACCTAATGAATCTATGAGCTATTATGATGTGTGTTGGTTTGAATGCCTAGTGCATTCTTTCATGAACCTAAACTTAAGTAAAGACTTAAAGTGACCTTTAAAGGGAATTATTCTTAGCACCGAGCGGATATGAAAGTGAGATGGGAGCTTTTATGTTAGAAAGTTCGGCTTCCCTATGTATGTAATCTCATGAAATGGGAACCTTTTACGTTAGAAGTCTGGGTTTCTAGAAGCAAACTCCCTATCCCGTAACTATGTGCCCACATAGGTCTTAGCTAGTGGATCCACCTAAAAGCTAAAATGTACGTTCTACCTTAGGCAAGTAGGACACCTCTTTTTGGTGTGGGGGTAGAACACTGGTTTCCATGTCGCTCACATGGTCTATGTCGGCTAAGGCTATTATCCCTATATGATACGAATATGAACTATGGAAGAGCATGAACTTTAATTATGACTTCTTAAGAGGTACTACTTAGTATGAGTGGAGGTATGGGACTTCACTTACACATTGCACAAGTAGACCTTAAGGGAGGTTGTGGTGAAGTTCTTTTATGTTATGAAGACTTATGAATTATGTATGTATGATATGTATGAATGTTAAGGTTGACTTTACTTGTTACAAGGTATGATCATGAATGTCTCCTTACTTATGTATATTGGCTATGATGAGGCAAATGTAAGATATGTATGTTGTTGGTGACTTAAATGTGATACTTGGCATTTCGTAGGGTTATGGGATCTTACTTTTGCATTGCACTAGTATGACTTTGGGTTGCTTGTATGTTGGTATGACTTATGTTTCTTCATAAATGTGCATAATGGTTTTCAAACTAGATAAAGACATGATTTCAACTAAATGTCCCTTTTATGCATGTTTCAATGATTTTGTGCATGGCTTCCATATTTAGTACTTATGTGCTAACCCATATTCTACTTTTTACTGTGAGTGTAGGTTCTGGTCATTGATGCATACTTCTTACTTCAAGTGAAGCTTGGGTTGACTATTCCCTAAGCTTGGTGAGTCCTCAAGTTCGAGGACAAGATGTTATCATTTTCTAGTTTCTATGTACTTTCTATTTTTTAGACTTTATTGATGTAAATGGCTTTGACCCTATTCGTACTCCCTATTGTACTAGATGGTGATTGAGACAATGTCTAGACTCTTATTTTCGTGTATGAAAAAGAAGTTGACTTCAATTGTAAAAGTTTTAAATTTTTCCGCATTATTCTATGACTTATGTGTATGATTATGCTAAGGGCTTGTATGCGACCCCTTTGGGGTCAAGTACGTTGTGTTACGTCTAGGGGGTACCCCTGGGTTGTGACAAGAACTAGTGGTGGGACACTAATTTCACAACCAAAATAATCAAATAAAATTAAACCTATTATTTTTCAACGTGAATAGCCATTCTTTTGATTCCTCTCAAACAAAGACAACAATCGAATGGCTCTAACTGATGTTTGCGTAATCAAGACAACTTCCAATGCAAGTGTCTACAATCATACAATAGTAAAGTAACCCAACCAAGGGTTGGGGTCGAGTCCCAAGGGAGTTGTTTTGAGAATTAATAGAAAAACAAAATTAAGTTCTAATTAGTCATAGCTAAAAATATTATCGAATAAGAATATGTTAAATCTAAGGGGAGACACAAGCGTCAATTATCAATGGGGGTTTGTCACAAGTAAACAAAAATCAACTTAAATATAACGAGTACTAATCAAGGAGATGGGATTCTTGGGATGTGATAGGAATATGGGATAAACTAAACTATTGGGTACATGCTTTTGATAATAAATCCATTGAATATTTGTGACTAGGCTAGACTATAATAGGGTAAATTCTCTCTCGAGCAACTTACCCCGAATCAACTCGGTTTCTCTCGAACACCAAATTGTCGCATGAAGAACAACCTCCACCTTAGCCCACTCACTCTCTCGAGCTCAGTGTGTGGGAGAAGGACTAGGGTTCACTCTCTCGAGCTGAACCTCATGTCGACCCAATCCCACCGGCCATCAATTTAGTAGTCTTAGTTTTACGACCTCTCTCTCGAGCAAGAAAAAAATACAAAGGTAAAATTGTATTTGCAACTACAATTTCATTAAGTTCCACCACAACTACTAAACGAAATCACATCTAAACAACAAATAAATCATCAACAAGCAAGACCCAACATATAATCTAACCCATATTCACAAAATCACACCCCAAGAATTGGGTTTTAGCTAGACATGTAAAAGTGATAGAAATTTATACCAATATGAGTTTGCATTCAAATGGGTATGAAGATTTAAGTCTCAAAACAAGCAAAGAGTGAAGAATCCACAAGACCCAAGTCCAAATTCTTGGAGTTGGAACCCTTAGAATCTTCAAGTTCTTCAAAACCCTCTCCAAACTTAGAACTCAAAATTCTATGTTAAAATTTCTATATTAAAAATCTGATATAAAGCTACAACTGTCAACGAGTATTTATAGTTTTCAAAAATTTGTGCTGCAGGGGATCATTCTGTAACGTCCCATATTTTGCATATACTAGTTCTATGTGAGTAGTTGAGGGTTTGAAATAGGTTTGACAATATTCGAAAGAGGCTTGAGGCTAAATAGAGTAAGTAAAGTATAATTTGTCATAGTAATCAACCTACTTGCTTAAGCTACTGATTCGGATATCTTACGTAATTAAGTTACTCACGTACATGTGTAGCTTACGTAGAAAGGATGACATAGGTTCTTAATGGTAGATTAACTCCTGACCTACTTAAATAAGTGGTAAGTAGGTGATGCACCTACTTAGGAAATATGTGGACTGCAATTTAAAAGAAAAGGGCAACTAGGTGATGCAGCTACTTAAAGAACTTGTGGCAGAAATTAAGGGAGTGATGTACCTGCTTACTTAAAGTGAGGGACTAGATATTTCTACATTTTTCTTAATGTAAAAACTTCCATAAAGGACCCTTAAGAGAATGAAATTCATTTCATATATCTCTCACTTGTTCTACAACAATTTACTCCCAAAAAGAAACCCTAGAAGCTCCAAAGTGCTGGCCTGCAAGTTCACCATTAAAAATCTGAGAAAACCCTTTATTTTTCAAGTACAAGTTGGTGTAACATCTCCCATCTTAAGAAATTCAAGAGGAGGAACTGATTTCACCTTAAGGTAAGGCTACTGCCATATGTTAATTTTTTCATCCCTCTTTTGTGCTTGAATCAGTTAAGGGATTTGGTATGTGTTAATGAGTTGAGAATTGTTCCTTTTACATGGTGTGAGATTGGGGAATGTTCTGGTTGATTGTGCATGTTGGGACAGCCATGGAGGGGAGTCCCCTTTAACTCAATTTTTAGCCCATTTGAGCATTTTAAATGTAATGTTAGTTGGATGCTCAAGGGACAGTGGTCGGAAACCGTGAGTTCATATTGCTACTGCCACATTCTGATGTTTAGAAACTGATTTGTGTATAGTAACATAAGGAGGCATGTGCAGAAGTCATGAGAACTTGTTAAAGGATAAAACGGTAAAGGGTGCAGTAACGTACCATCTAATTGGGCGTTGCATGAGCTTGCTGCCTGCAACCCCTTTATATACTGTTTTGCATATGTTATAAAGCCCGAGGATTTTCAGGGGACCTTATTAGAAGGTCGTATTGTATATGACGTTATTAAATGAGAAGGGGTGGAATACATACCATCGGTTTGGTAAGTATGGGTTTGCTGCCTGATTACTATTTGCCAAGTTTAAGTAGCCCAATCTGTTGGTTAGCTACTAATATTAGTTGTGTTACTTATTTCATTGTAGATTAATAATCGGAAAGGAAGGAGGTTAATTCGTTATACTATTTGAGTGGTACAACAAGGTATGTAAGGCTATTCGATTCTATATTATTTGGCATGAACTCTGCTTGTGTCACTACCAACAAGTTTGCTTCCTAAGTGCTCTTTCAAGTAAAAGACACTTAGTGGCAACGTACAATTCCAAACACAGCTAACAATAGTTCCCCTCTCCTTAGTGTGTCGAATTGCTTCAATATATGTGCATGTTTACTTTTCCAAGTATTGGTATGAGAAAAGGGTAATTTCAACAGTAGCTTTGTGATTCCTCCTGTCAATCAAATGAGGTCCATTGTGTCATTTGAGCTCTTATGTAATTCATTAGTGTTACATTTCCATCTTGTGTTATTGTTATTGCCCTAAGTGCATATTCACATGTTTCCTACTACTGATCCACAGTTCTGACGCTCAAAAATAATTATGACCACCAAAATACAAAGATTAAAGAAACTATATGAAGCGGTATATGTGTAAGGGTGGCAGCCCAAGGGCAAAAGCCTAGCATGGGTCGATCCCAATTTGTGTATAAGGGTGGCAGCCTAGGGGCGAAAGCCTAGCATGGGTCGATCCCAAATTTATATATTTGAGGACAGCATCTCAGGGGTTAAAATGCCTAGCATGGGTCATCCTCTTTTACCACTGATCAGTTGGTTATTTGTATCACATGCTTTACAGAGATCGCAATGTAAAGAAAATTTACAGAAAAGAATATAATGTACATGATCCCACAACAGCAACCAGGGTGGTCTTTAATCTAATCTATGCAGTTACATATTGATACTTGATTTCAATTGAGCTCTTGTTTACATATGTTATTGCTTTACATATTCAGTACATTCTTCGTACTGACGTCCCTCTCGGGGGACGCTGCATTTCATGCTGCAGCCATAAGTACTCCAGCTAGTAGACCTCCCCAGTAGGAGCACAGGACACTCAGCTGCTATTTGTGAGCTCCAAGTTGATTCGGGGCTTAATCGAGTCTTTGGCATCTATTTTGTTACCGTATTGCAGTTAAGGGTAAGGCGGGGCCTTGTCCCGACCTAAACTAAGGTTGTCTATCTTGTAGAGGCTTTGTAGATTAATGTATAAAGTTTGGTTGTGTCTTGTCTCTTAACAATTGTGGCCTCCACGGCCAAGTGTTGTACATAAGTTTTGGGCCTGTCTATGTCGGTCTTTTATCACTACAGGGCATATAAGCTTGTCATAGCTTCATAGTTATCATAGTTAAATGTATGGTAAGTACAGGTTGTAAGTTGGTTCTCCCGGGCCATTTAGACATCGGGTGCCTGTCCGTCTTAATCAGATCTGAGGCGTGACACATTTGGCGTTGTTAGTCGAGATTGCCAATCAACTCGACGATCCGCCCTTTGGTAGGTTTCATCGCCGTCTTGCTCTATCTTTTAGCATTATCATGTTTTGGATCATTGGGCGACATAGTACTACTTCGCGAAACTGCTCGGCGACACGCCAATTTCTCCTTTCACCAAAGATTTGATCCTTTCTTTCAGGGCTCAGCACATTGGAACAAAAGCCAAGGATAAAACTTTTGGCGACTCGCCGAATAGGTTCGGTGATTCTCAGATCTTCATTTCTTCGTTCTTTCAGCTGCCTTTGTTCCTTTTTGCTAAGTAGTGTCCATGCTTTCCCTCTAACTACAAATGCCTAAAACTTAAGGGTTTTCATCAGATATTTAGACAAACTATGCATTTGAGGACACTAATTTTATCAAAATACATCCCTAAATAAGTCCAATTTGTGGACTCATCAATACCCCCAACTTAAGCTTTTGTTTGTCTTCAAGAAAACTCGAGTTCGGCTGTTCGAAAAGGGTGACTCAAACAGTGTTATACAAGAATCAATCATAAATGTACACAACAAGAGTTAACTTACTCATGCAAGGATAAAATGTGCACTCAAAGTTTCAAGTTGTGACATACCATTATCAAAGAATCTCGAACTCATAATACTTGCTTCAAATGCAAGTTCAAGCTTAACTATAGTGTACAAATGTCGTCACAGAAAGAATGATTCCATATTCACACAATGGTTCACAGTGTAAAGCTTCGAAATCAGATGCAACTCTCACACTCACAAAGAACATAATGCATAATTTCACCCATAGTTTTACCCGTATTTTCCAATCAATATTTGCTTCAGCTCACTCAAGATCACAAAGGTCTTTCAAGGCCTGTAATGGGGCTGAGCGCAAAGGTATGATCATATTTGGGCTCAGTGACTTTCATCCTGATGAAATGTGGTGTTCACAACACTTCCTTTCCTTTACCTTCATCATTCTCTTTAGTGCTCATAAGTCATCCTATTATTCACCTCCATGGATTGTTTGGAAACCCCATTACTTTTGTACTTTATTCCACAACTTTCTTTTTCATTCTTTTCTTCTCTTTTTCTCTTTTTCTCTTTTTTTTTTTTTAACTATGTGGAAGGGTTCCATTTTTCTCAACACCATGGGTTAAAGGAGACTTTTCTTGCACTTCTTGACTTTCCCTTTTATTTTCACCACACCCCAACTTAGGCTTTTGGCCTAAGTTGACTATTCAATCAACCACAAATCAAGAGGATTATAGGTAGTGGATTAAGATAGGTATAGTTTTCATCAAGTTTCTTCCAAAGAAAGGTAAGGCTCAAGGGGTGTTCATAAGCGGTTCATACACTTACAAAGTAGGCCACAAAAGAGGTAAATATCAAATTGGCTCACACTCTTCGAAGTTGCCTAATATCATATCAAGAGATAACATCACTTAGTTGACCGGACCAATGGGTCAAATTCTAGGATCCATCATGCATAGTTCACAGGTAAGCTCATCACACTAGACATTGACACTATAAGTCAAACAAGACTCCATACTTTCGCTAGTGTGCAACGATCATCACAAGAGACTCAACTTGATCATTGGCTAGTCACAACGAGATGGAAAGGGTTCACATATTGTCTATGCAACTTCATTTGGCATCATTGTAGCCACACATATATGTTTGTTGGATTATAAGCACTATCCAAGTCATCGGTATTGATCAAAACCGATACTCAAATTTGCGAAGGAACTGTCACATTCAACACAGAAGGGGTGGCAAAAAAATTTCAGAAGGAAATCATTTTGCAATTTAAAACACGGAGCCACAAGCTCAAACCTTCCACAAAACAGTGTATAAAACACAATTATAGCTTACAACCCAAATACATAAATGAAACACAATTCACGAATAACACACAAAGGTGGGCCTCACCCCACCACAAATAAAAGCAATTTGTCTTCAAATGCAAGAAATAAAATATCCAGAATGTAAATTAAAGAAAGATAGAGAGGGAGGTAAATAGGGGTGTAACACCCCGTATTCTACGTGTATTAGTTCTATTTATATGATGCCTATAAATTGCCTTGTGGTATAGTTATGGACTCGGTTTCCTATGCGACTAGTGACAATATAGTAGGTCTAAAGTGAACTATCAATGGATTTTGATGCGACCCGATTAAGTTGACGTCGATTGAAGTATTTAAACTTGAGATCATAAGGTGGTATTTGAGTCTAAAGTTTAAAGTGACATAGTGTATATAAGTTTTAAGTTAAGTTAAAGGTATTAAGGTCTAGAAATGGAATAAAACATCGAGGTGCTTAATTGACTTAACTAAGGTAGTAGGTGACAAGTAGGTGCATCACCTACTTTGACTTTTTGACTAGTCCAAAGGATCAAGTAGGTGCATCACCTACCATGACTCTTTTGACCATGTTATTGGGCCAAGTACACTACACCTACTTGCATTAATCTGGCCCAAGTTGAATTGAAGAATAAGAGGAAAATGGACAGCCAAGGCCCAATCTTTCCAAGCTCACAAGAAATAATTTGATTGGAAAAGTAGGTGCATCACCTACTTAAATGTGTGGACTAAATTAAAGACACATGTTGGCTGCAAATGAAGTACAAGAAAGGTGGCAAAAGAGAACCTATTAAGGCCAAATATCTGATACAAATATCTCATTTTCCTCTTATCCAAATTTTAAGCTCTCAAGTTCATATATTTATCTCTCTCAAGATGAAATAGCCACCCAATATTCCTACTAGGGTTCTAACTATTTTTGCATCTCATTTCTTCCAAAGCAGCCACAAGATCACCTTCTCTCCTCTATCGTTTCAAGTATATTGGATAGTTCTTCAAGCGGAGTGAATTAGAGATAGCTATATGTGTTAGCAGCCAAGGTTCTGCCACTCTCTTCCAAAGATTAAGAGAAGGTTACAAAAATAGTAATTGAAGGAGAATAACAAATTTAGATAACCAAGGTAAGGGCACTGCCACAACCTCTAATTATTAGTTTATTTGAGAATTCTAGACTTACTTGTTTATTGCAACTCGTGGGATGGTGATTGAAAACCATAAATTCACGTATTTTGATTATTTTTAGTGTTGAGGACTACTATTGTATTGATTTGTTTATGGGAGGTCATGGATGTACTTAGAGAATGGTTGCGGAAAGATATAGGGGGCAAATTTATAAGCTATGGTGATGCACCATTAGATTAAAGTTTTGGTAAGCTCACTGTCCGTTCCATGGGAAGGTTGTTTCATGTAAATAACTATAACGGACATAATTTGTGAAAGAAAACAATCAATTAGAAGGATTGTGGGCTGGCTGCCTGGCTACTGTTTTGATGAGTTGAAATATCCCGAGTTGGTTGGTAAGCTGCTAATAATAGCCTTAATGATTGGTGTAGATGAAGACTATGACGTTATAAGACAGGATGACACTTCGTAAGCTATATGAATTGGGAATTGAGGTATGTAAGGCTATTCGATTTCCTAATTCTTTGGCATGAATCCAACACTTGCATAACAAAAAGTAAGATTTCTTAGTGCCCTTGGTAGTGACTGATCCATAGTTGCAGTTCCTACTCATTAAAGTGAATACTATAATATGAGTTTATTACTAAATGTACGTGCTTACTCTACCAAATTAGCATGCATGTAACCTAGATTACACATGGTACATATGTTTATATGTTGGATATACAATCTGCCCATATCTTGCCGACTTGCTTCAATTGTCTATTCCGTCATATATGTCATCTTTTCACATGTTCATATGTTCCCCTTATTGGTTATTACTCCTATTGTGTTAAACTATAATATTACCTCACAAGATCCCTACTTGCTCTATTGTATATTTTATATGTACTTACTTGGAATATGTATTCGTCCTTAAGTTGAATCTTCCCACGTTCTCCCTTGGTTCCACGTTCATGTATACCTTGTATTTGATATTAGTTAGTGAGTATTTGGCTATCATATAGAGTTCAAATCTCTTGGCAGAATGTTAAATGTCTTCACTTGATATGTGCTTTAATTTGAGATGTCAAAATGCTTACTGAGTCATATAAGCTCCTAAGTATTACGTTGGTGTCACATTTACTTCCCATGTCATTGTTATTATCGTATGTCCATATTCATGTCTTCTGCTACTGGTCCATAGTTCCAAATCTCAACAATGATTATGACCACCAAAACAACAATCTCGAAAGAGTTATGATCATCAAAACAACAAACTCAAAAGAGTAATGAACATCAAAACAACAATCTCAAAGATTAAAGAGTCTAAGTGAAGCAATCTATATAATTAAGAGTGGCAGCTCAGGGGCGAAAGCCTAGCATGGGCCGATCCCAATTGGTATAAGAGGGTGGCAACTCAGGGACGAAAGCCTAGCATGGGCCGATCCCAATTTCTGGAATTATGAGGACGGCATCCCAGGGGTTAAAATGCCTAGCATGGGTCATCCTCTTCTAGCACTGATCAGCTCGTCATTTGTATCATCATATGTCTTATAAAAATTATAATGTATAGAAAATTAAGAAAAGAATGTAACATACACGATTCCACAAGTATAAGCAGAGGTGGTCTCTAATCTTTGTCTATTGGTATTTGGTTTCACTTGAGCTCTCATTTTATATATGGTTGTATTATGCCTTACATATTCAGTACAACTCCCTCTTGTTCAAAAGGCATTACTTTTTGCTTATGAACATTTACCTTCAATTCAAGCAAAATGAGATCTTGGTCTTGCTTCTCTTTTACTTCTAACATTAATGATGATTCAGCTCCATTCATCACCACTACTCCTCCTTTTGTGGAATCCATCAATCGGACTCCCAAGCGTGTAAGTCTATGCACATCTTTTGCTAACTCTCTCTTTTATTCCTCAACATGGGCGTTACTACCCATAGACAACTTGTTTAAAGCATCAACAACAACATTAGCCTTACCTGGGTGGCAAAAAAAACTCAAGTCATAATCCTTAAGTAATTCTAACCACCTCCTTTGTCTGAGATTAAGCTCTTTCTAAGTAAACACATACTGAAGGCTCTTGTGATTGGTGAACACATCCGCATGAACAACATAAAGATAATGGCACTATATTTTTGAAGCAAATACTAGAACAGCCAACTCTAAGTCATGGGTGGGGTAGTTCTTCTCATGAACTTTCAACTGTGTCGAGGCATTAGCTATAACCTTGCCATTCTGCATCAACACACAACCCAAACCAACTCTAGATGCATCACAATAAAAAACAAAGCCTTGCGTGCCTTCTGGTAAGGTCAATATTGAGCAGTAGTCAACCTCTTTTTAGATTCTTGAAAGTTTTTCTCAAAAGCTTCAGACCATTTAAATTTCACTATTTTCTGAGTCAACTTGGTCAAAGGAAACGAAATGGATGAGAACTCCTCTATGAACCTTCTATAATAGCCAGCCAAACCCAAGAAACTCCTAATGTCAGTTGGAGATGTCGGTCTAGACCAATTCTGCACTGCCTTTATTTTCAGGGTATCAACTTTAATTCCCTCTCCAGACATAATATGGCCTAAGAATGCCATAGACTCAGGCCAAAACTCACACTTAGAGAACTTTCCATAGAACTCGCTATCCTTTAGAGTTTGGAGAACTATTTTGAGATGACTAGCATGATCTTCTTCATTCCTCGAATAGATTAGTATGTCATCAATGAATACGATAACAAACATATCTAAATAAGATTTGAATACTCTATTCATAAGGTCCATGAATGGTGAAGGCGCATTGGTCAAACCAAATGACATAACTAAGAACTGATAATGACCATAACGGGTTCTGAATGTTATCTTTGGAATGTCACATTCCCTTACTCTTAACTGATGGTAGCCCGATCTGAGATCTATCTTAGAGAAAAAAGTAGCACCCTGAAGCTGATCGAAAAGATCATTAATTCTCCGAAGAGGATACTTATTCTTGATGGAACCTTATTCAACTTACGGTAATCTATACATATCCCGAGGGAACCATCCTTCTTCCTCACAAATAAGACCAGAGCGCCCCAAGGTGAGACACTTGGTCAAATGAAACATTTTTCTAGGAAGTCTGTCAACTGTTCTTTAAGCTCTTTTAACTTTGCCGGTGCCATTCTGTATAGTAGAATAGATATAGGACGAGTATCTGGAAAAATGTCTATACGAAAGTCTATTTCTCTCTCAAGATGGACTCTGGGAAGATCATCAGGAAAGACTTCTGGAAACTCTTTTACTACTAAAACTGACTGAATATGAGGTATTTCAACACTAGAGTCATTAACTCAGACTAAGTGATGGACACAGCCCTTGGAAATTAACTTTCTCGCCTTAAGGTACGAAATAAAACGACCCTTAGACACTGTTGAACTACTTTTCCATTCTAAGACTGACTCATTTGGAAACTAAAACTTGACAACTTGAGTTCTACAATCAACTGAGGCATAACAGGCATGAAACCAGTCCATACCAAGAATGACATAAAATCTACCATGTCTAACTCAACTAGATCAGCCATGTTACTCTTGTGATTGACGAAAAAGGGACAATCACGATAGACTCTCTCTGCTAGAATAGACTCACCTACAAGTGTTGAAACTCTGAAGGGTTCACTAAGTTGCTTAGGAAGAACATTAAAATTCATCGCAACATACGAAGTTACAAAGGATAAACTCGCTCTTGGGTCTACCAAAGCATAAACATTAGAGTTAAAGACTTGGATCATACCAGTAACAATATCTAGCGAATCCTCTTACTCTTGACGACTTGTGATAGCATATAGGCGGTTTAATCCTTCGCCAGTACCTAAAGTATTTCCTCTAGGTGCAGCTCTGTCTGGTGGAGCAACTGAAGAAGACTAGGCTCTATTGCCCCCATTACCGCTACCTTGTTTGTTCTTTGGACACTCCTTCATGAAGTGACCATTATGGCCACACTTAAAGCAACCAGTGGAGCCATCACGACTTGTTCCTTAGTGGTTCCTTCCACACTTAGCACATGCAGGAGGCTCACTACCCCCCTTGAGCCATACTACCCTGCGAATAGGTAGGTTTGGCTCTGAATTTCTGACTATTGTACTCACTCTTTCTCCTTGGTGCAGGTGCATTAGAAGATGATGGAGTAGGTCCATTCTTCTTATGTTGGAAAGAAGATCGGTTCACATTACTCTTCTGGTTCCCGGACTCATTCCATGTCTTAGCTCTCTCATTCTTAAACTCTTCTCTATTTCTTAGTGTGTTCTCCTCAACTTATTGCACATGGATCATCAGCCTTGCTATGTCCATGTCACCTATTAGCATGGCTGCCGTACCTTCCTTACTTGACAGACTAGACAACTCAGCAATTCATCCTACTCCTCATATCTGCAACCATCTTTGGGGCATAGCGAGAAAGTTGGGTGAACTTCAGTCCATATTCATGAACGCTCAAATAATCTTGCTTAAATGTGAGAAACCCTCTTATCTTTGCCTCTCTTAGCTCACAGGGAAAGAAGCATCCCATGAAGGCATTCTCAAACAAAGCCCAACTCACAATCGGTTACGCGCAAGCACGAGTTAGAAAGAAACTTTTTAGAGATAAAACTCTAACACACGAAATGAGTATGAAAGAAGTGAAGGAATTTACTTAATGTTGCAGCCTCCTAATTATAGATGTAGCGCGCTTCACACCAATAAATAGGACTCTACAGACATGGCTTCATAGACTCCCTAGGACTCTTGAACTCTGGGATTTGAGACAAAGTTTGTCACGCCCCGAGCCTACACCCGGGGTAGGACTGACACTCCAGAACCATTGCTGTCAACAAGTGAACCCTTGACCTGGCTTACTTACTCAACAGAAGACTTTAAGCATTAAGAAAAGAACTCAAATGCAAGATAACTCATAATTTTTTTAGAAATAAACATTTAACTTAGCCAAAGTAGCAATTCAAATCTAAACATAAGCTAATAACAAAGTAAAGACAAATGAACTAACTAACTGTCTATCTATGAAGCCTCTAATAACTTAGATGGATGTTGGGCTAAGACACATGATATCTTAATGAACTAAAATACTGAAAGAAATAAAATGGATCCTCCGAAAGAAAGGAGGCTCACCAACAAACTCTGAAGCTCACTAGAATCAATGATGTGCTGGATGCTGATGCTGGTTACCTGTGTCAACATCGTAAGAAGATGCATGACAAATGGAATCAGTACATTGAATGTACGAGTATGCGATGGGAATTCTAAAATAAGACATAAGCTTGATAGGAACTGAAGAACTTACCTAGCTTAAGTCAACTCAACTGATTTCAATATAAAGCAGTATAAATAAATGTAGTATAAAGAAAAGCTTTAAAACATGGTTTTCAACTCTATGTATTTAGAAATACAATAATAACTTTGTATGTATGCAAAGATACAATATGAATGAAAATACAAATATTTTTGATGTATATAAAAACACAAAATACTGCTGTGGGAGTTTCCCTAACTGACAACCATCACTTAAGAGTTATCGTGATGATACATCATTTTGCCTCACACTATTAGGGCCGTCCTATACCTTGCCGGGGGGTAAAGAACCTAAACTACTAAGTGGATTCACTAGTATATGCTAAAAAGCACTAAGAAATCAACTAAAAAGTATGACCCTTTTATACCCATGGTGGCTACATGATTTATGGGGGCTGTGAGTTGTCTGAACTCTCCCCATATCAGTGCGCAATACTACTCCTAAAATATGATACTAGCTCTTATGTTAAAAATATACTTCTTTCTGTGATTTCAGATAATAGCTCAAAAACATATCTCAAAGGCTATCTTTGAAATCAATGTTTCCTCTCTTACTTAATTGTGAAAGCACTAACTCTTTTCTTAAACCTAGCTCAAAGGCTCTTTGCAAATCAAGGTTTCTTTTTCTTGTTTAAATGTGAAAACATTTTAACTCTTTGGGAATACATAGTCCCCATATACTTTGAAGAAATGAACTTCAACTTTTCTCTTTACTCAACTCAAAACTAAAGTCTTAAAACAAAAGTAAATAATTTGTAAAAGACTTTTGGAAGACTCTACGAACTTCTCTTGACTTGGTTCTCTTAACTTCTTTTGACTGGGCTCTTAACTGGTCCTTGAATTGAATTATGGATTCAAGGACTGAGATTTGTTATAGGAAAGATCTCATGATGTTTAGGAGTGTTTTTAGATAGTTAAACACGAGAAAATATCAAGAAATCACTGTTTGAAAGCTAGTCCATGACGCGGATCTGTATTTAAATTTTGGTCGCGAAAATAATTGTTCAGGCAGAACGGTCCGTGACCGCTCCGCGACATGAGGGAGGATTTTCCAAATCAGAAGAACAGGTCCGCGACGCAGACCTGGTACCCAGATTTGCCCGACTTGTTCCTTCTTTGTTTTCCAGCCCCAATTCACCTAAATACATTTCTTTTTCTCCAATTCTCTTTAGATTCAGATACCCAACTTATGTAAACAAGAATTTAATCAAACACAACTCTAAAATCAACCTTAAACTCTCAAGAACTCCTCAATCTCATCCCAAAGTCATGAACAAAAGTAAATTCAAGAGCACACATCAAGAACATTCAAACTTTCAACTTTTAGGACAAATTCATGCGGAATTAAACATGTTTGGCGCTTGGGTGAACGAACCCAACACTGTGTGAACTTATATACCTCTTAGGGATCACCCCTTGACGAAATCCACAAGTGATTCTTGTAGATCTTGAAGATTCTTGCTCCTTCTCCTCCTTTCTCTTCTTCTTTTCTCTTTTCTAAAACCCTAACTCAACATCATAAAAGTGTAAACTGAATGCTATCAGTTAAGACCCCAATTAATTACAAAAAACGAAATTAAGTCATGGGGTATGGAAAAGACCATAATGCCCTTCTAAAATCCAAATTGGACATTTCCTTATTCGAATAACCCAACTTCAAATAGGGATATCTCACTCATACGAACTTGGAAACGCGCAAACTCAGTGGTATTGGAAAGATTATTCCAAGATCTTGCCTATGATATCTATAAATACACCTAACTCATCTAGAGTTAGGAGTTATGGGAGTTTGAAGTTGACCAAAAACCCAACTTAACATACTTAACAAATTTTCCAGATTTTTATATTCTTTCCAAAAAAGACTATTTCCAATTTTTAACTTCTTTCTAGTTCTTTCTAGTTACGGGGTGTTACACCACAGGTGGATGAATTCCAAGAGAGGATCACGAAGGAAGCTCATAACTTCAGATATTCTATCCATCCGGGTTCCACGAATATGTATCGTGACTTGAGAGAGGTTTATTGGTGGAGTAGTATGAAGAAGGACATTGCAGAGTTCGTTGCAAAGTGTCCCAATTGCCAACAAGTCAAGGTAGAGCACCAGAGGCCCAGTGGTATGGCTCATAATATAGATCTTCCAGAAGGGAAGTCGGAGATGATAAATATGGATTTTATTACAGGTCTACCACGGTCTCGTAGGCAGCATGGTTTGATTTGGGTGATTGCAGATCGAATTACTAAATCAGCTCATTTCTTACCGGTAAAGACTACCCATTCAACAAAACATTATGCCAAACTATATCTTCAAGAGGTAGTTAGACTTCATGAATTCCTAATATCGATTATTTCAGATAGAGGTGCACAATTTACTGCGGAATTTTGGAAGTCAATCCAGAAAGGTTAGGTTCAAAGGTGAACTTGAGTACTGCTTTTCATCCTCAAATTGATAGTCAAGCAGAGCATAGTATTCATACTTTAGAAGATATGTTGAGAGCTTGTATAATTGATTTCAAGGGTTATTCGGATGATCACCTACCTCTCATAGAGTTTCCTTATAACAATAGTTATCATTCTAGAATCCAGATGGCTCCATATGAGGCTCTTTATGGGAGACGATACAGATCTCCTATTGGATGGTTTGAGGTTGGTGAATATGGGTTGATAGGACCAAACTTAGTTCATCAAGCTATGGAAAAAGTGTAGGTTGTTAAATAGAGATTGAAGACAACACAAAGTCGTCAGAAATCCTATGCAGATATTAGGAAAAGAGACTTAGAGTTTGATGTAGATTATTGGGTTTACTTGAAGGTTTCACCCATGAAGGGTGTTATGATATTTGGTAAGAACGGTAAGCTTAGTCCCCAATATATTGGTCCTTACAGGATATCCAAGAGGATTGGTAATGTAGCTTATAGGTTGGAGCTACCGCAAGATCTAGCAACGGTTCATCCAGTATTTCACATTTCCATGTTGAAGAAGTGTATAGGCGATCCTTCACTTATAATATCTACTGAAGATAATGGTATTAAGAATAACTTATCTTATGAAGAGAATCCTGTCAAGATTCTAGATTGTCAGGTTCACATGTTGTGAACCAAGGAGGTAGAACTAGTCAAGGTCCTTTGGAGGAATCAGGTTGTTGAGAAAGCTACATAGGAGGCTTAGGAAGATATGCAGAAGAGATACCCACATCTCTTTTAGCCCGGAGAAATTCCAGATCAAGGTATTAATTATCTTCTTCGTACTATTTAATTGATATAATGAATTTGTTAGATTTGCATGTTGGGTGTTTGAGATAGGTGTTAGATGATACACACTTAAACCACTTAGAATAATCTCATTTGAGGATGAATGTTCCCAAGGGTGATACATTGTAACACCTCGCTATTTTAATGAGTTATAAATAGAAAGAACGAAATATGGAAATAGCAAATCTAAATATTTTGGCAAGATATGATAAGTATGTGTTTTGGGTCAACTTCAAACGACCATAACTCTTAGTACCAAATGAGCTAGGTGGGCTACTAGGTATCATATAAAATGTCGGAGAATCCCCTTTTCAGCGCCACCGAGTTTGCTAAATATCAAGCTCTTATGAGGGAGATATTCCCATTTGAAGTTGGGCTGTCCATTTAAGGAAAGTTACCCAAATTTAAGAGGGGTATTGATAACATGGGCAGCATGGATGACACTAACATGAGTGGCATATACCCCTCAAGACCATTCACACGGAGTCAAGCAAAGGATCTCCAAGGCCTACAAGCAATGTTCATGAAAAGGGAAGCATTAGAGGAGCTTGAAGGTCACCAAAGAAAAACATACAATGTGTGTAAGGTACATCAAAATGAGAAGGAAGAAGGAAAGAGGCCATGTGTGGAAATGACCATTTCATGAATTCAAGAATTCACAAAAGAAGGCAACCAAACAAGGCCCTTATCTCATTAAGGGTAAAATTGTCAAAAAGTGTCTTGTTTATTTTTTTTAGTATAAATAGTAGTCTCTTTTATTTTGGGAAGACTTAGACTATATTGAATATTGACTCTGAAATTATAATATCTTCTTAGTGAGTAATTAGTGAGTAATTAGGGTGAACTCTTGGGATTGCTTGTTAACTTCTTGTGTTTGATTAATCAAAGTGTTACCCCTTTGTGATTCTTGGTTTCATTTGATTATTCTTCCTTGGGTTGAATTTAGGTTGTTGAAGTCAATTGGGAGGTGAGGGTTTTAGTCCCTTGTTGCCCATAATTTCAATAACTTGAGTATTAATCCACATATCCTTTCTTTCTTTATTCCTTTCCTTCCTTGATCGTTATCATTTGGTATCAAGAGCCTAGGTTTAGATTTGTTCTTACAAATCTAGTCTTGGTTTTAAAAAAGAGTCCAAAAAATTGTCAAAAAAAAAAAAAAAATTGATTTTTTTTTAATTTTGATTTATTGTTTTTGACACTAGATCCTTGTTCCCTAGTGTTTTATGAGTCTAGGTTTCAAATTTTGTTCAATTTGGAGTTGTAGAAGTGAAGTTACCATTGAAGGGTTTCAAGCTTTTCAAACTTTTCAAATTTTGAAAATGGGTCTTTTGATTGAGGAGAAACTGGAGGTTAATAATTAGTGGGCTTTGTTCTCTTAGTTGAAGGAAAGAAAATCCTAAATTTTGAGCCAATTTCGAGTTGATTTGAGTGTATTGGGGTTTAGTGTGTGTTCTTGGTGTTCTATGTGTTCTTGGTGTCTTCAACTTGCTCTTGAAGAAGAAGAAAGAAGAAAGTACATTTGATCCAACTTTTCAAGTCAAAGTTGGTCAAAGGTGTTTTTTTTTGGGGTCCATTAGTGGAATTTTTTTTTAAAAAAAAAAGAAAGAAAAAAAAAAACGAAATCTAAAAAAAAAAAAAAAAAAAAAAAGTGCCACGTGGACCAACACATCAGCATCCAGCGCAGCAGACAACCTGCCAGCGACGCCCAGTCGCACCTGACGCGCGTGTGCGTCAGTTTTAGAGACCAAAACCTGCAGGTTTTTTTTAAGACCCCAAAAATATTCTAAGCATGGAAGTTTTTTGGACCTAGAAAATTTTCTAAGTGTCCAAACTTCGTGATTTTTTTTTCTAACATTTTTCCCTTCAATTCCTCAACTATTTAACAATTAATTATCATCTTTAATTACTTGTTAACTAGTTTTAATCATCAAATGATCCAATCAAAGTCTTACAAGTGATGGACTTCTTTGAGGCATAATTTTTTTTCTAAGTGTCCAAATTCACTTCTTCTTCTTCTAAACTCATTTTTCTTCTAATTTTCAGCTATTTAACAATCAATTAACATCTTTAATTACTTTTAACTAGTTTTTAATCATCAAATCTTTTCTTTGATCCTTCAAAGTAAGTAACAAGAAGTAATTCTTCTACTTTTGTTACTTGGTTTATTTTGAGTCCGAATTTTTTTTGGTACTTCTTTCTTCTACTTTTATCATCTTAATTCGTTGATAACCTTCTTGATTCAAGTCCGTTAGTTTTTTTTTTCTTTTTTTGGGTCGACCTTCTTTCAAGAGTCGCAAGAATCCACTCCATCACAAAGGATAGGTGATCTTGAGTTGATTGAACGGAGCTAGTTCACTATCAATTTTGAGACGACACCATAGAAGGTGAGTTGAGAGCTACATACGAGTGACGTGAGGCTTTTCTACTAATCTCGTTTGTTGAGTTTTGTAGGTATCATGTCTAATACAAGTCCAATTGGGGAGAGCTCGGAGAACATCATGGAGGTTCTCGCCAACATCTCTAAGCAAGTAGCAGAAATGAATGGAAGGATGAGAGGTATGGAGGAAAGGTTGGTACAGGTGGAAAATGAGAATAGAAGGAAAGCAATTCAACCCGAATATGAGGAGATAAGGAGGGCATCGGTGCATTCCACCACCCTTGCTCCGGGACAAGCTCATAATCTATGTTCTCCTCCACAAAGCCGAACCCGAAACTACCAACGCCCCACTTTCCAAACTCCCAACCCTCCAAACCACCTAAGACATCCTACGCCACATCCAAATCCACAACCCTATCACCCGCCACAGGAGAATCTTCCTTTTGTGGCCAACCAAGTCCAATACCAAACACCATTTCGAAATGATTCAAATGCATCTTTTCAAGAACCTACATCACATCCACAAAATGCACCACAAATGCCCTACCAAGACTAGCAATACCAAAATCCTCTATATGATGAAATTCATGAGGAGTTCAATAATGATGAGTTTTGGGAGCTTAGGGGTAGGGATGGAAATGGAGTACGAAGGGAAGGAGTATGACCTCGGGACTTGGGGTGGGACCAAGGCATAGGAGATCAAGAATATGGGAATAGAGGAGATAAAATGGGATATAGAGGAGATAGGATGGGATATAGAGGCGATAGGATGGGAAATAGAGAAAATAGGTTTAGGGAGAGGAATGATCATCAAGATAGGGGCTTGAACACTATCAAGGTCACACTTCCAAGGTTCAAAGGAAGTAGTGACCCCGATGAGTTCTTGGAATGGAACATTCAAAGTGAGCGAATCTTTCTCACAAATAATATCTCAGAAACTTTGAAGGCGAAGTATGCTCTCACGCAATTTGAGGGGTACGCATCAACCTGGTGGGAGTCCAAGAGGAGGGAAAGGGAGAGCCATCATAACTACGAGTTACCTACTTGGCAAGAGTTGATTGCACTTATGGAGTTGAGATACTTGACTCCAAACTACTACCAAGAGGTGCTCAAGAAGGTGTACATGTTGAGGCAAGGTACCAAAACTGTGGAAGAATATTATGATGAGTTTGAGAACTTACGGATGAAGTCTAAAATTGAAGAGAATACGGAATGTACGGTGGTACGATTCGTGGCAAACTTGAGGTATGATATCTTGAAGCCCTTGAAGCTTAAGCACTATGAGACTCTTGAAGCGGCTTTCCATGATGCCTCAAAGGTAGAAGCAAATTTGAAAGAAGAAAAGTCATACAAAGCCAAGAGTTCTTTAACTTCCACATGGAGCAAAGGTAGAGATAATTGGAAGACGACATCCTCTAGGGAGCAACCTAAAGGTGGAGGTCAAGTTGCCCAAGTCAAGCTTGATTACAAATCCAAGGCAAATGAGCAACCACAAGGAGGTAACTATGTTAAACCTAACTTTCCTCGACACTCTACAATTCAATGCTTTAGATGCCAAGGGAGGGGACATGTTGCTAGTGAGTGTCCAAATAGGAGAACAATTGTTGCTCTTCGTGATGGATATAAGACTGAAGATGAAGATGAGGGTGAAGAAAAAAATGAGGGAGAGGGAGATAGGGGTGAAGGAGAGGAAGGTGCTTCAGGGGATGAAGAAGAAAGGTTGGACGAGAGGGTGAATTTTGCTTGCTTCATGAAGAAGGGAAAGTCTTTGCTTGATGATGATGAAGACTTGAACATGAATGTCAATCTTTCATGTGTTGTGAGAAGAATTATGGGAGCCCTTGCAAAAGAAGAACTTGACCAAAGGGAGAATCTATTTCATGCTAGGTGCAAAATCCAAGATAAATTGTGTTCTTTAATCATTGATAGCGGGAGTTGCACCAATGTGGTGAGTAGTTCCTTGGTGGAGCGTATGAAAATACAAACCATCAAGCATCCCAATCCTTATAAGCTACAATGGCTTAACGAGAGTGGAGAGATGAAGGTCCTCAAACAAGCAAGTATTCGGTTTAGTGTGGGAAAGTACAATGAAGAATTGGTTTGTGATGTGGTTCCCATGTTGGCATGTCACCTACTGTTGGGGAGACCTTGGCAATTTGATAGAGATGTTGTGCACCAAAGGAGATCCAACAAATACACTTTTGTGATTGAAGGTAAAAAGTATGTGCTTGCACCTCTCACTCCATATCAAGTGAGTGAGGACTATCGGGCTATGAAGGAGCTTCGGGAGAGAATAAAAGACGAGGCGGCAAAAGGTGAAGGTGAAAGCTCCACCATCGTTCCAAAGGAGGGGAGTGCCTTGGTTAAAAATAATAAGAACATGTGCATGATAGCAAAGCCAAGAAAGTGTTTAAAGGGTGTGGATGAGGAATGCTTTCTAGTGTGCCTTGTCAACACCAACCTTTTGTTACATGCTAACCAAGATACTAGCACTTTGCCTAGTATTATTTCTTCTCTTTTGCAGGGCTATGATGAGCTATTTCTAGATGAGATGCCCGCTGGATTACCACCCTTGAGGGGAATCGAGCACCAAATAGATTTTATACCGGGTTCACAAATCCCCAATCGTCCAGCTTATAGAAGTAACCCGGCAGAAACCAAAGAGCTATCAAGGCAAGTGGAAGAGCTTCTTGAGAAGGGGTTGATCAAAGAAAGCCTAAGTCCTTGTGCCATACCGGTAATTCTTGTTCCCAAAAAGGATGGCACTTAGAGAATGTGTATTGATTGTAGAGCCGTAAATAAGATCACGGTGAAGTATCGACATCCCATTCCTCGACTTGATGATATGCTTGATAAGCTATGTGGTTCTATTATTTTCTCCAAGATTGACCTTCAAAGTGGGTATCATCAAATTCGTATGAAACCGGGTGATGAGTGGAAGACGGCCTTCAAGACAAAGTTTGGGCTGTATGAATGGCTTGTGATGCCATTTGGATTGACGAATGCCCCAAGCACTTTCATGAGATTGATGAACCATGTTCTCAAACCCTTCATCAACAAGTTTGTTGTGGTGTATTTTGATGACATACTTGTGTATAGTAAGACAATGGAGGTACATGTATCCCATTTGAAACAAGTGTTGATGTCCTACTACGAGAGCGTCTCTTTGCTAATTTCAAGAAATGTTCATTTTGTGTTGATAAAGTTGTGTTTTTGGGTTTTGTGGTTAGTGCAAATGGGATTGAGGTTGATGACAAGAAGGTGGAGTCCATCAAGACTTGGCCGACCCCAACCAGTGCAACTGAGGTAAGAAGTTTTCATGGGTTAGCAAGTTTTTATCGGCGATTTGTGAAGGGCTTTAGTTCAATTGCTGCTCCTTTGACCGAACTGATCAAGAAAGATGTACCTTTCGTATGGGGTGAGGAGCAGGAGAAGTCTTTTCAAGCCTTGAAATTGATGTTGAGTTCTGCACCCTTGCTCCAACTACCCAACTTTGACAAGGCCTTTGAAATTGAATGTGATGCTTCAGGTGTTGGTATAGGTGGTGTGTTGATGCAAGAAGGAAAACCATTAGCTTTCTTTAGTGAAAAGTTAAAGGGAGCTACACTCAAGTACTCAACTTATGACAAGGAATTGTATGCACTTGTGCGAGTGTTGGCTCATTGGCAACACTACTTGTGGCACAAAGAGTTCGTGATACGGACCGATCATAAGTCCTTGAAGCATCTCAAGGGGCAATCCAAGTTGAACCAGCGACATGCTAAGTGGGTTGAATTCATTGAAACCTTTCCATATGTGATCAACTACAAGCAAAGCAAGGAAAATGTGGTAGCGGATGCTCTATCATGAAGGTTTGTATTGGTCAATACCTTGGTTTCTAGAATGATGGGGTTTGAAAGCTTAAAGGGATTCTATTCTATGGATTCCGACTTCAAAGATACCTTTGATAATCTTAGTCAAGGGAAGCGAGTTGATAGGTACCAACTGGTTGATGGTTTCTTGTTCAAAGATGGCCGAGCATGTGTGCCCATGAGCTCATGGAGAGAGTTATTTGTCAAGGAGGCTCATAGTGGTGGTTTGATGGGACACTTTGGGGTACCAAAAACACTTGATATTCTTAAGGAGCAGTTCTTTTGGCCCAAGATGAAGCATGATGTGGAGAGGATTTGTGGACAATGTCTAGAATGCAAGCAAGCCAAATCCACGACTAGGCCCCAAGGTAAGTATACTCCTCTTCCTACTCCAAATGGTCCGTGGATGGATATTTCTATGGACTTTGTGTTGGGACTTCCTAGGACTAAAAGAGGACATGATAGTATATTTGTGGTAGTGGATAGATTTTCGAAAATGGCTCATTTTATTCTATGCCATAAATGTGATGATGCATCCCATGTAGCATCTTTGTTTGTTATTAATGTGCTTAAATTGCATGGAGTCCCTCAAACCATTGTTAGTGATAGGGACTCCAAGTTTCTTAGTCATTTTTGGAAGAGTCTATGGGGTACACTTGGTACCAAACTTATGTTCTCTACTTCTTGCCATCCTCAAACGGATGGACAAACCGAAGTAGTCAACCGGACTCTTGGAAGCATGCTTCGATGCATGATTAGAGGAACCCCAACTACTTGGGAAGACCGTTTACCCTTGAGTGAATTTGCATATAATCGGTCTTTCACTCCTCTATTGGAATGTCTCCATTTGAGGCATGTTATGGTTTTAAACCTTTGTTTCCATTAACCATGACTCCTTTGTCTAGCAATGTTGTTGTGAGCCTAGATGCCAAGAAAAGGGCAAAGGAGATGATGAGCATTCATGCCAAGGTCAAAGAGGACATTGAAAAGAACAAATCAAAGGTGGCCATTCGAAAGAATCGAGGGAGAAAGGAAGTGATCTTCAATCCAGATGATTGGGTGTGGGTGCATTTCCGAAAGGAGAGGTTTCCACAAGTACGAAAAGGGAAGCTAAGCCCAAGAGGGAACGGACCCTTCAAAGTACTCAAGAGAATCAATGACAATGCTTACATGATTGACCTACCAAGTGAGTATAATATTCATAATGTTTTCAATGTTAGTGATTTGTCTCCTTGTGTTGTAGGTGATCCTTTGGATTCGAGGACGAATCATTTTCAAGAAGGGGAGGATGATAACATGGGCAGCATGGATGACACTAACATGAGTGGCATATACCCCTCAAGACCATTCACACGGAGTCAAGCAAAGGATCTCCAAGGCCTACAAGTAATGTTCATGAAAAGGGAAGCATTAGAGGAGCTTGAAGGTCACCAAAGAAAAACATACAATGTGTGTAAGGTACATCAAAATGAGAAGGAAGAAGGAAAGAGGCCATGTGTGGAAATGACCATTTCATGAATTCAAGAATTCACAAAAGAAGGCAACCAAACAAGGCCCTTATCTCATTAAGGGTAAAATTGTCAAAAAGTGTCTTGTTTATTTTTTTAGTATAAATAGTAGTCTCTTTTATTTTGGGAAGACTTAGACTATATTGAATATTGACTCTGAAATTATAATATCTTCTTAGTGAGTAATTAGTGAGTAATTAGGGTGAACTCTTGGGATTGCTTGTTAACTTCTTGTGTTTGATTAATCAAAGTGTTACCCCTTTGTGATTCTTGGTTTCATTTGATTATTCTTCCTTGGGTTGAATTTAGGTTGTTGAAGTCAATTGGAAGGTGAGGGTTTTAGTCCCTTGTTGCCCATAATTTCAATAACTTGAGTATTAATCCACATATCCTTTCTTTCTTTATTCCTTTCCTTCCTTGATCGTTATCAGGTATTTTGGTCTTTTCCTTACCCTATAAGATTTATTCCATTTTTAGTAATTAATTAGGGGTCTAAACTGATTTGGTTCATTTTATGCAATCTAAATTAATGCCTAGGATTTGAGAATAGTTCAAGAATAGGAGAATAGGAGAAAAATCAAGGCATTCTTGGAGATTTCTTGCGGAATAGAAGATCGATTCGCCAAGGCTTGATCCCTAAAGAGGTATGTGAGCTTTCATAGCATTGGGTTCGTTCACCCACGGGCCAATAATGTTTATTTCAGATAAATTTGTTCTAGAAAGTTGAAAGTTTGATGATCTTGAATGGTGTTCTTGAAATTGTCTTTCGTTATTGAGTTAGGATTGGATTGTTGAGTTGTTCAGGAAATCGTGTCAACTTTTGAGTTGTTTATGAGTAGATTCTTGTGTACATGTGATAGGTATCTGAATATAAAGAAAAATTGAGAAGAAGAATCAAATTTAGGTGAATTGGGGTTAGAAAACGAGGAAGAGAAAGTCGGACAAAAACCAGTACCAGGTCCGCGCCTTCCTTCAGAGGGAACTTTCTCTCTCCACATCACGGAGAGGTCACGATCCCGACTGTTTCAAAATTATTTCGCGACCAAATATTGAAATGCATCTCCTCGCCACGAACTTGCTCCAAGACAGTGTTTATCGATCCTCATCGTGAAGTTGCTCACAAACAATGTTTTTTTTACTGTTACTCATGATTTGCTATCTAAAAACACTCGTAAACATCACGATATCCTTCCTATCTCAAATCATACTTTGAATTCATAAATTCAAATTCAAGGTAGAGTTAAGAGTCATGTCTTATTAGTTCTTCAAGACATTTCAAAAGTCTTTCACAATTGTTTTTAAACTTGTTTTAAGACTTGAGTAAGAGTAAGAATGAAGTTCATTTTCTTCAAAAGATTATATGGGAACTAAGTATTCCCAAAGGAATAAATGTTTTTCACATTTAAACAAGAGAGGAAACACCGATTTCCAAGAGAGATTTTGAGCTAGTTTTTGAGTAATTATCTCAAACCACATAAAGAGTTATGTTTTTATACATATGAGCTAGTTACATTTTGGGAGTAGTATTTAGCATCGATTTGGGGACGAGTTGAGTTCAGATAATTTAAAGTTTATATAAACCTTGTAGCCAACATGTGTAGAGAAGGGTCATACTTTTTAGATGATTCCTTAATGCTTTTATCATAGACTAATAAATCCACTTAGTAGTTAGATTCTATACCCCCGGCAAGGTATAGGACGACCCTTGAAGTGTGAGGCAAGACGATGTATGTAACACGCCCAAAAACTAGTAGGCTAAACTAGAACTTGACGTGAGGGTTAGAGTCGTAGATATGGCTTCCCCTACATAAAATAAAGGATTGAGGGTTAGAATGTCAAGGTACAACTCCCCAAGGTCCAACCAAGGTCCTTGAGGAGGACCCTAGCAAATTGCCCAAGATAGGCTGCCCAAGGTTGTGAACCCACGGAGGGATTCATGCCCCGTAGGGGGGTACACACATCATGGGTGGCTTCTTGGGTGAAGGTCCCAACAACACTGCCCAGACCACCCCCACGATTGACCAGCATTCCCCATGGGTCCAGCCACATCCCGTGGGTGTGGTCCTATGGGTGAGGAAGTGAAGTTGTTTCAAGCGGTTAAGTTAGGGGTTAGTGGGTCATTTCAGATTTAATTAGGGGTTAAGTAGTGTCGTTTTAACCTTACTTAGGACACCTATATAAAGACTATAGACACTTAATTAAGTGATTCCCAAATCTTTATTTCAACTCACCAAAAGAAATCTAATTCCCTCTCAAAAATCCTCTCTTTAGAAGAAAGGGGTCAATATAGGTCAAGACTCCATTGTTTCAAGAAGAAGAAGAAGAAAGACTTTAGACACTTAATTAAGTGATTCCCAAATCTTTATTTCAACTCACCAAAATAAATCTAATTCCCTCTCAAAAATTCTCTCTTTAGAAGAAAGGGGTCAATATAGGTCAAGACTCCATTGTTTCAAGAAGAAGAAGAAGAAGAAGAAGATGAGGAGGAGGAGGAGGAGGAGGAGGAGGAGAAGAAGAAGAAGAAGAAGAAGAAGAAGAAAGGGGTTGATATAGGTCAAGACTCCATTGTTTCAAGATTGCTAGGCTTAGTAATTAAGGTATGATGGCTTATTGATTCATGGAATCCTTTCATCCATGAAACCCCCGTGTTTCCCCCAATTGTGAAGATGAACCCCAATTCTAGTTAGGGTTTCTTCCTACATTGTCGGTATTGTTGTATGTTGATCCAATAGAGTAGATAATGGTTGATCATGATTGTTTATGATGTAATTACATGATTTTAGTATGATTATACATGAATTCTTGATTAACCTAAGATTCTAGGGTGAAATTGATATAGTTTAGTTTTATGCCATGAAAGAGGAAATTGAGAGCTTAGATGTGACCTTCTAAGATTGATGAATTACTTTATGAAACTGTTTGAGCTTAGAGTACCTAGATATGAACTATTTAAAAGTAAAGCTTGTAGACATGAATTGATTAGATTAAGGCTTATATGATGAATCATGATTAGTAGTGTTGAGATTGAGTCTATATGAAGATATATAATTAAAATTGGTTAAGGATGAAGCATGTGAGTGGAACCCACTTGAGACTTAGGTCTAAGAGGTGCTTATGAGATGAATTGCTTGAGAGTAAATCTTGTAGTCATAGATGATGAATTCTAGGGCTTTGAGAGTAAGGCTGATATGTTGAATTATGAATGATAAGGCTTTGAGAGTGAAGCTACTTGTATGATTGAATTATATATGGTATTGTTGGGAAAGGTGTAACACCCCGGAAATTCTATGACTTAAGTTAGAGCCTCACCTTATGAATACATACTTAAAAATAGTTAAAATGATGTTTATAAACCTAAACTAATGTTTGACTTGATTTGGAAGAGTAAAAGTCTAAACATCAAGAAACGACCGCGATGTCCGAAAACTATAGAAGAATGTGTTCTAGTGTGTCCTTAGGTTTTTGGCAGGTTTGGGAGTGTCGTATGATGGTATAATCTGGTGAAAAGGTTTAAAATATGTAAATATATGTTCCTAGGGTCAAAACGTTTGAATACGACTCCCCGGGACCACTCTAAGGGGACCCGAGGAGGACCCCAACCTTGGCCAAGCAAGCTGCCAAGGCAGCTTGCAAGTTGTGCATAGAGGGAATGAGAGCGCGTCGCGCACTTGCTTCCCCAAGGAGCAAAAATCCAGTTCGCGACGCGGTCGTGTCGCGGACTCTACTGTCTCGAAATTTAATTCCAAATATCTTCAGGGAATAGCTCCGCGTCGGAGACTTGTTCCGCGACAAAAATACAGAAATTCAGAAATCTAGTTTTACTTCATTAAAGAGTCCAGTTAAGTGAGGGGTATTTAGGGTAATTTAGGGGACGTGTATATAATGATTTTTAAGTCAATTTACCTCACTTTTATCACTCAAACACAAAACCCCAAAGATCTAAACCTAAAGTTCCTCCTTCTCTCTACTCTCTCTCTCTCTTCTGAAGAACTCCATTGAAGAAGATTGGAACTTCAAGAAGAAGACCAACTCTCCAAGGTTTCAACTCGGATTTTCATGGTTAATTTATCTATAAGGTATGGTTGCTTACCACTCTTGGGATTCCTTTCCCCAAGAGGCCCCTTCAAGATGAATTTTAAAATCTCCAATTTCTAGGTTTCAATCCAAAAACTTGGGTCTTCTTTCTAAAGTGAAATTGATGTTATAAACTGACTTTGATTGATGTTATATGAACAATTATGGATGAATTTATGTTGTATTGGTGGTTTCTTGAAGAATTCCCCATGAGACCCACGTTTCCCCTTCTTTTCCTAATTCTAACCCTTGTTTGTGTTGGATAATGATTGAAGGCTATGAATTGAATGTGATGTTATGAAGTTCATGTTTGTATGATGATTCTACCCTAGGTTATGTACAATTTCTATGAAATTAGGGTTGAGTCTTTGAATGAAGCCATGAAGGCTATGAAGGGAATTTGTCAATTGCTTATATTGATGTTGATTATGTTATTACTTCATGAATTACCTTGTATTATGTATTGGTTATGAATTGTTTGGTAATTGAAGTATGGATGTCCCATGAAGGGCAAGAAGGTATGAAGGTTGATTCTTCTTTGAACTCAAGTATGAAAGGTGAATTACTTAGATTGTAATGCTGCTATACCTAATGTGTTGATGACCTAGTTTCCTCATCCTTAACCCTCTACACTTGAATTAGCTATGAAGTATGTATGTATATTATGGTATGATTGTTATATGATTGAAATGTAGTTCTCATGATTATAGTGTAATGTAAAGTGAAAGGTTTACTCACCTACCAATAAGATGAATTCCGCCCCCAAAAATAATTCTAATACATAATAACTAACATAAATTTATTCAATCATATATATGATATTCAGGAATATATGAAATTAGTTCTGCATATTTTTTGAACAATATACCTTTGCCTCTTGCTTGTCCATGATATCTGAAGTTTGTTCCATTATCTATTAAATATGGATAGCTTAAGTATTAAATATTTGAGAGAGTGTTTATGAAATTGCTTCGTTCATTCAAAGTCTGCATTTTATGTTACATGTTCCTTCCTTTATATAGAAAGGAAATCCTACCGCACTTACGAATTCTAATAATGCACCTATAATGCACAATAATGCACTACCATGACTTTCTTACATATTACTATTTACTTTATGACTTTTTTACATTACACTTGTCCCTTTAGTAATGCACACTACCTCTCCACTTTACACTTGTCATCATTATTAATGCACACCATACCTACTACTTTTAATATGCACATGCATACTACCCTACTTGTTGACTATTTTACACTACACTAATAAGACTAATAATATTTACATGGTACTTTTTTTTTATATTATTTGCTTTTGGCCATTGCCTTATCTCTTTACGACTTTCTTTGCACATGTGTCTTTTTATTTTTTTCTTCTTTTTCTTATCTTCTTTCGTCTCTATCTCATTTGATCATTCCAGCTGGACATCGGGAATCACATTATCTTCTCCATTACTGATAGCATTCAAGGAAGCTCTACTCCATTGAAGGACAAGGATGAAGCTTTAGAAAGTCCAAGGAGGCCCATAACAGGATCTCAAACCAAGAAGTTCAATGATAAGCTCAATGGGCTTCAATCGCTGATCCAAAGGTTTCTTATTGGGGAAGAAGAGCTCAAGCCCAAGGGAGAGGAATTGTCCAAATGCTACAATTATTTGGTGGCCTAAATTCAAGCCCAAGATGAGGAATTTTAAGGTCCAATTTCGTGCAAGTAAGGTCAAGAAGAGTCCAAGAATCAGCCACAACAAGAGTTGCTTTCTGCCCAAGTTTTGAGAGAAGACTAGTCAAACTTTCCAAGATTGTCAAGATTCTTTTCCTAGTTGGGATTTACCTTATTTATTTATTTATTTATATATAGGTTATTAATATTTTCCTTAGTCTATTTATGGTCTCCTAAGTACCATTTAATGCTTTCCTAGAAGTACTAAATTTGTTCCTAGTTAGGTTACTTTATTTCCTTTCTAGAGTAGGATTCCTTGTAATTGTTTTTCTAGGGTTTGGTTGACCTTTTAGCTTCTTAGAAGGGCTCTTGGACGTTTTTCCCCTTCTCCTATATATAGGAATCCTTTTCATTCATTAAAGACAATTTAGATTGATATTAATAATATTTGAGAGAGTTCTTTGAACCTTTGTGACTTGTTCTTTGAGAATTTATCTTTAAACCTTTACTAGTTTCATAGTTTAAGGTATAAAGTAACTTCTTCTTGTGATATCTTTGGTTTCTTTTTGGTATTCTTTAGAAGGTGATTAGTTTCTACATACTAATTATTGTCTTTAGTTACTCATAAAGCGGTCAAGATCCGAATCTATCGTTTTGATTCGTTTTCTCAAGTAAAGGCGTTAGATTTCTTCCATAAATCTATACGTTGTTACTTGGATCTTTTCAAGGCCTTAGAACATCTAATCCTTGGAAATTCGTGGATCTTTCCTTCAAATTTTCCATATCTTTAGTTAGTTTTTTTGTTTCTTTTCTTTGTGCTTCCGCATTCTAATATTCAATTCTCTATTTGTGATCTCCCTTACCCTTGCTGTTATCAATTACATTTTGAACATATATGATATGGATATTTGTGTCCAATTATCTTACAATATCTGGTTAATAGTTCATTTGAGATGAATCCCTTTTTTAATGCTCTGGTAATAGGTTGTTCTTCTGGTTTGAGTAGAGATAATATCCATTTTTGTATGTCGTCCATATCTGCTTGCCTTAGCTCCCTTGAGTTTGAATATATCATAAGTTGGTCTCGTGAATAATAACTCCATATTGCATTCCCATTTAGATAATTATTTGCTAGTTCTTGGATAATTGTTGACATACCAATTATTCTCTTATTAGCATAGAAACTTGGTATCTCAATTTCTTGTATCTCTGGTTGTTGTCCGATATCTTCTGGAATTATCATATCTCTGGTTAATCCTATTTTTACAACTTGTATTATTGGTTTTATTTCATCATATAGTATCTCTGCTGGGGCCGCATAAAACTTTACATAAAATAGATTGCATTTTGTTACTCTTTTATAGGTTATAAATGCTTTGTGTATCTCTGGTATACCGCTTAGTTCTTCTCTATCGTATGTATAAACTGTACTTAATAATCCATAGTTGTAACAGGTTTTGATTAAATTTGCTTTAGTTTTCGGTTGAGCTATCAACTTATTGTACCCTTGTAATTTTTGGGTTAAATAATCTTGGGTTGGTTCCTTAGTGATGGTAGATCTAGGATTAAGATTCAAATATGTTTGGATTTTATGTATATTCCTAATATAGGTTTGTGTGATATGGTTATAATTTTTTTGGTCTTTGTTTAGGCTCTCTGCCTTCGTGAGGTTTGCGGTGATATAATAAATTGATCTTTTAGTATTTTTGGTGTAAATGGTTTTTCAAACATTTTGTTTAGATTAGTTCTTATATATTGTTTCCTAACTGTTTTGCTTGTACCTGCAGCTGCATTGAAACAATCATTATGGGTTTTTTGGAGTATCCCATTGTCTCCTTCTAGCTCTGGATGTTTAGTGTCTTCCGATTAACATATCTCTGCATGTTTATAGTCATGCGATTGACTTATAGCTTTAGACTTTAGTTTTTGTATCTCATTGTCCGTACTATCCACTTTGACACAAAGTGTAGTAATGGCTTTGAGTATATCTTCAATTGTATTTTCTTTCTCAGTTTGAGTAGCTTTGTCTTGATAAGTAATCTGCAATAACATTCTTGTCAGTTTTTATTACTTCAATAGTAAATGTAAAATTTAATATATTTAATACCAATCTTCTTATTTCTTTTGTAGTTACCGAATCTTGTATTTTTCTTGTTAGCCACCATTTTACTTGTGTGTTATCCGTTCTTATAATAAATTTGTTATATACAATATATGGTTCAAATGATAATAAATATTTATATACTGAATATAATTATTTCCTATTTATTTCCCACTTTATTTCCGTATTAGTAAATGTTCCTGAATAATATCTGCAATGATGTTCAATTTTTTCTTCATCATACCTGTATTTTAAGACTCCTCCATAACTTTTTTCACTGGCGTCTGATTCTACTATATAAGTAAATTTTTTGTTTTCATCCGGAAAATATAGTTTAGGTAGGTTCTTACATAATAATTTTATTTTTTGTATTTGTGTTTGGTCTTTTTTATCAAACTGGTACTCTACATCTTTCTTTAACTTTCGTTGTAATAGTTTTAAATTCCCTGCTAATTTTTGGTATGTATTCTCTTATTTGATTTACTAGTCCTAGAAATGATTGTAATTTCATTTTTATATCTAATTGTTCATTTGAGTAAATTATGTTTTGTACTATATGTGTTTGCATTTTTATTCCATTTTTATCTATTTGTATTCCTAAAAACTCTATTTGCTTTTTCATTATGTCTGCTTTCTTTTTGCTTAGACTTATGCCTGAATATTCTATAATATGTATGAATTTTTCTAATAATCTTATGTGTTCATCTTGAGTTTTAGAATATAGTAATATATCATCAATATATACTACACAATTTTCTAGTTGTTTAAAGTAGTTATCCATAAAGTGTTGATATCTACCTGGGCATTTTTATATCCAAATGGTAATACATTCCATTCATAAAATCCTTGTGGTACTGTAAATGCTGTAAGTTTTTTAGATTCTTCTTCTAACTTTAAGTGGTAAAATCCTGATTTGCAGTCAAATTTACTAAAGTAATTATATCCCTGTATTTATCTTATCTTTAATATTTTATTAGGTATTGAGTAATTATATGTTTTAGTTTTTGCATTTAAATTTCTATAATCAATAACCATTCTACTTTTTCCTCTTTTTTGTTCACTATGTTTATTTACTATAAATGTTGGGCTTGTATGCTTGCTATTGCTTTCTTGTATATACCCTTTTTCTAGTAATTCACTTATATGTATCTTAAATTCTGTTAAATCATTAAAAGTATATTTTAATGATTTTTGGGTTATTATGCTATTATTATTATTATCAATTAGCTCAATTTTTACTTTTGTTTTATGTTTTTTCCATTCTTGGAAAGGATCTTCACTATATAACAATTCTAATTTATCTTGGATTATTTTTACTTTATCTATAGAGAATATAATTAATTCTCTTTTAAGGTCTTTTTCTTTTATATTTTCTAATTTTTGTGTAATTTTTTCACTTCCTTTTATCCATTCTGTTGTTTTTTGTTTTTTGTTATTTACTCTTTTTGCTCCTAGTTTTTGTTTACATGGTGTTGTGAACCACCAATGTATTTTTGTTATTATATGTGTGTATAATTTTTCTTAAAATGACATTCCTAATAGCATATCTTTTGTGGTCAATTCAAAGTTATATATTTCTTCTATAGTTAATATCTTATCCCATATTTGTATTTTTATATTTTTTGCCTTATATGTAATCATGCTTCCTTCATTATTAAATCATGTTACTACTATCGGTGTTTTTAACTTTTCCCATTTATCTTCTGGTAAGCAATTGTATTTACATATATTAGCTTCTGCTCCTGTGTCTATCATTGGTGTATAATATCTGTTGTAATATCCTTTTATTATTATCTTTGCAAGTATATATATTTTCATGTTTTTGTCATAAGAAGTTCTTTTTATTATTATCTTCTTATTATTATAATTTATTGTTAACTGTTTATCTTCTAAATTATATGGTTTTACTTGTTCTAACCATTTTATTCCTAAAGTGATATTTTTATCTCCTTGATATACTTTAAACTTTATTATTATTGGTACTCCTCCAATGATTATTTCCTTTTCCGTAGTTTCTTCGGTATATATTAATTCCTTTGGTAGTTCAGGGCATGATTGTTCAGTAGTAATTATTTCATCTTCTATTACTAGTTCTCTTGTAATATAGTTTTCTTTTTGTCCTGTATTTATTAATATTAGATATTTTCGTTGTTCCATTACTCTCATTATGTAGTAATGATACGGTTCTATTTCTTCTTCTATTGATTTTTGTAGAGTTTTATCTATTCTTCTTGAGGTACTCATTTTTGATGATATTTGGGGTGTTTCATAGTTTATTCTTTTTTATATACTTAGTCTTTCTTTTACTATTTCTAAATCTTCTCCTATATCAATCTCATTATAACTATAATCATTATTATCTATGACTGTAACTATCCTTTCAAAAGGATCTTCTATTTTTATTTTATTTATTTTATTTTTCGCTGTTATTTTATGTTTTGCTGTTAAAACATATAAGTTTTTACATCTAGCGGTAAATATTTTACTTCCCGAGGCTAGTTCTATCTATGACATTTTTCAATATAATACTAGTGATTTATCTATATTCCTGTCATTTATTGCTACTGAGTAGTTAACACTTATTATGAATTTAAATTTTTCGTATATGAGGTTACCTTTTACTGCACTTATTATACTTTTTTCTATGGGTTGTATAATTCTATCATCTGCTAAGTATATTTCTATGGGTGTATCTATTCCTTCTCTAAAACATGCTTTTATTTGTATTTCTGTTCCTCCTAAATGTACATATTTAATTGGATTTTTAGCCTTAATATCTTGTATTTCTTTATTTATTATTCGTTTGTTTATTATTGGTATTTTTGCCTTTCCTTTGGTTTATTTGCAATCTATGATATGTTCTCTTTGACTTACTACATAATATTCTTCTTTTTATCGTTAAACCAATTTCTCATTGCTGGTATTTCGAAGTTATGTCTTTCACATAGTTCTATAATCCATCGTTGTAAGAATTTTATTCTAGCTCCTAAGGTATCTGCTAATCTTGGTTCATTCCAGCTTTTTATTACTTTTGAGTTAAAAGGTTCTGGTGATTTTAAAAAATATAATTTTCTTATTTCTTTACTTTCTTCTATGCTATATGTTCCTTTATAATAATATTCTCTAAATGCACATATATATTCATCTATATAACACATGTTATATATTGCTAATTTTTTCATTAGATTCCGGTTTATGATTTTTTCTTTATTTTGTTCTTCTACTTCTGTTGTCATACTACTAAATTCATTTCTTATAGCTATTTCGTATTTATATAATATTTCCATAGTTGTAGTAGCTATTTCACCATCAAATTTTTTATTACTTAGAGTTTGTAAACTTTCATCTGATAAATTTTGTAGCCATAGTTTCACTGTTCCTATAAGTGTTCTTTCTATATATCCTGGTGTTTCTGTCATTACTATTTTATTATCTATTAATTGTTTTGATATATATCCCATCCATAATTTGATTGTTTTGTTTATATCTGCTACACAGTCTAAATCTAAAAAATTATGTTGTTTAGTTATTGATTTATGTGTCCATTTTTTATTCAATCTTTTATCCCATATAGTTTTTTCTTTATCATATTGTTCATAGTTTGTATTATAATATTTTAAATTTTTTGGGTTTTTTATTCTTGATGTACTAGGTTTTTCATCCATGTCTATGTCTCCTGCATTTACTTCTAAATTCTTTGTATTATCTATGTTTGTTAAAAGTTTCGTATATGTTTCGCTTGTTTCCGAATGTTGTTCATCTAGATCATCGTCATTTATTTCATCAATTCTTATTTCAGGTAGATTATCTTGGTTATTTTCTTCTTTTCCTTCTAATTCATCTTCTAATTGCAATTTTTCTTTAAATTTAATTATCTCATTTGCTAATTTTGTTTTTGTTCTTTTTCTTTTTGTTTCATTTCATACATTTCTTTTAACATTGCCAGCTCTTTTTCTAGTTCTATTATTTTAGTATTTTTTTACTTCTTCTAATTGTTGTACTTCCTTTTTTGCTTGTTTTATTTTTTCAATTTCCGTTTTTTATCTATTTCTTCATTTTCTTTTGTTATTCTTATCATAACAGTTAAACTATCTTCTAGTTTTACTGTTTCTTTTTCTAACATTAAACTTATATTGTCACCTATTTTTTTGTATCTTCTTCCTAGATTAGAAATATTATCTTTATTTTTAATCCGTCATAGTTTTCATATGTTTTTTCATCTATTGCGTATTCTTCTTTATTCATTTATAAGTTGTGTTGTAGTTTATATTCTAAGCTTTCTATTTGTATTTGTAGGTATAAAATAGTTTTCCTTTGTGCTACTATAGATTTTTTACAAGTTCCTGCGAATATATTACTGTTAAGTCTACTTTGTCTATGTGCTAACTCTTGTCTTTTTGCTATAATTATTTCAACAAGTTTTTGTCTATATTTGTTATTCTCGTTATTCATTGTATTTTTAAATATTGAATATATTTATATTCTATTTAAGATATATTATCTATTAATAGATCTAATTTGTCGTTATCAGTTTTTGTGATATTGAGTTGTTTGTATTCTGAATATAATTTGTTTAATTTTCTTCTTATTTTTCTTAACTTTCTACTAGTATGTTTCTTCTTATATTTATTTTCATCCATAGCTCTGATATGTTGAAGCTATGTTATGTATGATCATTATGAATATGGTAAGTTATGATGAAATATGATCTTATGAATGTATGCATGAAGTAGGTTGCCTAATGTGATACTTGTCTTTGAATAGGGTTATGGGGTTCTATTATTTGCAATGCACTAGTATTGCTTGGGCTGTCTACGTGTTGGGATGATATTATGTTGGTTTGGACTATGATACTTAATTTGTGTGCATATTGGATTTACTTGGCAAAAAGCATGTTTTGAATAAAATATCCTTTTATTCATGTTTCAATGGTTTTTATGCAAAGTAGCCATACTTAGTACGTGTGTTGTACTAACCCATATTTTCTCCCTTTTCCCAAACATTTAGGTTCGGGCCGTTGAGGATTCAAGCTTACTTCTCAAGACACTTGGAGTTGCTTCCCCAAGTTGGTGAGTCCTCAAGTCAGAGGACATGACCCTATGATCTAGCTTCTATGTTTAGTTCTTTGCTTATGTTGAAAGACATTGTTGTACTTCCTATTTTCAAGACTTCTTATTGATGTAAGGGCTAAGTCCCATTTTCGATACTTCTATATCTAGATGGTGCATTGTGACGAAGTTAGATTCTATTTTTCATATATGAAGTGAAGTTGAACTTCCAAAGTAAAAGTTTTAAATTTTCCGTGATTTTATTCTATGATACATGTTATGATGAATGCTAAGGGCTTGTATTAGACCTCTTCGAGGTCAAATATGCCGGTAACGACTAGGGGGTGCTCTCGGGTCGTTACAAAAGGACTTTGATCACATGACCTATATTATTAGTATATGAGATTATGCATGTGATGATTTTATTACTTGAATTATGATTATGTCCATGTCTAATGTAGTAATTCTAGATGTGTTGATTGAATATGATTCTTGGTCCTTGAAAGGGCAATGTATGATATTATGCACGTTTTATGAAAGTTATGTATATTCTCTAATAACACTTTTAGAGTAAAGTGATTATGACTATGAAGAAATGGTGGTGTTATTGAAAGGCTATTCTCATACACACACACGCGCATAACCATGATTATGATGATGATGTTGTGATGATTCAAAGGCTATTCTCATGAACACATAATGGACATGATGTGAAAGGTTTTCTCATATAATGAAGATTCTAGGTTGAAAGGCAATTCCCATATAATTGAATCTAATGTTATATGTGGACATGGACGGTGAAAGGTTATTCTTACGCATTCTAATGAGCTATCCTAATGAAACAAGTTAGGACTTAATAAGTACTCCATGGGAATTATGCTTAGCACCAAGTGGATATTGAATATAAGAGGAAGCTCTGCCATTAAGTAAGGTCGGGTTCTGTTGAAGCAATCTCTTGAGATGGAAGCTCTCTCGTTAAGTAAGGACGGGTTTCTAGTAGCAATCTCCTTATCCCATAAACTACGTGCCCCCGTAGGTTATTGAGCTATTGGATCCACCTAAAGATAATATGATGATGGTCTTACCTTAGGTAAGTAGGACAACCCTTTTGGGTGTGGGTAACACCGAATTCCATGTAAGCTCACATGGTCTATTTCGGTTAAGGCTAATTCCCACAAGGTTAAGTCTAGTATGAACTATGGCTACTCAAGAGGCTTTACTTAGTATGAGTGAGATTATGAGGTCTTATTCATGCATTCAGAAGTATGCTTTGAGGGTAGTTATGGTATGTTCTCTTATGTTATGAGGATCTATGTAATGAATATGCTTTTGACTTATGCTTAACCTGTATTGTTTCTATAAGTTGCTTCCTTTTATATGTTTGACTAAAGGTGAATGTTCCCTTGTCTATGAGAAATAAGCTAAGGATGAGATCAAAAGGTAATAAATGTTGAAGAGGATCTAAAGTAATTTCATGAGATTAAAGTGAGTGTTTTGAGTAGATTAGTTTGTAATTAGGTTGGGAAATTGAATCTAAGGAAAAATTTAGAAAAGAAATCGATTAAACGTGATTTAGGATCAGAAAATGAGAGATGAAATTTATTGGAATTATGTGGGGTAATAGTGGCGCGACGCGCCACAGATGTGCCATCAGTGCGTCAGGATGGTGTCTTTGAAGTTTGGGGCTGGCTTCCTACGCAAAGAATGCACCAGGGTCGCCTACCTCAACTCATTTTCTATCGGTTGTCCCGTTTGAGTCCCTTTTAAGTGTACCTTCACTCCCTTTGATTCTAACTACTCTAAACTACTTCTAAACACCTATAAATCATTCATAACATGAATCATAACATTGAATTCATAATTCAAATTCAAGGTAGAGTTAAGAGTTGAGTCTTGAGAGTTCTTTCGAACATTTTGAGAAAGTCCCTTTGAGTGTTTTCGAGGAGTCTTCTATATTTTCTAATAACTTGTTTCAAGACTCAAGTATCTGAGCATGAGAGTGAGGAGAATGTATTCATTAGTCTTCACTATCACTGAGATCCTTCATATCATGAATGATAACTCTTGTATTAACAATTCACATTCAAGAGAGAATTAAGAGTAGAGATCAAGAAAGTCTTTGAGTTTAATTGTGGATCCTTTCAGATCAACTATCGATTAGAGTTAAGTCTTTGGGAAGTGAGTATCAGAATGAGAAGAGTCGTATGCATGAGTTCCCTATTCTTATGTAGACCCTTGTGTTGAGTCGTTTCATGACCATAAATTCCGCATTGACTCTATAAATTTAGTATCTTTGAAAGGAGTAGTATCTTCAAGTTCTATGACTTGAGTATCGGGTCCCAAACCCTTTCGAGACTATATTCCTAATCATGGGACTATTACATGTTAGCGATAAAGTCCTAGAGAAGAGTAGTTCATGCCCATAATTCCGCATGAACCCTATAAGTCGAGTAGTCTTTAGATGAGAAGTATCTTTGAGTCCTTAAGTTGAGTAGTACATGCCCATAATTCCGTATGAACCCTCTGAGTCGAGCATTCTTGAAACGAGTATTATCATTAAAGTTCTGGAGTTCTGAGTTGTTGAGTCTCAAGTATAGAGTTCTAGTTATGGTTATTGAAAAACCTTGAATTGAGTCGTTAACGTCCATAATTTGGCAAGAACTTTATTTCGAGAAGTCTTTTACAAATTTTTCTAAAATTGTTTTAAGACATGAGAATTTGAGTTGAGAAAGAGTAGAGTCGAGTTCATTTTCTTTAAAATTATATATGGGAACTAAGTATTCCCAAGAGTAAATGTTTCACATTTAAAAGGGAAGGAAACTGAGATTTCCAAAAGAGTTTTGAGTAGTTTGAGTAATATCTCTTTTTAGAGAAAGATTTTGAGTAATAATCTCAAACCATAGAAAGAGCTATGTTTTTAAACATATGAGCTAGTTACATTTTGGGAGTAGTATTGAACACCGATATGGGAACGAGTTTGAGTTTAGACAATTCAAAGTTTCCATAAACCATGTAGCCAGCATGGGTAGAAAAGGGTCCTACTTTTTAGATGATTCCTTAGTGCTTTTAGAATATACTAGTGGATCAACTTAGTGAGTGGGTTCTATACCCCTGAAAAATATAGGACAACCCTGGCAGCGTGAGACAAAACGTTGTATCATCACATAACTCATAGTGATGCTTGTCGGTTAGAGAAACTCCCATAGAGATATTTTGTTTTCTTAGATAAACATAGTCTACTTTGTATTTTCATATACAACCAGAGTTTTTTTGGTATCCTTGCATACAGAGTGAGTTGCTTTCTACTGTTTAAAAAGCTTTCCATATATTGCATATGTATTGTTGCTTTATATTGAGTTGAGTATCCAAAGTTGAGTATCCAGAGTTGACTACCCAGAGTTGAGTATCTTATTATTGAGTTGAGACTTATTTCACTATATTGAATATCTTATAACTGAGTTTAGCCTTATTTCATTGAGTTGAGTATCTTATCATAGAGTTGAACTATGTTTCTTTCAATTGAGTGAGTTGAGAAGAAGTAAGTATGTTTCTTTCCCCCCAGTTCAACCTTACGTTTATGCTTTAAAAATCCCCTTACATGCTCGTACATTCCACGTACTGAGCCATTTATCCTGCATCATGTCATGATACAGATACAAGTATTCAGTATCATCAACAGGCGCTTCGTTGATACAACATGCAGTTCGAGTTAGCTATGGTGAGACTCCTTGCTCCTGGAGGTTGTCATTACTATTTCAGTTTTGTCAGGATGTTGTGGGTATTTTCCCGACTAATAAATTTGTCATCTAGAGGCTTCATAGATAAAAAGTAGAGTTTAAGAAGTTTGTTTCATTTATCTTGTTAAATGTTTTAATGACTTGAGTTGCCTAGTTTTCGCTAGTTGAATATATGATTATATTCTGAATTAATTATTTGAGTTTCAATGAATTTTATTCTATTTTAATATTTGTATGCTTGAGTTAGTCTTTTGCTTGTAGTCAGCCAGGATGAGGGTGTGCTTGGGGACCAGCTATGTTTCTCGAGTGCCGACCACGTCAATGGTGTAGGCTCAGTCGTGACGAGAATGCTTATAAATGTTTATAAGATGCTTATACTTTCATCTACAATCCTATGCAATGATTCTCAAAGTACGTCTATAATCTCTATATAATTTTCTTATACTTGTTGAGTTGTCTTTAGCCTTGTGGATGTTCTTGCAAAATGGAATAACAAGAACTTCCTAAAGGGATTAACCTCATGAGACAACACATTGATAGATGTGCTGAATGGAGTAGCAAAAAAGTGATTGATACAGTGATTGACATGAAAGATGGAGAAAATGTAGGAAGGGTAGATATTGTTGTCTCGACAACTACTTTCTAAAATAGCTTTGATTAATTAGCTTTTTACTCTTTCTGCTGCTACCTGCAATCTAGTTTGTCAATTGTTTGTTGGCTATGTATGATAGTGCAACTACATTCATGGCATATTTGTTTGGCTAAATTGAGTAATTTTGGTCCGAATTTAGTTTTTATCTCAAGAAAATAGACATAATGCTTTCTATTTTTGTCTTCTTGAATTTCCATTGTTCATCTCTATACTAGTTGAGTTATTTGTACTATGTCTTTTAAATTTTGCTCATCACAATGTAATACCAAATCTTTGGAAATTGATTTGATTTCACATTGTTATTCGACTTCATCTTTAGTATTAATTCAATTGTAAAACTTGTATGTTTAAGCTTTACAGTATATATTGGATTGATGTACGTCTTGATTCAACTGACTTCAGATAGTCGATTTCCATCACAATTCAAAATTGTTTTGTGTTCACTGATTGTCTTGATAACTGAAAGTTGTCATTATATATGTGTTCTTCATCATATGGTTGTATATATTAATACATTCATAGTCACAAGAAGATTGGTTGTGTGGATGGTGTAACACCCCAAAAATTTATGGTAAGACACAAATTGTTCTTCATTTGCGTATAAGATCGTATGAGGTGATTCTTAAATTTTTCTTACGTGTTCAGGTCAATTATTTAATGTAAGAATTTATTTGGAGATGAATTAAGGTCACAAGAATCCCCTAGCACATATTAGACTTGAAAGCTTCCTTATCGATTCTGTTTGATATAAGATTAAACTTAGGTTAACTTCAAACAATAATAGCTCTAAACATATGATGAACTAGGTGACCTATGACCTATATCATCGATGTTCTATGAGTCTTCTTTCCAATGCAACAATGTTTGCCTCATTTAGAGTTTGTAATAAAAAAATTATGATTGTTTTATGAGAGACTACCACAATAGTGTTTTCGAAGAGGATAACCTTTATCTCCCACTTTCAAAGAAATATAGTCCTATATCCTCTTTACCAGGACAATTATTGTTGAATAGACTATCCCAGATATCCCCATTAAGAACTAGTTCAAATTTAAGAATATGAGGGAATATCTTTGAAAACCCATACACCTTACATCTAACTCTGGAAGGAGGATTAGCTGGAAACAATTATTGAGCACTCGAGGTGAAAATTCCAGAGCACATGAGATGTCAAAACAATATATATATATATATATATATATATATATATATAGATTATACATTGATGATCTCTCTTTTATTTGACAAATGGGATACATTCAATAGGAAAACATGCTACATATATGATCTTTCTTTTATTTGAGGAGTGGAAAACATTTAATAGGAACACATGTTCTCTTCCCTATAATTAGTAGTCTGTCTCTTCGTATCCACATTTCAGGGGAAATTATGGCATCTCATGTTCCCCTGAATTTGCACCTAGAATGCTCAATAATTGTATTCAGGCTCATCCTCATTTTAGAGTTAGATGTAAGGTGTATGATTTCTCATAGCTATTTGTCACGCCTCAAATCCCATTAAGACGGACAGGCACTCAATGCCCTAACGGCCCGAGAGAACCAACATGCGACCTGTGCTTACTATGCATGTAACTATGAAAGTTTTGTGACAAGTTCGCCAGGGACACAACGATATGAACCGACATAAGTAGACCCAAAACTTATATACAAGACTTGGCCATTGAGGCCACAACTGGTTAAGAAACAACTGAACCCTATACATAAGTCTACAAAGCCTCTAAAAGATAGAAACCCTTAGAGTAGGTCGGGACAGACCCCGCCTTACCCCTAGCTACGATAAAATACCAAAATGAGTCTACCAAGGGCTCAGTAAAGCTCCGAAGCAACCTGGAGCTCACCAAAAGTAGCTGAGTGTCGTATGCTCCTACTGAGGAGGTCTACTAGCGAGAGTACCTGTGCCTGCAGCATGAAATACAGCGTCCCCTGCGAGGGACGTCAGTACGAAAATTGTACTGAATATGTAAGGCAACTACATATATAAAAATAAGAGTTCAAACGAAACCATGTATCAACGTATAAGTGCATAAATCAGAATAAGAGGCTGCCTCTGTTAACTCTGGTGGGGTCATGTATGTTACATTCTTGTCTTTACCTTTATGTGTGTTATGATCTTTATAACGCATGTGATATAAGTGACCAGCTGATCAGTGGTAGAAGAGGATGACCCATGCTAGGCATTTTAACCCCTGGGATGCGGTCCTCAACATTGCACAACTCGGGATCGACCCATGCTAGGCTTTCGCCCCTGAGCTGCCACCCTTCTATACCCATTGGGATCGGCCCACGATTGATAACAACAAGGTTAAGGGAGATCACAAATAGAGAATTGAATATTAGAATGCGGAAGCACAAAGAAAAGAAACAAAAAAACTAACTAAAGATATGGGAAATTCGAAGGAAAGATCCACGAATTTCCAAGGATTAGATGTTCTAAGGCCTTGAAAAGATCCAAGTAACAACGTATAGATTTATGGAAGAAATCTAACGCCTTTACTTGAGAAAACGAATCAAAACGATAGATTCGGATCTTGACCGCTTTATGAGTAACTAAAGACAATAATTAGTATGTAGAAACTAATCACCTTCTAAAGAATACCAAAAAGAAACCAAAGATATCACAAGAGAAAGTTACTTTATACCTTAAACTATGAAACTAGTAAAGGTTTAAAGATAAATTCTCAAAGAACAAGTCACAAAAGTTCAAAGAACTCACTCCAATATTATTAATATCAATCTAAATTTTCTTTAATGAATGAAAAGGACTCCTATATATAGGAGAACGGGAAAAAACGTACAAAGAACCCTAGAAAGACAATTACAAGGAATCCTACTCTAGAAAGGAAATAAAGTAACCTAACTAGGAACAAATTTAGTACTTCTAGGAAAGCATTAAATGGTACTTAGGAGACCATAAATAGACTAAGGAAAATATTAGTAACCTATATATAAATAAATAAATAAATAAGGTAAATCCCAACTAGGAAAAGAATCTTGACAATCTTGGAAAGTTTGACTAGTCTTCTCTCAAAACTTGGGCAGAAAGCAACTCTTGTTGTGGCTGATTCTTGGACTCTTCTTGACCTTATTTGCACGAAATTGGCCCTTAAAATTCCTCATCTTGGGCTTGAATTTGGGCCACCAAATAATTGTAGCAGTTGGACAATTCCTCTCCCTTGGGCTTGAGCTCTTCTTCCCCAATAAGACACCTTTGGATCAGCGATTGAAGCCCATTGAGCTTATCATTGAACTCCTTGGTTTGAGATCTTGTTATGGGCCTCCTTGGAGTTTCTAAAGCTTCATCCTTGTCCTTCAATGGAGTAGAGCTTCCTTGGATGCTATCATTCCCCTCTTCTTGAAGAGAATTCGTCCTTGAATTCAAATCTGCATCAAAATGGGAAAGATCATAAACATTAAAAGTAGCACTAACTTGGAACTCACCAGGAAGATCAAGTTTATAAGCATTGTCTCCAATCCTTTCAAGGACTTTGTATGGCCCACTTCCTCTAGGATCTAGTTTGGTCTTTCTTTTGGAAGGAAATCTTTCCTTTCTCATATGCACCCAAACCAAGTCACCAGGTTTAAAAACAACATATTTTCTGCCCTTATTCCTTCGCAATGCAACTTCCTTGTTCTTCTTTTCAATTGCAAGCCTTGTTTGTTCATGAATTTTCTTCATCATATCAGCCTTCTTCTTACCATCAAGATTAGCATAATCATTAGTACGCAAAGGCAATAAATCAAGGGGGGTAAGGGGGTTGAATCCATATACAACTTCAAAAGGAGTCTTACCGGTAGAAGAATGGAAGGTCCTATTATAAGTAAATTCTACAATAGGTAAGTAATCTTCCCAAGAAGTCAACTTTCCTTTCAAAACAGCCCTCAACATGTTCCCTAAAGTTCTATTAACCACTTCCGTTTGCCCGTCCGTTTGTGGGTGACAAGATGTAGAAAATAGCAATTTAGTTTCCAACTTTCCCCAAAGAATTCTCCAAAAGTGACTTAAGAACTTGGCATCCCTATCACTAACAATAGTTCTAGGTATTCCATGCAATTTAACCACTTTCTTTACAAATAAGTCAGCCACATGAGATGCATCATTAGTCTTTTTACATGGGATAAAACGAGCTATTTTAGAAAATCTATCTACTACCACAAATATACTATCCTTACCATACTTAGTCCTTGGCAGCCCCAATATGAAATCCATAGAAATATCAATCCAAGGGGAATTAGAAACAGGTAAAGGAGTATAAAGACCATGTGACAATGTTCTAGACTTAGCCTGTTTACATTCAAGACAATAAGAACACACTTTTTAAACATCCTTTCTCATGCTACTAGGCCAATAAAAATGTTGAGAAAGTATTTCCAGTGTTTTGGGTACACCAAAATGTCCCATTAGCCCTCCACAATGTGCTTCCCTAACAAATATAGTTCACGCAACGAGCAGTTAGGAACACATAATTTATTTTCCTTGAATATAAATTCATCTTGAAGATTAAATTTCTCAAAAGGACCTAACTTACATTCAGCAAAAATCTCACCAAAATCAGAATCATTAGCATAGAGGAACTTGATTTGGTCAAAACCCAATAACTTTGAACTAAGAGTAGAGATCAAAACATACCTTCTTGAGAGTGCATCAGCAACCACATTCTCCTTTCCTTGTTTGTAAGCAATTACATAAGGAAAAGTTTCAATAAACTCTACCCATTTAGCATGCCTACGACTAAGTTTACCTTGGCTCTTCAAGTATTTTAATGACTCATGATCAGTCTTGACCACAAATTCTCGAGGCCACAAGTAGTGCTGCCATGTAGCTAACGCCCTTACCAAGGCATATAGCTCCTTATCATAAGTTGAGTAGTTCAATGTTGCTCCACTTAGCTTTTCACTAAAGTAGGCAATTGGCTTGGTGTCTTGCATCAAAACTGCACCTATGCCCTTACCAGAGGCATCACACTCAACTTCAAAAGACTTAGAAAAATCAGGCAATTGCAAAAGAGGAGCAGAACACAATTTATCCTTCAGCAAGTTAAATGCATCATCTTGTTCCTTTCCCCATGTAAAAACCTTATCTTTTTTAATAACTTCAGTTAAAGGAGCAGCAATGGTGCTAAAGTCTCGCACAAACCTCCTATAAAAACTAGCAAGTCCATGAAAACTCCTAACTTCAGTTACACTATTAGCTTTAGGCCATTCTTTTATTGCCTTGATTTTCTCATCATCTACTTCAACTCCCTTAGAACTGACCACAAAACCTAAGAAAACCACATGATCCACACAGAAAGTACACTTTTTGAGATTAGCAAATAAGCGCTGATTTCTAAGAACTTCAAAAACTTGTTTTAAGTGCTTTAGGTGTTCATCCAGATTTTGAGAAAAGATCAAGATGTCATCAAACTACACCACAATAAATTTTCCATGGAAATCTTTAAAAACATGATTCATTAGTCTCATAAATGTGTTTGGTGCATTAGTCAAGCCAAAGGGCATAACTAACCACTCATAAAGTCCATATTTGGTCTTAATAGTAGTTTTCCATTCATCTCCAGGATTCATACGAATCTGATGGTAACCACTCTTTAGATCAATTTTAGAAAAGATTTTGGAACCATACAATTGGTCCAACATGTCATCAAGACGAGGGATAGGATGGTGATACTTTACCGTTATCTTGTTGATGGCTCGACAATCTACACACATCCTCCATGTTCCATCCTTTTTGGGGACCAACAGGACTAGAACAGAGCATGGGCTCATACTCTCTCGAACAAATCCCTTTTCAAGCAATTCTTCAACTTGCCTTTGTAATTCTTTGGTCTCTTCAGGATTGCTCCTATATGCAGGCCTATTAGGAAGTTGAGAGCCAGGCACAAAGACTATTTTGTGCTCAATCCCTCTCAAAGGTGGCAATCCCTTTGGAGTGTCATCAGGAAAAACATCTTCAAAATTCTGCAAAAGAGAAGAAACACTATTTGGCAAAGATGGAGTTAGTTGTTCAAAATTAATCAATACTTCTTTGTAAGTAAGTAGTATTATGGGCAGTCCCTCTCTCCTAGCATTCAAACACTCTTTGGCTTTTATTTATATAAAGGCTCTCATTTTTCTTTTCCTTAGCCTCTTTCCTCTCACCAAAACATTTTATTTTTTTACTCACACCCTCTTTTACCTCTTTACTTAGATCGCTGCCCTCTCTCTCTTTCTCTCGGCCATCTCTCTTTTTTTCTATCTTGGCCTTTTTCTTTTCCCTCAAGCTCACTTTTTACCTCTCCCTTTTGTTTTCCCATTGTTTCCCTCAATCGTTTTTGATCTTCAAACACTTGAGAAGGAGATAATGGTGCAAGAGTATACTTCTTACCATTATGCAGAAGACTATACCTATTCTTTCTCCCATGATGAGTAGTATCCCTATCATACTGCCAAGGTCGGCCAAGTAAAACATGACATGCTTGCATTGGAACTACATCACAAAGAATCTCATCTTCATAACTACCAACATTGAATGAAATCATGCATTGTTTGTTTACTTTTACTTCTCCACAATCATTCAACCATTGGAGCCTATATGGGGTAGAGCCCTTCATGCATGCAATTCCTAGTTTATCCACCAAGTATGATCTCACCACATTTGCACAACTTCCCCCATCAATAATCATAGAATAAGTCTTCCCTTTTATCCCACACCTAGTATGAAACAAATTCTCTCTCTGCCCTTCATCAACACTACCCAAATTGATAGTCATAATTCTCCTAACCACCCCAATTATACCATCATTAGGCAATTCCAAATCATCTTCCTCACTTACACCTTCTCCCTCTTCTTCTTCCCCCTCACTTTTTTCACTCTCATATTCTCCATTCTCTCTAAGTAGGATGTTTCTTCTACTTGGACATTCATGCATCATATGCCCCCTTCCATGACATTTGTGACATTGAATAGAACTTGAAGGTTTAGAAGATTTAGGATTAAAGGTTTTACCTCCCTCCTCAACTTTACCTTTACCTCTATCATCTTGAGGTTTGGAAGGAGCTTTCCCCTCTTGAGTTGACCATGACTTCTTAGAGATAGTGTTTGGTCGACTTCTCCATGAGTTATTTTGCTGCTTTTTCTCAATTTGTTTTTCAACTTTTACCGACAAATCAACTAACTCATCTAAAGTTACATATTGTTGTATCTCTACTACATTAGCTATTTCTGTATTTAAACCATTTAAAAATCTAGCTTTTGTAGCCTCTTCTTCCTCCATGCAGTTAGCTTGGATCATAGCCATATCCATGCTTTTGAAGTACTCATCCACCGACATGGAGCCTTGCTTCAAGCGTTGAAGGCGAGATTGTAGATCTCTTTGGAAGTATGATGGAATAAATCGCTTCCTCATTACCCTCTTCATCTCTACCCACGTAGAAATTGGTGGTAGCTCCTCTTGCAATTTGTCCCTAGCAAGCTTTTTCCACCAAGAAGCAGCATAATCAGAAAACTCAACAACAACAAGTTTAACTTTCTTACCCTCAGAGTAGTTATGGCAATCAAAGATGGCTTCAACTCGTCTCTCCCAATCAAGGTACAAGTCTGGATCCCTTGTCCCCTTGAAAGATGGCATCTTCATCTTTATACTATTTATATTATCATCTTCTACTCTACCTCTTTGTCCCATCCTATCTCTTCTTTCTAGATTAAATTCAACATCAAAATCATCATTATCATATTCAGGATTTACAAAAGGGATATGGGGTACATTCCTTCTAACTTAAGGTCTAACATTATTTGGGGGTACAACATTATTCTCCCTCCTAATTGCAGCTATGGTGTCATTATGCTCGATAATCATATCCCTCATCTCTTGAAATTGAAGGGTCCATCTCTCAAATTGTTGGTGCATAGCTTGAAGGGTGTAGTCGTTCCTTCCTTTGACCTCGGCTTCTAAACGAGCCCTTTCCTCATCACCACCTGAATTAGACATCTAAGAAAAAAGAATAAATGATCAAGTATCACACTTTTAATATGGCTTTTACCCTCTTTTAAACTCACCCACACTTGCCTTTTTCCACTCAAAATAACCTTTGAACGAGAATACTTTGTAGATTTATAATTAAACCAAAACGTGTATCAAGTTCGTAGTAATAAAGTATGGAATCTTGGGGTACAAAAAGAAAGTAAAGAACTAGTCCTAGAACAAGTAGGATTTAGTTGAAACAAAACACGAATAAAAAGGAACTTATTTTAGAATTAGAAGAACAAGAAAAAAATAAATTCCTCTTATTCTTAAAGGTCTAGAATCCCCTCTTCTTGCAACCTTCTTGCTTGGAAATAAATTAATGCAAAACTTGGAGAGCAAGTAATAAGATTTCTTGAATAGCAAGTAATAAACTTTATTGGGTATCAAGAAAACAAATTTCTTGGAGGACAAGTAATCAGATTTCTTAGAGAGCAAGTTATAACTTTTTTTTTTTTCTGTTCACGCTACTGTTCACGCTAATGTAATTTTTTTTTTTCACGACGCTACTGTTCACGCTACAGTTTTTTTTTTACTCTAAGAAGAAATCCCAAGATTTATCAAGAACGGAATCTTGATAGAACTGCTCTGATACCACTTGATAACAACAAGGTTAAGGGAGATCACAAATAGAGAATTGAATATTAGAATGCAGAAGCACAAAGAAAAGAAACAAAAAAACTAACTAAAGATATGGGAAATTCGAAGGAAAGATCCACGAATTTCCAAGGATTAGATGTTCTAAGGCCTTGAAAAGATCCAAGTAACAACGTATAGATTTATGGAAGAAATCTAACGCCTTTACTTGAGAAAACGAATCAAAACGATAGATTCGGATCTTGACCGCTTTATGAGTAACTAAAGACAATAATTAGTATGTAGAAACTAATCACCTTCTAAAGAATACCAAAAAGAAACCAAAGATATCACAAGAGAAAGTTACTTTATACCTTAAACTATGAAACTAGTAAAGGTTTAAAGATAAATTCTCAAAGAACAAGTCACAAAGGTTCAAAGAACTCACTCCAATATTATTAATATCAATCTAAATTTTCTTTAATGAATGAAAAGGACTCCTATATATAGGAGAAAGGGGAAAAAACGTACAAAGAACCCTAGAAAGACAATTACAAGGAATCCTACTCTAGAAAGGAAATAAAGTAACCTAACTAGGAACAAATTTAGTACTTCTGGGAAAGCATTAAATGGTACTTAGGAGACCATAAATAGACTAAGGAAAATATTAGTAACCTATATATAAATAAATAAATAAATAAGGTAAATCCCAACTAGGAAAAGAATCTTGACAATCTTGGAAAGTTTGACTAGTCTTCTCTCAAAACTTGGGCAGAAAGCAACTCTTGTTGTGGCTGATTCTTGGACTCTTCTTGACCTTATTTGCACGAAATTGGCCCTTAAAATTCCTCATCTTGGGCTTGAATTTGGGCCACCAAATAATTGTAGCAGTTGGACAATTCCTCTCCCTTGGGCTTGAGCTCTTCTTCCCCAATAAGACACCTTTGGATCAGCGATTGAAGCCCATTGAGCTTATCATTGAACTTCTTGGTTTGAGATCTTGTTATGGGCCTCCTTGGAGTTTCTAAAGCTTCATCCTTGTCCTTCAATGGAGTAGAGCTTCCTTGGATGCTATCAATGCTAGGCTTTCACCCTTGAGCTGCCACCTATAGTTATACAAATTGCTTCACTTAGATTTTTTAATCTTTGAGATTGTTGTTTTGGTGGTCACAATCATTTTTGAGATTTGGAAATACGAGACAGTAGTAGGAGACATGAAAATAATACTTTAGGACAGTAGCTACAATATAAGGAGCTATGTAACATTAATGCATTACTTGAGAGCTTGAATGACACAATTGACTTCAATTAACTATAGAGTACTGAACGTGTAACTAAGTAATTATGTACACTTAGGAGGGGGGGGATAATGTTAGCTATTTGGATATCGTACGTTGCCACTATGTTTCCTTTACTAGGAATAGAACTTAGGAAATTCACTTATTGACATTAATCGCAAGTATCAGATTTCATGCCAAGGAATATGGAATCGAATCGCCCTACATACCTTATTTTCTGACCAATACCACTGTCACAATTCAACCTCCCTTCTTGGATGCTAATCTACAATATAAGTCACAATTAAGCTAAAGTCAGCAGCTAATCAATGCCCTAAAAACAGTAGTTAACACTTGACGGAAAGTAGGCCCATACAACCCTTGCACCAATGGTGAACCACCACACCCTTCTTCTATACATTAATACAACTTCATACATCCTTTTCCAAGATACCCAAACAGCTCCCAACAACAATATACATAAGGCAGCCACTATTAATCCCTAAAAATCTTTCAGCATAATAGGAAAATATTAACTCAAAGATTTATCACCATCCATTAGTTCTTGATAAATATATACAAAATTCTCCACCCCAAATCTGTATTTAAAGAGAGGAAAAAAATGGGCAGTAGTCTTACCTTAGTTTCTAGGAATTTATCCTCTAAAGTTATACTCCAAGAACTGAAACTCTCCTTCAAACTTTTACTTGAAAATGGGGCAATACTCAAGGAACCAAGGTTTTCTAGGGCTACTGATTGAAGCCAAGAGAGACCAAGAGAGAAACTTAAGAAATCTGAAAATTTTGCAAGTTAAAAATGAAGCAAAAGATCTGATCTTTATCCCTTTAAAAAGGAGGTGTAATGGCCGAATTTCTTGACTAATTTTGGCCATATATTGTCAAGTAGGTGGCCCACCTACTTGGCCTTTTAACTTGGGCTTTTGGGAACTTCAACACTTGTTGGGCCCTACTCCTAATTATCCCTCTATTCATGTCAATTTGGGCCATAATTAATGCAAGTAGGTGGTCCACCTATTTGGACTTTTCACCTGGGCCTTTTTGGACTTAAGACTATTGGGCCTTGGCTGTCCATTTTCCCCTTATCCTTCTACTCAACTTGGGCCAAATTAATGCAATTAAGTGGTAGTGCATTGGCCCAATTACCACTTTACTACCTCTAGTTTAAATACTTCCGTCAGAGCTAACTTGCAGTACACATGCTGAAACGTGCAAGGTGTTACATCACCTTGCGAGCTAGCTAGTTTAAACCAACACTAATCATATAAGAAGCACGGTCCCTCACCTATACTATAAGGCTATGTCAAGTATCACGTGAATAGAACTAGCATACCCATAATACAGGTTGTTACATTCTTTCCCCCTTAAAAACATTCATCCTCGAATGTTAGCATGGTTATCCAGCCCAAACAAGTTCAAGCCTAAGTTAGTGCTACTATTAATCTCATAATACAAATAGACTTATACTTACTTGTCAGCGTCTAGACTAAGCATTTTCATCCTTCTCATGGATCTGAAAGAGATGAGGATACTTCAATTTCATTGCTTCTTCCGCTTCCCATGTAACTTCTTCTACTTGTTGGTTCCTCCATAATACTTTTATAGAAGCTACTTCTTTATTTCTTAACTTCCTAACTTGTTGATCCAGATTAGCAATGGGTACTTCTTCATAAGTGAGATCTCCCGTAACCTGTACATCTTCAGTAGGAGTAATATGAGATGGGTCACCTATGCATTTTCGAAGCATTGAGACATGAAACACCGGATGAACTGATGAAAGCTCTTGTGGTAGCTCTAACTCATAGGCTACTTGGCCAACTCTTCGAATAATTTTATATGGCCCTATATAGCGTGGACTCAATTTTCCTTTTTTACCAAAACCTCATTACCCCTTTCATTGGTGACACCTTCAAGAACACCCAATCCCCTATAGAAAATTCTAGTCCTCTCCTTCTAACATCCGCATATGATTTATGTCGACTTTGAGCTGTTTCTAGCCGCTGCCGTATCACTTTGACTTTTTCCATAGCTTGATGAACAAGATCTGGCCCAAATAAGGTGGTTTCACCTTTTTCGAACCAGCCAATTGGGGATCTACATTTTCTTCCATATAAAGCTTCATAAGGTGCCATTTTAATACTTGAATGGTAGCTATTGTTGTATGCAAACTCGATCAATGGCAAATGATCATCCCAACTACCTTTGAAGTCCAATATACAAGCTCGCAGCATATCCTCGAGTGTTTGAATTGTACGCTCTGCCTGACCATCTGTTTGAGGGTGAAAGGCTGTACTTAAATTCACTTGTGTTCCTAAATACTTCTGAAATGACTTCCAAAAATTTGCAGTGAATTGAGCTCCCCTATCAGATATAATAGAGATTGGCACTCCATGTAGACGAACTATCTCTTTAATATACAACCTCGCATATTCCTCAACTGTATAAGTAGTCTTGACCGGCAAGAAGTGCGCTGATTTGGTCAGTCTATCAACAATTACCCATATAGAATCAAACTTCCGAAATGAACGAGGCAAACCAGTGACAAAATCCATATTGATCATATCCCACTTCCAAATTGGAAGTTCTATACACTGCATATCACCTCCGGGCTTTTGGTGCTCTACTTTCACTTGTTGACAATTTGGACATTGAGCCACGAATTCCGCAATGTTCTTCTTCATGTCCCCCCACCAATACATTTCTTTTAAGTCATGATACATTTTAGTTGACCCCGGATGGACAGAATATCTCGAATGATGCGCTTCCATCATAATCCTCTTTCTTAATTCATCTACATTAGGTACACACAATCTGTTTTGACATCGAAGTACTCCCTCTTGCGTAAGCTCAAATGCCTTTGTCATACCCTGTTGTACATTCTCCTTAAGCTTTAATAGAATAGGATCCGTGTACTGCTTCTCTTTCACTTCTACTACTAATGAGGATTCTGCCGCATTTTGCACAATAACACCTTTGTCAGGAGATTCAAGAAGCCGAACCCCCAAGCTAGCTAGTTGACATAGATCCTTAGTTATTCCTTGTCTTTCCACAGACCGCCCAAAAATGCTTGCCATTATTTTACGACTTAACGCATCAACTACTATATTTGCTTTCCCGGGATGATACAAGATATCAATGTCATAATCTTTTAATAGCTCCAGCCATTTTCGCTGCCTCAGATTTAGGTCCTTTTGCTTAAAGATATATTGCAAACTCTTGTGATCAGTGTATATGTCAACATGAACTCCATACAAGTAGTGGCGCCATATCTTCAAAGCAAATACAACTGTGGCTAGTTCTAGATCATGTGTTGGATAATTTTTCTCATGTGGCCGCATCTGCCTTGAGCCGTAAGCTATTACCTTACCATACTACATTAAAACACATCCTAGGACCACCCCCGAAGCATCACAATAGACTGCATACCCTTCTGTTCCTTCTGGAAGTACCAATACCGGTGTAGAAGTTAATTTATTCCTCAGCTCTTGGAAGCTTCTTTCACATTCATCACTCCACTAAAACTTGGTTTCTTTGTGTGTTAGCTTTGTTAAGGGTATAGCAATGGAAGAGAATCCTTCAACGAACCTTCTGTAATAACCTGCCAATCCAAGGAAACTACGGATCTTCGTAGGCGTTGTAGGTCTTGGCCAATTTTTCACCGCTTCTATCTTCTGATTATCAACCCTTATTCCTTCATCGGATACAACATGACCTAGGAATGCCACTGATTTTAACCAGAACTCACATTTAGAGAACTTTGCATACAATTTACGCTCATGAAGAATTTGTAACACCTGTCGCATGTGATTAGCATGGTCCTCTTTCGATCTTGAATACACCAAAATGTCATCTATGAATACTATCACGAACACATCTAAAAATGGCTTGAACACCCTATTCATCAAATCCATAAAAACTGCTGGTGCATTCGTTAGCCCGAATGACATGACTACAAACTCAAAATGACCATATCGTGTTCGAAAAGCTGTCTTGGGTATATCTTCGTCTTTGACCCTCACTTGGTGATAACCCGACCTCAGGTCAATTTTTGAAAAACACCTAGCACCTTGTAACTGATCAAACAAATCATCAATTCTAGGGAGGGGATATTTGTTCTTAATCGTTACCTTATTCAACTGCCGGTAATCGATACACATTCTTAACGAGCCATCTTCCTTGCGTACAAATAAAACTGGTGCTCCCCATAGGGACATACTAGGCCTTATGAATCCTTTTTCTAATAAATCTTTTAATTGCTCCTTCAATTCCCGTAATTCTGCCGGGGCCATTCTATATGGAGGGATGGATATAGGTTGAGTATCTGGAATCACATCAATACCAAACTCTATTTCTCGTTCTGGAGGCAAACCCGGAAGATCTTCAGGAAATACATCGGGAAATTCATTTACCACTGAAATGGATTGAAGAGTTGGTGGCTCCGCATCTATAATTCTCACTCTCACTAGATAACATATGTATCATTTGGACATCATCTTCTTTGCCTTAAAATAGGAAATAAATTTACCTCTTGATGTCCCAATATTACCTTTCCATTCAAGAACGGCCTCTTTTGGAAAATGGAAATGCAGCGTCTTCGTTCGGCAATCTACTGTGGCATAACAAGAAACTAACCAATCCATACCCATTATAACATCACAATCCACCATTTCTAGCTCAACAAGGTCAGCCAACGTATCACGATCACAAACAGTTACAATGCAATTACGATAAACCCTTCTAGCTATAATAGAGTCACCAATCGGTGTGGACACCTCAAATGGATTCACTAATAATTCTGGTGTTCTTTTGAACTTTTCAGCAATCAATGGAGTAACATATGATAATGTAGACCCCGGATCAATTAATACATATACAATATGTGAAAAGATGGACAATGTACCTATAACCACATCCGGCGAGGCTTCCAAATTTTGTCGATCCCCAAGAGCATATGTGCAATTCTAAACTCCACTAGAACTAGCTGCTCCCCTAGCTCCTCTACCACGACCAGTAGGCATCTGTCCTCTACCTAAAGAAGGTGCTGATGACGAGGATGCAACAACTAACCTAGTAGGTTGTGCCACACCACCCACACCTCTATGAGGGCAATTTCTCATCATATGACCTGCTGTACCACACCAAAAACAAGCATTTGTCCCAAACCGACATGCACCTAAATGATTCCTTCCACATTGTTTACAAAACTCTCGAGGAGGTCTTGATTGGCTCATACTTCCCTGCTCTTGGTATCCCGCTGTTCGTGAACCTTGACTTTCACCTCTTTGCCCAAATTGATTGCCCCTAGACCCTTGAAATTGAGGTGGGGTACTAGCTGTAGAGTAGGAAGATGATGGCCTAGGCGGTCTGTTAAAGAACCTAGGCCGAAACTCACCTTGGGATGGTGTAAACTACCCCATATATCTGGCCCTCTTAGAATGCCCTATTTCTGACTCTTGTGTCCTTCTTCTTTGCCTTTGATCCTCTAACTTTTGCGCAAAAGCTTGCATCCTTGCTATATCCATATCTTTATTCAATGAAGCAATGGTACAGTCTCTAACCAGATATGAATCTAATCTATCTGCATATTGATGAGCTCTATCCCCCATAGTAGCAACTACATTAGGAGCATACCTGGCCAAGGAATTAAATTTGAGGTTGTACTCTCTCACGCTCATACTTCCTTGGTGGAGATTTAAGAACTGATCCGCACGGGCCTCTCGGATCTCCAATGGCAGGTAATGGTCAAGGAATGCCTTTTTGAACTCTTTCCATATAGCTGAAGGTGCATCTGTTCCCCTGGATTGCTTCCAAGCTTCATACCACAATATTGCCACACCTTTTAATCTATATGTTGCTAGCTCGAGCACTTCTTTACCACTTACATGCATAACATCGAAAGTGCGTTGGATCTGATCTATAAAGTCTTGTGGATCTTCATTAGGATCTGTCCGGTGAATGATGGAGGGTCCAAATTAAGGAAATCACGTATCCGCGTGCCAGCCGCTCTATCTACACTACTAATACCCGCAATTGGACCTTCTTGCCTTTGGCCGTGGCCAGCAACTATACGAGTTAACAATTGGACTGCATTCCTCAAATCTTGCTCGGTAGCATTAATAGGGGGTTCTTGAGGCGCAAATTCCCTCCTTAGTTCTTCTGGAGATGGAGGGGTCGGGGAAGTCTGTGATAGAGACTCATCTTGAGCCTCACCTTGAACAGCTTGACTAGCTGGTGGTTGGCTGGTCCCTTCTTGGGCAGCCACATCCACTCGCTTACCTGTACTTTTACTCCTTCTCGTAGCTGGCATCTTCGCTATGATAAAATAATTCAAAAGTTAGGTACTATTTACCACAACATTGGTTCTATCGCACGATCTAAGAAATGAATGAAAAGAGACAACTCCTACATGTCCCGTAGCCTCTTGTTTATAAATGTGGTGCACAACACATCCATAAGCAAGACTCTACATAGACACGGCTTTGTAGACTCCCTAGGATGACCTGCTCTGATACCACTTTGTCACGCCTCAAATCCCATTAAGACGGACAGGCACTCGATGCCCTAACGGCCCGAGAGAACCAACATGTGACCTGTGCTTACTATGCATGTAACTATGAAAGTTTTGTGACAAGTTTGCCAGGGACACAATGATATGAACCGACATAAGTAGACCTAAAACTTATATACAAGACTTGGCCATTGAGGCCACAACTGGTTAAGATGCAACTGAACCCTATACATAAGTCTACAAAGCCTCTAAAAGATAGAAACCCTTAGAGTAGGTCGGGACAGACCCCGCCTTACCCCTAGCTACGATACAATACCAAAATGAGTCTACCAAGGGCTCAGTAAAGCTCCGAAGCAACCTGGAGCTCACCAAAAGTAGCTGAGTGTCGTATGCTCCTACTGAGGAGGTCTACTAGCGAGAGTACCTGTGCCTGCAGCATGAAATACAGCGTCCCCCGCGAGGGACGTCAGTACGAAAAGTGTACTGAATATGTAAGACAACTACATATATAAAATAAGAGCTCAAATGAAACCAGGTATCAACGTATAAGTGCATAAATCAGAATAGGAGGCTGCCTCTGTTAACTCTGGTGGGGTCATGTATGTTACATTCTTGTCTTTACCTTTATGTGTGTTATGATCTTTATAACGCATGTGATATAAGTGACCAGCTGATCAGTGGTAGAAGAGGATGACCCATGCTAGGCATTTTAACCCCTGGGATGCGGTCCTCAACATTGAACAAATCGGGATCGCCACATGCTAGGCTTTCGCCCCTGAGCTGCCACCCTCTATATCCATTGGGATCGGCCCATGCTAGGCTTTCGCCCCTGAGCTGCCACCCATAGTTATACAAATTGCTTCACTTAGATTCTTTAATCTTTGAGATTGTTGTTTTGGTGGTCACAATCATTTTTGAGATTTGGAAATACGAGACAGTAGTAGGAGACATGAAAATAATACTTTAGGACAGTAGCTACAATATAAGGAGCTATGTAACATTAATGCATTACTTGAGAGCTTGAATGACACAATTGACTTCAATTGACTATAGAGTACTGAACGTGTAACTAAGTAATTATGTACACTTAGGAGGGGGGGATATTGTTAGCTATTTGGATAACGTACGTTGCCACTATGTTTCCTTTACTAGGAATAGAACTTAGGAAATTCACTTATTGACATTAATCGCAAGTATCAGATTTCATGCCAAGGAATATGGAATTGAATCGCCCTACATACCTTATTTTCTGACCAATACCACTGTCACAATTCAACCTCCCTTCTTGGATGCTAATCTACAATATAAGTAACAATTAAGCTAATGTCAGCAGCTAATCAAGGCCCTAAAAATAGTAGTTAACACTTGACGGAAAGTAGGCCCATACAACCCTTGCACCAATGGTGAACTAACACACCCTTCTTCTATACATTAATACAACTTCATACATCCTTTTCCAAGATACCCAAACAGCCCCCAACAACAATATACATAAGGCAGCCACTATTAATCCCTAAAAATCTTTCAGCATAATAGGAAAATATTAACTCAAAGATTTATCACCATCCATTAGTTCTTGATAAATATATACAAAATTCTCCACCCCAAATCTGTATTTAAAGAGAGGAAAAAAAATGGGCAGTAGTCTTACCTTAGTTTCTAGGAATTTATCCTCTAAAGTTGTACTCCAAGAACTGAAACTCTCCTTCAAACTTTTACTTGAAAATGGGGCAATACGCAAGGAACCAAGGTTTTCTAGGGCTGCTGATTGAAGCCAAGAGAGACCAAGAGAGAAACTTAAGAAATCTGAAAATTTTGCAAGTTAAAAATGAAGCAAAAGATCTGATCTTTATCCCTTTAAAAAGGAGGTGTAATGGCAGAATTTCTTGACTAATTTTGGCCATATATTGTCAAGTAGGTGGCCCACCTACTTGGCCTTTTAACTTGGGCTTTTGGGAACTTCAACACTTGTTGGGCCCTACTCCTAATTATCCCTCTACTCATGTCAATTTGGGCCATAATTAATGCAAGTAGGTGGTCCACCTATTTGGACATTTCACTTGGGCCTTTTTGGACTTAAGACTATTGGGCCTTGGCTGTCCATTTTTCCCTTATCCTTCTACTCAACTTGGGCCAAATTAATGCAAGTAAGTGGTAATGCATTTGGCCCAATTACCACTTTACTACCTCTAGTTTAAATACTTCCGTCGGAGCTAACTTGCAGTACACATGCTGAAACGTGCAAGGTGTTACATCACCTTGCGAGCTAGCTAGTTTAAACCAACATTAATCATATAAGAAGCACGGTCCCTCACCTATACTATAAGGCTATGTCAAGTATCACGTGAATAGAACTAGCATACGCATAATACATGTTGTTACACTATTGCCTCATATATACTATTAAATTTGAACTAGTTCTGCATGGGGATATCTGGGATAGTCTATTCAATAATAATTGTCCTAGTAAAGAAGATATATGACTATATTTCTTTGAAAGTGAGAGAGAAATGTCATCCTCTTAGTAAACTCATTTGAGGTAGTTTCTGGTAAAATGGTCATAACATTTTATTTCGTAAAAATCTAAATGAGGCAAACTTGGTGGTGTTTCAAACAAGACTGATAGAAATATAATTTGATAGGTCATAGGCCGTCTAATTCATCAAAACTCAATTAGTAAGGAAGCATTCAACTCAACTTTGTGCTAGGGCATTCTTTTGACCTTAATTCATCTCCAAATCAATTCACACATTAAATTATTGACCTTATTGTCACACCCTAGGGTAACCCCCTGGACGCAACATGGGCCCTAGGATCACGAGCGACCCCAAGCTAACCTTGTTGGCATAATCATAAGCATACAAAAGATAAACTGAGCAATAAAACTGTGCGGAAGCTAAATCATATGACAATCTAAAATAATGCGAAATACCCATGTACTGTATAAATATAAGAAATCTGAGAGTCTTAATACAAGAGAGAAAACAAATTCTATGACTAAAGCTGAAATTAACTGTCTGAAATAATGCCTCTACTAACTAGAAATGATGGGACATGCCCAAGCTAGATCTAGCAAAACTGAAACTAAAGCTAAAAGCAATGAAGATAGTCATGTCACTAGTCCTCAAAGAAAGAGGGCTCACCCTTTTATGCATGTTTTAAGAATTATCTTGCATGGCTTCCACACTTAGTACATTTTGTGCTAACCCATATTTCTACATTTTCTATTAGTGTAGGCTTTGGAGATATTGGATTCCATCCTCGTGGCTAGGACCCTTGTAGATCAAGAAGAAGATTGGTGAGTCCTCATAGTATTCGAGGACTTGACCACATGTCTGTAATATGTCGTTCTTTTATGTTTTAGATTTATGTAAGGGTTGTGTCCCTAAGATTGTAATAAAAAGTCTTAATTCTAATGTTATAGATGGTTTGAGACATAGTGTCATAGACTTTCTCACATTTTATAAAGATTTCGATTGTAAAAAATAGTTTTAAATTTTCTGTATTTTCCTATGTTCTTATGTCATGATATGCTAAGGGCTTGTATGAGACTCCTTCGGTGTCAAGTACGTCGTGTTACGACTAGGGGGTGCTCTCGGGTCGTGACAAACTTGGTATCAGAGTATAAGTTTTGGCATGGTTTTAGGATGTCTTAAACTGCGTCTAGTAGAGACTTTTTCATCGGTGTGAGTCGCGACACATCTATGAGCGAGAGGCTATAGGATGTTAGAAAACTTCACTTCTTCATTCTCTAGTCGTGCCATCGAGTTTAACTCTATAAGGTCTTTTCTCTCTAATCGGTGGTCTACAAGATTTGACTATTTGAAGGGCTCTTTTTACAGGGAGCAAGGGAGAAGGTGTTGGTTGAAATACCAATTATGGCTATGTGACTAGATAGGACTTGTTATGCTAGATTTAGATGTCATTCTTAGGAAGGATTGGTAGTGCTATTGGTATGTTTCCTATGAGTTGTTAGAACCTGTATAGTCAAGTTGTTAGTCCCCAAATGAGCTTATCCAAGTGTGGAAGGGGGGAAAGATCTATGCCATAAGTTTGGATTATGTTTTGTCTTAATGTCGACTTGGAGGGTTGCATGTACCACCCAGTTAAGGTGAAAAAGAAGAAAGTGTTGACCAACGTCAAAGAGTTAGTTATCTTTTAAGATTGATCTTAAGTATGGTCATTTTGAGTAGGCTGTTTAGATAATACCTAGGTTTGATTGGTTGGTAGATCCTACCAAAGATGATGATATGGATGAAAAGACTTAGTGATGGCTTTCCCCGACTTTAGAATTGAAAGAAATGGTGCTTAGAAAAGTTCGTATAAGTTTACTCCCATGAGGAAGATTATATTCTTGAGGGTAAATTCACTGAGTGTTTTTTGTCCATGATTTAGATTGGCTTGGAATACTCACCTTAGGAAGTGCTTTTAGTTGGGTAGTTCAGTCCTGGTTTTGTAGGCTCATACGAAATATTGAGTGAAGTGAGTAAAGTTGGGATGCATTCTTGATAGACTTCTATTGATTTTAGACCCAACTTGTCCATTATGAGTATGTGATGGGTTGGAGGATTTGATGAATAATGGTAAATAAGTGGTGCTTAGAGAGTGTGGAGGTGGCATTTTAGTAAAGGTTTTAGTTGAAGGTGTTTATTTGGGAGGCCAAGGGCCACAAAAGATGTCCCAATACCCTTATGTTCCCTTTTATTCTTCCTCTAGCTCAAGATGATAAGTCCTCCTTGACTCACTTTATGGTTATGTAGTATTGGACATTATGTGTGTCCTAAGATTCCCTTTTCTCTTAGAGTTACTCTTCCTTAGAAGGGTTTGGATGTTTGGTCATTAGACCTCTATTGTTTTGAGAGCCCGGTATGGTTATGATGAGTCTTGTTAATGCCTAGAGTTGTTGACATGAGTAGTATTTGAGGTTTTGTAAAAAGGGGCCTACTCCCTAGGGGGGAGATCATGTGCTTGAGTAGCAACATTGATTGAGAGTTTCGATATCCTCATCCCTTTCTTCTATTCCTATTCTAGCTTGAGACCAAGAGATCCTTTTTGGACTTGTTCCATGTCTAGGAGTAATGAGTATTTTAGAGATTTCCATGACCTCCTTATGTTATGCATGCTTTTGAAAGATTCTTATTTTGTATAAAATAGATTTCTCATGATTTACATGTTCCTCATGTTGTTGTGCATCTTAGTATGGTGATTGCGTATTTGACTTCATGAGATGAGGAAATGAACATGCTTTGTTAAGTTTTTTTTTATGAAATGGCACATGGTTCCATAATGTTGTACGGAGCTTGCTTATAATTGGAGGAGATGTTTCCTCCTTTGAATAAGTGTGCATTGTGAATAGTGTATCTTGAGTTGTGCATTATTTTGATGTTTCTGAATGATGGGCTGCTAGTCTTGAGTCTTTAATTCCATGAAGTGTTTAAAGTGTCATTCGAGGACGAATGTTCCTAATGGGGGGATAATGTAAAATCCCGAAAAATTAGCAGGCTACACTAGAGTTTCATTGTGTGGGTTGGTATGACTTCAAGTTGGTGTCTAGGTTGAATTAGAGCTAATGTGAGGTTTTATGTAACTTCTGGAGATGTTTAAGACTAAACTAAAGCTAAAATGAAGGAGGTAAACACCTAGGATGAAGGTAAGGACCTAAACTATCAAGGAAGGGTGAAGGGGAGCTTGTTTTCTCTTTGGACAAGTTGGCGATTGGCAGCATGGTTGCCTAGTGGGCTGTCTCCCTTAGCTTTAGATGCTGGAAAATGGGTGAGATAAGTCATGTCGCCAATTGGGTTGGTGATTCACCCATTGACCCTCCCCATCGCCTAGTGAGATGCCCATTTAGGGATCTTACTGGAATTTTGGGCGAGCCAAGGGCTCATTAGGCGAGTCGCGTAGTGCCCTTGGCTAGCCAATGGTGCCAAATGGCGAGCTCCAACGTGAGGAAGGTATGTTTTTGTAGTTTAAGTAAGGGTTTTTAAGTAATCTTTCCAAAACTTGAACCAACACTTTCCCACTCTTTTCCTAACAAGTATATATACTTTTTAAGGTCAAATTCCTTCAATTTGGTTACTCCCACTTAATAAAATGAAGAAACCCAAGAACATCATCATTCTCTCAAAAATTCTCTCTCTAGACTCAAGAAGAAGAAGAAGACATTGGAGCTAGGGTTGCTAGAGTTTCATGGTTCTTCCCCAAAATTCTTGGAGTTCCTTAGACAAGGTATGGATGCTTTTCATTCTTGGTTAGCTATCACCAAGAAGACCCTTCAACTATGTTTTCAAATTTCCCAAATTTAGAAATTTTCAATTCTAGTCATGGGTCCTCTTCCAAAATGAACTCAATTGTTTAATTAAGGTTTATTATGGTTGATTAAGATGATTTATGATTGGATTAACGGAGTATTGTTGGTTTTTGATGAAAATCTCCCTTTGACCGGGATTTCCCCTTCTTCCCAAATTGTGAACTAGGGTATGACTTGATTGATGATGAAAGCTTGACAATGGATTATGCTTACATTGAATTATGCTTGTTATTGATGATACTACTGATTTTAGATGATTATAACTTGAACTCCAAAGAATCTATGAGTTTTCCCCAAACCTAGCTATGGCTCTTCCCGACACAATGAATGTTGTTAGAAGTTGATTAAATTGATTGAGTGTGAGTTGATTATGATGTAATTACATGATCTAAGTATGAATCTACCTATATTCTTTATTAACCTAAGATTCTAGGGTTATGTCATGAAAGAGGCAAATTGAGGGTTAGATGTGAACCTTTAAGATTGATGAACTTCTTAGTGAATTGCCTTGGATTAGATCACTTAGACATGAATTGCTTATGAATGAATCTTGTAGACATGAACTAACTTGATTAGGTCTTATATGATGTATCATGGTTGAAGTAGTGTTGTGATCTAGTTTACTTGATGTTGTATGCCTAAAATTGAGTAAGAATGAAGTATGTAGTTAAGTTTATTTTAAGAGTTAGGTATACATGATTACAATGTGAGGCATGGCTTGAGAGTAAGGCTCATAATAGGAAGATGATTCCTAAGGCTTAAATGGTAAAAGTTGATATGAATAGGTCAAGGATGCTTAGACTTAAAGAAGGAAGTTATTATGTATGTTGAGTTGTATATGACATGATTGTGAAAAGACTTCACCCACATGACCTATAACATGATCACATGAGTTTATGCATGAAATGAATGTATTACTTGACTCATGGTTGTATCTATGTTATATATGTTGGATGTTAGATGTGTTGACTCAATATGATCCTTGAATGCAATATATATGAATTATGTATTATTGTGGTATTATGTACATGTTTATGAACACTTGAGAAGGAAGTGTCTATGATGATAATGTATCTATGGTGTTGATTGAAAGGTTAGTTCTCATATGCACCTTTACACACTATTATGCATGAAATCCACATGACCATGTTAATCCACTTGAAAGGTGGAGGTGTATAGTTATTGTGAATATTGTGGTATTGATGCAAGATCCTTCTTTCCTATACCCCTATACATGGCTATGTATGATATGTTATGACTATGGTCGTATTGTTGTGTTGAATGAAAGGCTAATTCTCATGAAAACAATATGAATGATAATGTGAAAGGTTTACTCACTTATTGATGGTCCTAAAGTGAAAGGATATTCTCACTTAATGAATCTTTGAGCTCTAATGATGTATGTTGGTTTGAGTGCCCAGTGCACTCTTTCACTAACTTAAACTTAACTAAAGACTTAATGTAACTTTTAAAAGGAATTATGATTAGCACCGAGCGGATATGACAGTAATCGGGAGGCTTTACATTTGGCAAGTCCGGCTTCCCAATGTATGTTATCTCATTGATGGAAACCTTATACGTTTAGCAAATCCGGGTTTCTAGTAGCAATCCCCATATCCCATAACTATGTGCCCACATAGGTATTAGCTAGTGGATCCACCTAAAAGCTATTATGTACGTTCTACCTTAGGAAAGTAGGACACCCTCTTTTTGGTGTGGGGATAGAACACCGGATTCCATGTAGCTCACATGGTCTATGTCAGTTAAGGCTATTATCCCTAAATGATATGAATACGAGCTATAATAAGAACATGGACTCTAATTATGATTCCTTAAGAGGAAAAACTTGGTATGAGTGATGGTATGGGACTTTACTCTTACATTGCACAAGTGGACTTTAAGAGGGGTTATGGTTAGGTCCTCTTATGTAATGAAGACTTTTAAATTATGTATGTGTGATATGAATGAATGTTAAGGTTGACTTTACTTATTACAAGTTATGATGATAAATGTCTCCTTACTTATGTATGTTGGTTATGAATGAATTAAAAGTAAGATATGTATGCTTTTGGTGGTCTAAGTGTGGTACTTGGCATTTGGTAGGGTTATGGGACCATATCTTTGCATTGCACTAGTATGACTTTGGGTTGCATATATGTGGTGTGAACTTATGTTATGTATGATAATGGTATCCTAAAAGTAAGACTTAGTGTAGATAGGATTATGGGATCCTAGCTATCATTGCACAAGTTTAGCTTAAGGTTACTCATGTGATAGTTCTATTATGTTGATATGATCTTTTTATGTACTTATGTATGTGAACTATGCCTTGTGAAGATTAGAGTATGCATTATGTTGTGTTGAAGACTATGCTTTAATGTGTGCGCCATAAAGCTCTGAGCACTTCTACTCCTTCTAGGGGCATCTCTATTACAGGAAAAATGGAGGGACTATCTTGTTAAGGTAATTATTCTGGAGAATCTATATTCAAGTAGTCTGAACATGTAAAGGGACAATCCATATTCTTGTATACATAAGCTAATTCTCCTACAATCCTGTATATGAAGAAACATGTAAATGCCTCTATATTGAACTCAAATTTAACATTAACACCGTCTTTTCGTGAGAACATCAATGGATCAATATCTTCAAAATTGAAAAATATGGAAAAACTAACCAAGTTCAGAAGTGTAGCAAGAATTTCAGGTGGGATATTTGGAGAAGAAAACACCATTTCTAAACTCCGTACTAGCCTCAATAAGTTGTGACCAACAACTAACAAAACCTGCAACAAACAGCTCAAGCCCAACAAAAGGCTGCAAAAGTTCAACATTAGAAGAAAGTAAGACAACTAGAAGCACTTCCTCTTTTTAGGAAGTCTTTTAGCTTTTGGTTCTTTTTCTTATGAATAATGAAAAATGAGGTTTTCTATTTATTTATTTATTTATTTTTGAGATAAAGGTATCTGATGATGAGGATGAAGATGTTGAAGGGGTAATACCTATAGTTGAGCCAGTCTTGCACATGTTCTTAATGTTGCACTAGGTGATTCTTTCAAAAGTTCAATGTTGAAATGCCTCATCCACTCTGCCCAATCCTCTTTAGTACTCCGTTGAGAAGCCTCACCGGTGGTACGCAATCTGCCATCATTGACCTACATAAATGTAGTTTAGAGTCAGTATACCCAACTAGACATCCTCAAAGTTTGAAGAAAACTAACAGAAATATTATTCAAATTTCGAGAGAAACAGAAATTCAATATTTGCTGCTACAACTCAGAGTACAGGCTGACCTTCATATTTTTCTTGGTTTTAAAGAAGAAGGTGCAATGAGGAGCGGGTGAGATTTTTTTTTTTCAATTTTCTCTTTCCTACACTTTTCTTTCCATACGTATTCTATACTTAACCTATAACAGTCGTTTCTTAGAGAGTGAACTACACGCTCTGCCCTATGGAGCCGCCAAACAAGGCTCTATCAGTGTGTGCTACTTCTCAGTTGACTCTCCAGCCAGGTGCAATCACATCTGGCGAAGCAAACCAAGGAAAACCAACTTATGCAACAAATGTTACCATGACAAATCAATCAAAAAATGCTCCTAGACGCCCCCAAAAAATCAGTAATTGCAAGAATCACTACTCATAATGGGATTCTGGCAGTAATATTCGAGGCAAAAGATTACTATGGTATCATGGCAGAGGAATGTAGGTTGACAATTGTTGGGAGATTCTTAAAACTGAGACCCTAAATTGATCGAATTTGGTTAATTTTTAAGGAATTAATTCCAATCAGGGGCACAATCAAAATCAGTGTCTACGATAATCACTACGTGTTCTTAGATTTCACAAATGAAGATGATTTTAACTTGGTATGGTTCAAAATGGTCATCGAGATGGAGGGACTTCAAATGTGGCTACAAAAGTGGACTCCTGATTTCAAACCGGAAGAGGACATCCCTATTGCACCCATGTGGTACTACAAGAAAATATACACACGACGACATTAATTTGGTGACATTTGAAACAAATGTCGAAAAATAAAGAATTTCACGACATTTAAGAACAAAATGTCATAAAACAATGACATTTGATGTCAATTGTCGTAAAAATAATGACATTTAGTATCAAATATCGTAAATATAATGACATTTGGTCTAAAATGTCATTATGATAATGACATTTATTGCAAAATGACATTGTTTTTAGCTACATTTAGCGGAAATGTCATTTAAATGATGACATTTTGCTACAAATGTCGAATATAATATGACATTTATTACAAAATGTTAATGGTTTTAGTGACATTTAGAAAAAATATCGCTTAAATAGTGACATTTAATATAAATGTCAAATATATTATGACATTTACTGCAAAATGTCACTAAAATAATGACATTTATTGCAAAATGTCGTTGTTTTTAGCGACATTTAGCGAAAATGTCATTTAAATCATGACATTTACTACAAATGTCGAATATAATATGACATTTAGAAAAAATATCGCTTAAATAGTGACATTTAATATAAATGTCGAATATATTATGACATTTACTGCAAAATGTCATTGATTTTAATGACATTTAGAAAAAATGTCACTAAAATAGTGACATTTGTTGTAAAATGTCATTGATTTTAGCAACTTTTAGCAAAAGTGTTGCTAAAATAGCGACATTTAATACAAATGTCAAATATATTACACTACTAGAATTTCGATGTTTGCCGACTTCGAAATTGGTCAGAATGTAGTCGGATAATGGAGTTTTCCGATGACTTTCCAACTACTTTTGAGTAGTCGGCAGACTGAGCGCCGGAAAATACTTGCCGACTACGACAGTCGGCATTCGCCGACTACCATAGTCACTACATATAAATTAAAACCTGACCATTAAAGTACCTGAACTGCTGACTATTGTAGTTGGAACGGTAGAAAAATAATATTTTATTAATTTAAATACTACTGACTACTGTAGTCAGAATACTTATTAAATAATAATTTAATAACACCGACTATGGTTGTCGTAATAGTTAATTAATTAAATAA
>NW_026020502.1:0-115000 GCF_900185275.1 Solanum verrucosum | reverse complement strand
TTATTAAATCACTTTGGGCTCAGCAGAGGTTACTAGTGTGTCTCTCTGAGAGGATACTGGTGTCGCCTCTCTCAGAGTTACTGGATACTGGCATCGTCTCTCTTAGCATTTGAATCTATGAACGAATTTGTGAACGAGGTACTGCAATTTCTCCTTCCTCTTTAGGGTTTTAATTTCAATAATTTTGAGTGCGTAGGGTTTTAGTTTCAATTTTCATTGAGTTACTGTACTGTGAACGAATCTGTGAACAAGTTACTGTAATTTTTTTCTAGTTTTAGCATGCTCATAATTGATTTTCCTTTCTAGTTTCATAATCGATTGTTTTCTACTTGTGTTCAAATCGTGGGGTAACACTTTCAGTTTGGGCGCTATTCTAAAGAAGAAGAAGATAAAAATACAGAGAGTTTCTGCTTAACTAATAAGAGTTAGCATAAAAGGGATAACTACAGATAGTAGTAAATTTCTATTACAAACAAAGGGTAAGGTTAAGAATCAATTGACGTTCATCAATATCCTGGAGAGTTGAGAGAGTCCGAGCATCAGCAGTAGTAGTAAAATATTCATGATTAGGTGCAGGAGGAAACTATTATTAGAGGATGAGGAGGAATGATATACCGTGAGTTTACGGTACTTTTAATATATTTCACTTAAGAGTTGTGTGTGTCTAGGGCCTTTTCGTATTGGTTTTTATGTTTTTTTATCATGTTTTGTAGGAAAGATGTTTGGGCGCGGAAGTAAAATTGATAGCTGAAAGAAATGCAGAAAAGGGCTTCTAGGGAGGTGATCTACAGACCGTAGGTCCCTTGACGCTCCGTAGATGGTGATCGTAGATCAGCAGGGTAGGGCATAGAAGGAGAATTAGGGTATCTGACCAAGTGTGGAAGCACGGTGACCATTGACGATTCGTAGTTTGATCTACGGACCGTACTGCTGAACCGTAGAATGTGACTGTGAGGGTTCCAATACCTGGTTTTTGGAGAATTCTAAGTATGGAGCTACAGAGAGGGAACAACGGACCGTAGATCGATCTACGGTCCGTACTAGTATTCCGTCATTTGCTTCAGAGAAGCTGAAATATTTTCTAAGTTCTGGCTGACGAAAGGGACTCACAGACAGTAGATCCATTGACGGTCTGTAAGTCAGTTTCGTGGAATGAAAATACCTGCTTGAACAAACTTTCCTTATTTTGTTTCCCTTTTAATTTAGGACTTGTTTTCTATAAATAGGGTATGTAAACCTCGTTTTTTGGGGTTAGACTTCATTACTTTTATTCTAGTTTTTGGCTTTGGAGATTAACTTGCAATTTTAGCAATTTTTAATTTCCTAAGCACGTTTTGGTGATTTTTACTTTGAAATTCAAGTTGAAATTCTGGGATTATTCTACTTTACTACGTAAGTTCATGATTTATTCTTCAAACATTATGAATTGTTTTCTTGCTAACATGGGTAACTAAATCCACAACTAGGGTTGTGGGAACCATGAGCGATTACCGAAGTATGAATAGTAACTAAGTAATTTCCAAATAGTGTTTTGCATGCATTGATAATTCTTTCGTCTAGAAGTCTTTTTAACGGTTCGCAACGTTAGAACTCGCCTTGTTGCTACTTGCCGAACCAAGGAGGTAGTTAATAAGAAAAGAATTATCAACATAGATTTAGTGTGATACTATCTAATAGAATTAATGTCGATTGGTGCGAGGGTGTAAACTAAGCCATACATCGATGTGACGTCTAATATGAGGTAATGGTAAGGATTAGTAAATTATACACACGTAGCCGGACCAAGGTGTGGGGTGAAATTCTCTAGATGCCGGACCAAGGATTTAGAGATACATAACTTATCGCTTTGCATGTTATTCTAGGAAGGGATTGCTATTACTAGGATTACGGAGTTATGAGCTTATGGGGAAAACATACACCCTAGTTTCTTTCTCAATTTGATAACAACAAAAATTTAAATCTTGCTTACTAACTATTTTCATAATTTCCAAAATTTGTTACACAAATCCCCTCCCCCCTTTTACTTATTTGTCTCGGAAAATACATTGGCTAAACGAATATAATTGTTATTGAACTTAAGTCTAAACCATATTCCTCGTGGGATCGACCCCAACCTTTAAGTTGGGTTTTGTACGTGATAACGATCGCTTATGCTTCTGAAAAGAGGTGTAATTTGAGCGTATCAAATTTTGGCGCCGCTGCCGGGGAATAAGGCTTTTAGATTAAGTTTAACTACATTATTGAACTTTACTCAAATATTTCCTAATTTTACTTTTTCTCTTGTTTTTGTCTCTCTCAGGGTCTTACTTACTCTAGTGTATGCCAAGTACATGGAGCCAAGGCGAACCACTTACTCCCTACGATCCAGAACTGAACAGAACTTTGCGGAGAATAAATAATCAAGGAGTTCCGGTTAATCCTATCGGAGGAGAGTTAGGTGAAAGAGTTTGATTGCAACCTTCGGGAGTAGGTGATGAAAATAATCAAGTGTTAGCTGAAAATAGATTGGGAGATGCATTGAGGGTACATGACCCACCAGGACCATGCAACCTGACAATTTTAGGGTCAACCTTAATATTGTCGATTCTGATGGACCTCTTGTCCTACCGCCTCTACCTCAAGGGCATACATTTGTGGTGACCACCAGTAGCTTGATGCAGATGCTTACAGCGAGGGGCTTGTTTGCGGGTTTGCCAGCGGATGATCCATATGCCCACATAGCCAAACTAAACCATGTCTGTAAAAACTGCATCGGTCGACCTGATTAGGATATGAACGTCATTGGGTTGTGAGTGTTTCCCCTATCATTGACCGGAGATGCTGTTGTGTGGTTAAATGAACTCCCTTACAACTCAATCTATACATGGGAACAGTTGACAGAGGCGTTCTTAGCAAGATTTTTTCCAGTATCGAAGAAGCTAAATAAAAAGGACAAACTCTACAACTTTGTGGCACTACCTGGAGAGTCTGTGAGTAGTTCTTGGGACAATTCCACTTCCTTCATGAGAGGTGTCCCGAATCACCGTATAGGATGATGAGTCACTGAAGGAGTACTTCTATCGAGGACATGATGATAATGGTAAGGCAGTGCTGGATACTATTGCAGGAGGTTCGTATGGTGAATGCACTTTTGCACAAATTACAAAGAAAATAGAGAAGATATCATGAAACAATAAAGCTTGGAGCACTAGAAAGTCAGATACTGGGAGGAACACGTTTGTCGTTCAAGCTACAAACAACCAGCCCGCAAATGAGATTCGTGAGGAGATGGCCCAGATGAGAACTGAACTAGGGTTGGTGGTAAATCATGTAATTGGAAGAGCGGAGAAGGTGAATGTTGTGAACTATTTGACTAGAACTCCACCACCGAGAGAGGTGTATTACTTTAAAGAGGAGGCTTATGCGGTGAATGAGCAGACGGGGGATTTTCGACCAAATGCCAAAGGTTCCAATCTAGATAATTGGCGCCAAGGTCAAGGAAACCAAGGTCGGAACTATGACAACTACAACTGAGAGGGTCAATATTGTTACGTCTCGAATCCCATTAATACGGATAGACACCCAATGCCCTAAAAGCCCGAGAGAACCAACATGTAACCTGTACTTACTATGCATATAACTATGACAATCTTTTGACAAGTTCACATAGGATGCAGCGATATGAACCAACATAAGTAGACCCAAAACTTATATACAAGACTTGGTCGTTGAGGCCACAACTTGTTAAGACGCAACTGAACTATAACCATCAGTCTACAAACCCTCTAAAAGATAGAAAACCTTAGAGTAGGTCGGGACAGACCCCGCCTTACTCTTAACTACGATACAATACCCAAAATGAATTTACCAAGGACTCAATAAAGCTCCAAATCAATCTGGAGCTCACCAAAAGTAGCTGAGTGTCGTATGCTCCTACCGAGGAGGTCTGCTAGCTGAAGTACTTGTGCCTGCAGCATGAAATGCAGCGTCCCCCGTGAGGGACGTCAGTACGAGAAAATGTACTGAATATGTAAGGCAATAACATCTATAAAATAAGAGTTCGAATGAAACCAAGTATCAATATATGTGTGCATAAATCAGAACAGAAGACCACCTTTGTTAACTCTTGTGGGATCATATATGTTACATTCTTTTCTTTACCTTTCTGTGCGTTATGATCTTTATAAGGCATGTGATACGAATGACCAATTGATCAGTGGTAGATGAGGATGACCCATGCTAGGAATTTTAACCCCTGGGATGCGGTCCTCATAATTACACAAATTGGGATCCGCCCATGGTAGGCTTTCGCCCCTGAGCTGCCACCCTTCTATACCAATTGGGATCGGCCCATGCTAGGCTTTCGCCCCTGAGGTACCACCCTTAATTATACAGATTGCTTTACTTAGATTCTTTAATATTTGAGATTGTTGTTTTGGTGGTCATAATCATTTTTTATATTTGGAACTATGGACCAGTAGTAGAAGACATGAAAATAATACTTCAAGGAAGTAACAATGACATAAGGAGCTATGTAACATCAATGCATTACTTGTGAGCATAAATAACACAATTGACTTCAACTGACTAAGAGGAGGATTCACCAAACTTGCTTTTGCAAATACCATTTCTATACCAGCACATAGGAGGATAATTACACAAATATAGAGTACTGAACATATAATGAAGTAATTCTATACACTAAGGAGAGGGGGAAATATTGTTATCTATTTGGAGATCATACGCTGCCACTATGTTTCCTTTACTAGGAATAAACTTAGGAAATTCACTTATTGATATTAATCTCAAGTATCAGATTTCATGCCGAAGAATATTGAATCGAATAGACTTACATACCTTATCCTCTAATCGATACAACTCTCACGATTCAGCCTCCCCTTTCAGGTTTTAATCTACAAAATTCATGATAAATTTAAATTAGCAGCTATCACACCGTGAGCATCGTAAAACAGTAGTTAACTTTGACGGATAATGAGACCATACAACCCTTAAAACAATGTGTATCACCACACCCTCCTTCTCTGCCCAATACAAACATTATACATCCTTTTCCAAGATTACCCAAACTGCACCAACAACAATACACATAAAACAACCTCAAATATTCTTTATCATACAACCAATTATTGAACTCACCACCCCCTTGAGTTCTTTTTGACAACACACCCATAATTCCACACTCAAACTTATACATAAGGAGGAAGAAAATGGAGCAGTCACCTTACCTCAATTTCTGTAACTTCTCCTTATAACTTGAATTCCTCTAGAACTTTAACTTCCCTTAACACTTAAACCAAAGAAGAAGAGAAAAGTATCTTAATAACCAAGGAAGTAAGCAGTAGCTTCTGAAAATACTATGCCTTTATACCTATACTTGAGCATGAATAACATGTTTTCCTAATCATCCATGGGAGAATTAAGTTAAATCCATGAGTGTTTTCACTTACCTTGTCTTGCAGAGATGAAGGTTTCTTCAAGAACCCTAGAAGAACTTTAAGGCTGTTGTTTAATCCTAAAGAGAAAAGAGAGAGAAAGAGCTGGGGTTAATCCTCAATAATGTGTGTTAAAATGAGTGAGAATAGCAGCCAATATATCTTTATATTGAGCTTTCTTCACCTTTAAGAATATCCACTAGAAAACTTCATTTTCAGCCACTAATTGGTCAAGTAGGTGATGCACCTGCTTATGTATATCAAGCAACTCAAAAGGTCAAACTAGGTATGCACTTACTTGCTTTCACTTAGGTTTAAATATTGGGCCTTGACAGATTTGGCTGATAGGCTTAAATTTCATTTTCCTTTTATTTAACTTAGTTTGGGCCTCAAGTGAATCCATTAGCATAGGCCCAAATCTGATCCATAAACCTTGGCCTTTTAAACTAGATCCATATAGCTCAAGTAGGTGATGCACCTACTTGTCCTTTGAACTGGTCAATAAGTTAAAGTAGGTAATGCACCTACTTGTCACCTGCTAGCTTAGTAAAGTCAAGCAAGTAGCTCACTTATTTTATTCCATTTTCTAAATATTAATCCTTTTTGCTTTAACTTATCACCTAACTTTCAACTTTAAGCTCAATTACCACCTTATTGTCTCTTTAAATACTCCTGTTGGAGTTAACTTGCAGTACACATGCTGAAATGTGCAAGGCATCACATCACCTTCCGAGCTAGTTTAAACCAACACTAATCATATAAGAATCATGGTCCCTCACCTATACTATAAGGCAATGTCAAGTATCACAAGAATATAACAAGCATATGCATATTACAGGTTGTTACATCATTTCCCCCTTAAAACATTCATCCTCGAATGTTAGCATGGTTATCTAGCCCAAACAGGTTCAAGCCTAAGTTAGTACTACTAATAATCACATAATACATATAGACTTATACTTACTTGTCAATGCCTCAACTACGCATCTTCATCCTTCTTATCAATCTAAAAGAGATGAGGATACTTTAGACAATAATTAGTATGTAGAAACTAATCACCTTCTAAAGAATACCAAAAAGAAACCAAAGATATCACAAGATAAAGTTACTTTATACCTTAAACTATGAAACTAGTAAAGGTTTAAAGATAAATTCTCAAAGAACAAGTCACAAAGGTTCAAAGAACTCACTCCAATATTATTAATATCAATCTAAATTGTCCTTAATGAATGAAAAGGACTCCTATATATAGGAGAAGGGGAAAAAACGTCCAAGGAACCCTAGAAAGACAATTACAAGGAATCCTACTCTAGAAAGGAAATAAAGTAACCTAACTAGGAACAAATTTAGTACTTCTAGGAAAGCATTAAATGGTACTTAGGAGACCATAAATAGACTAAGGAAAATATTAATAACTATATATAAATAAATAAATAAATAAATAAATAAATAAGGTAAATCCCAACTAGGAAAAGAATCTTGACAATCTTGGAAAGTTTGACTAGTCTTCTCTCAAAACTTCGTCAGAAAGCAACTCTTGTTGTGGTTGATTCTTGGACTCTTCTTGACCTTATTTGCACAAAATTGGCCCTTAAAATTCCTCATCTTGGGCTTGAATTTGGGCCACCAAATAATTGTAGCATTTGGACAATTCCTCTCCCTTGGGCTTGAGCTCTTCTTCCCCAATAAGACACCTTTGGATCAGCGATTGAAGCCCATTGAGCTTATCATTGAACTCATTGGTTTGAGATCTTGTTATGGGCCTCCTTGGAGTTTCTAACGCTTCATCCTTGTCCTTCAATGGAGTAGAGCTTCCTTGGATGCTATCACAAAGTAATATTGCGCACCCACTCGGAACGCTCCCCATCTCGATAAAATGACAGGTCATCCACCATAGTAAAGTCTCTCCCTTCTCGGCATCCCTCTGAAATGCCCCACTCTGAACCACTTTCATCTTGTAGTCATACTCTGTTGTACTAATTGGCAGAGTGTGGTCTTGGCCATAAATGAACTGGCGGATAGTGGTCTCGAAGATGTCAACGAAAAAGTTCCACACCAAGGTAGCCTAAAATGGGGGCTGAGCTAATGGCTTAGCCCATTTAGAAAGAACATTACAGATAGTGGTTGCGTAGGAGGCGTATAACTCTCAAGTAATCTCCACGTTGAACTTTCCCGGTCCCCGTGCCATCCACTAACACATGTGCTTCTTGAACAACTCCTCAATAGTGGGCATAGTGTAGAGGCTACCTGTAACTACCCGTCTCTCCTCAGTAATGGTTTGGGCCATCTTCATATGACCATTCAATACCTTGCCGTCATCATATATATCATACTGACCCGCAACACACCACCTGCTTGGCTCTGTGGCGCTGGGAACCGGCTCAACACTGGGGTTTTGGGCCTCCCTGGTGCTATTGGCATCGGAAAAGGAGGCGGAAGTACAGCCGGCACTGGAGCCAGACTATGACTCTCTTGCTGGTGTGGCCCCTCCTTAGACTAGGGGCAGTGACCTCGATCTTGTCACTAGAATTAAGTATATTCCAGGCTCTATTCCTTGTAGTCCAGGGGCAGTGGGGGAGCCTCTGGTGGTCTCAAGGGCAAACTCGTCCTCACTAGAGTTGACGATCATGCGGCTGGATGGGGCAATAGACTTAGACTTCCCCCCTTGCGTACATGAGAGATTGTTTTGGTGCCATGGTACCTGTGGAAGACTAGTTAGTGCCTAAACAACACAAGAATGCCCAAGAAAAATTTTTAGAACAAGCTTAGGACTTAGGCAAAAAAATAAAAAAATTCCAGGAGGTAGCTAGTTATGTGACCTACGGTGGGTAACTACGGTCCATCGATAGAGTGACAGATTGTGGGTCACCTCCGTAGGTGAGGGTGCCCATTTTTGGGTCTCTGATGTTGGAACCACGGATGTGCAGAATGGTCCGTCGATGGAACTATGGACCGTGGTTCGTAACTTAGCCAATATTTTTGTGCATGCAGTTGACGGGCCATGACTTACTGTCTGTCAGTAGAGGTCGTCGACTAGTGTTGTGCCAGGCATGGATTTCCAATTTTCGTACAACACATTAACTTCAACAATCAATCTAAGTCTAAACATGTGTTCAACATATTGTGCAGTAGTTCATCATCCTCAGTGTTTCGATTATGCAAAATTCAATTATCTATAACGAGAAAACGAAACCCTAAGTCCACACCTCCAACTAGAACTATCAAACCCATTTAGTCGATTAAAATTAACTACACACCCACATACCATCATTTCAAGGGTAGTATCTAAACCACATTTCAACATTTAAACAACTAATTAACAACCCAAGGTCAAGTTCAACTTTGTGACTTCATGATTTAAACAATAAACAAGGAATTCAAAGTTATAGTGAAATCGTTTACCTTACAAGTAAGAAAAGTTAGTGAGTGTGTGATCTAGTACAATTGCACCTTAGACCGACCTTGACACCGAACCCGAACCTTGAAAGCTTGGTGGAAATGGAGGAAATAGAGGATTTTGGGAGAGAAAATAGAATTGATGCAGAGAGGAGAATGAATGGGGGGTATGGAATTGGAAAGGGAGGATATAATGGAGTAAATGGGATAGAATATGAGATGAATATGGGTATATTAATGGTTTGAAATGGTTGGGGAGAAGAGGGAAATGGGGGATGTGTTTAAGATGAAGGAGTTTTATTTTTATGGGGTTCGGGTCGGGTCATCTGAAACCCTAACTTGGACCCACAAAACCCCATCGATGGTCCGTGGGTCAACCTACGATCCGTCGATGGGTTTCGTGGTTCACTCTAAAACTTAGAAAAATATAGAGCACATACCTAGGATCTACGGATGCCATCCACAGTCCGTGGTTCGACCGATGGAGCGTCGATGGGATCCATAGATCACTACATCAGTTTCTTTTCTGCAGATTTTTCCTTTTCGTCCCTGCACACGTAGCAAACCTTAGGACTTCCTTTTACATTTTCTGAACACTTTTTTTACATGGAGCCTATTCTATCTAAATCTAGCCAACACTAAAGATAAAAATTAATAAACAACTATCCAGAAAACTACAAATTTAAGAAAAAACTCCCTATATCGAAAAGTAAATTCCTATAGTTGGCAAGATTATACATCTTGGGCTGCCTACCAAGCAGCGCTTGATTTAACATCGCGGCATGACACAGACCCCTTGGTTACTCAGATTTCACCAAGACTTCATTCCTATATCACCTCATTGACACTTTCAGCTTGCCCCAAATAGACTTTTATCCTCTGTCCGTTCACCTTTAACTTCGTTCATTCCTTGTTCTCGAGTTCAACTGCTCCATGTGGAAATACTTGGGTTAGTCTGAATGGCCCGCTCCACTTGGACTTGAGTTCTCCAGGAAACAAGTGCAACCTTGAGTTATATAACAATACGAAATCAATGGGAGCAAATTCGCGCTTTTCAATCTTTTGATCATGGTACTTTTTCATCTTCTCCTTGTACAAGTCTAAACTTTCATATGCTTTTCGGCGAAACTCATCGAGCTCATTCATCTCATGCAGTCTTTGACTTGAAGCGACGCCTAAATCCAAATTCAACTTCTTGAGTGCCCACATTGCTTTATGCTCTAGCTCTACAGGAAAATGACACGACTTCCCATATACAAGTTGGTAGGGGGACATACCTATGGGAGTCTTGAATACGGTGCGATAGGCCCATAGAGCATCATCAACCCTTCTTGACCAATAAGTTTTGTTGGCGTTCACAGTCTTTGCATGGATTTTCTTTATCTCTCTATTTGACACCTTAACTTGCCCACTATACTGTGGATGATAAGGAGTGGCTACATTGTGACGAACACCATATTTCTCTAGTAACTCTTTGAACAACTTGTTACAAAAGTGAGAACCTCCACCGCTGATAGTTGCCCTAGGTATATAAAATCTGGAGAAGATACTTTTTTTCAGGAATGCGGCGACACTTTTTCCCTCATTGTTTCAAAGCGCAATTGCTTCCACCCATTTCTATACATAGTCAACCGCAACGAGAATATACTTCATCCCATGCGAACTCACAAATGTACCCATGAAATCAAGACCCCAGACATCGAATAACTCAATCACCAATATCGGGTTCATAGGTAGTTCTTGCTTCTTTGAAATTCCTCCTCCATCTGGACAAATGATCGGCGACTTGATTTTATGTTCCCTGTCTATCCTTTACCTCAAAATTGAACTCTTGCAACAAAAGAAACCATCTAATCAACCTTGGTTTTGTGGTTTTGCATCCTTTTTAGCCATCAAATACCTCAATGCAGAATGGTCAGTATGCAATATGGCCTTAGTACCAAGCAAGTAGGATCTAAATTTATCAAATGCGAAAACCACATCAAGGGGAGTTCATGTTCAGTCACAGTATAGTTCTTTTGAGCCACATTCAAAGATTTGCTGGCATAGTAAATTGGATGAAGAATCTTCTTTCGTCTCTATCCTAAACTACACCAAGCGCTACCCCACTTGCATCACACATCACTTAAAATGGTTGCCCCCAATCCGGTGAAATAATGGTAGGTGTTGACACTAGTTTTTCTTTCAACTCTCCAGATGCTCTCAGACAAGCATCATCAAAATAAAACTTACACTCTTTCTCCAATAGCTTGCACAACGGGTGTGCAATTTTTGAGAAATCTTTTATGAACCTCCGGTAGAAATCTGCATGCCTAAACAAACTTCTAACACCTTTAATAGATATGGGAGATGGAAGTTTTCCTATTACCTCAACTTTAGCTCGATCAACCCCATACCTTTCTGCGAAATCAGATGACCTAGAACGATACCCTCTTTCACCATAAAGTGACACTTCTCCCAGTACATCACAAGATTGCACTCCTCACATCTATTTAGTACCTCGACCAGATGTATCAAATAGTCGTTAAATAAGTCACCTACCACAGAGAAATCAACCATAAATACCTCTATCGTGTCCTCCACCATATTTGAAAATATCGACATCATACACCGATGAAGGGTCACTGAAGCATTACATGACCCAAATGCCATCCTTTTGAGGGTGAAAGTCTCATATGGACAAGTAAATGTGGTATTCTCTTGGTCTTCCGGAGCTATGGATATTTGATTGTATCCCAAATACCCATCTAGAAAACAATAGCGACCCTTACCAGCGAGATGATCCAGCATTCGGTCCATAAAAGGCATTGGAAAGTGATTTTTTCGTCCATGCATTTAGTTTGTGGTAGTCCATACACACTCTCCACCCAGTCACTGACCTCATCGGAACAAGCTCATTTTTAGCATTGAGAACCACGGTGATTCCTCCCTTCTTTGGTAAGCACTGAACTGGGCATACCTAACTACTATCAGAAATGGGATATATGACTCCAGTATCCAGCCATTTAATAATCTCCTTTTTCACAACTAGCATAGGGGTATTTAGTCTCCTTTGATGCTCAATACTTGGCTTACTGTCCGGCATGAGTTGGATTTTGTGAGAACAAATTCCCGGGGGAATCCCAAATGTCTGTAATAGTCCATCCAATAGCCCTCTTAAACCGCTTCAGTACTGATACCAAGGCCTTTATTTGCCCTTCACTCAAGTTAGCAGCAATGATTACAGGCAACGTGCTATTTTTTCCCAAGAGTACATACCGCAAGTGGGATGGAAGAACCTTAAGTTCCAGTTTTGGAGACTCATCAACAGATGATTTTGCAGGTGGAGTGTCGCGATTCTTCATGTCTCATTCCAACTGTTTTGGCTTGAAATGTAGCTCAAAACTATAAAGTGCAGAAACTAGCTCATCATACTCATCAATACCATCGCTATCAAAATTCATCATCACCGCTACTAGTGCATCAACACCTAACCTTTCCTCAATGGATACCTCAGATTCTTACCCACAATGTGATTCACAATATATACCTATCAAAGATCATTTTCATGCTTCATAGACCTACAGATGTTAAAAGTTACCTCTTCATTGTTTAATCAGAACTTCATCTTCTCTCTCTCCATATCGATCAAGGCATGCCCTGTAGCAATAAATGGCCTCTCTAAAATGATGGGAATCTCAAAATCAACCTTACAATCTAATATCACAAAGTCTATTGAAAAGATGAATGACTCTATTTTCATAAGGATATCTTGTAACACTGCAATGGGCCTCTTCACAATTCTATCATCCATAAGTAAACACATTATAGTCAGTTTTGGAGCTCCTAAACCCAACTTCTTATAAATCGACAATAGCATCAAATTAATTCTAGCACCAAATCACACAAGGCCTTCGCAAAGTGCAACATACCGATGGTACAAGGAATAGTGAAAGCTCCAGGATCCTATTTCTTCTGCACAAGTGACCTAGTAGCAATAGCACTACATTGTTGTAACCTTTCTTCATCCTCAAAACTGACAACCCTCTTTTTGGTCACCAAGTCCTTCACGAATTTTGCATACCCGGGCATTTGCTCCAAAGCTTCTATCAACGGGACATTGATGGAAATTTTTTTCAACATTGCTATAAACATGTGGTATTTTGTTTCCTCAGTCTTTTTCACCAACCTCTGTGGAAAGGGAGGTGGAGGTTTAGGCATGTGAACAACTTTTTTTGTCACCTCAGTTTCCTTTTTTGTAGCATCTTTCGAATCTCCAGTAACCCCAATCTCATCCACATCTTTTTCTACCTTTCTTTCAACCTCAGACGGCATGGGGGATAAACAGTTTGTTTTCCTCCGCGAGGAATGACTGCCATACAATGCCCATCATTTTTTGAATTTTGGATGGTGTTTCTAGGAAGTGTGTCAGGCTGACGTGGGTTCACAGTAGCGGACAACTCACTAAACTGCTGCTCAAGTTGCTTGATCGACACTGCATGTGCATCAACTTTTTGACCAATCCCAGATAAATCATTACGCATCTCCATCACATTCTCAACAGTCACATCAAACCTCTTCATCATCTTCTGCATCATATCTTCAATGCAAGTCATACTAGTACCACTCTCTCTATTACCAGGTGGAACATAGGGTCCAACTCTCTCATTATTCTTGCCATAGTTATTCCGATTGTAATTGTTATCACCATTGAAGTTCCCATCCCGGACATAGTTTCCCTCTCGGTTGTAGTTTCCATAGTTCCAACCTTGGTTTCCTTGACCTTAGCGCCAATTATCCTAATTGGAACCTTGGGCATTGGTTCGGAAAACCCTGTCGATCATTAACCAAATTCACATCCTCCTCATAGTAACATTTCTCAACTGGCAGTGGTGGAGTTCTAGTTAGATAAATTATTGCATTCACTTTTTCTGCATTTCCACTCACATGCTTTAATATTAAGCCAATTTATGTCCTCATTTGAGCCATCTCTTCACGAATGTAATCATTTGATCGACTTGGTGCAATTTGGACAGCAAACGTTCTCCTACCAGTATTTGCCTTTCTAGTGCTCCATACCTTATTGTTTTGGGAAATTCTTTCATGTTTTTCAGTGATCTCCTCAAAAGTGCACTCACCATATGATCCTCCAGCAATAGTATCTAGCACAGCCCTTCCATTGTCATCCTTTCCTCTGTAGAAGTACTCCTCCAGTGACTCATCATCTATGCGGTGATTTGGAACACTCCTCATGAACCCAGTGAGCCTGTGAAATTATTAAGTTTATCCTTGTGATTTAACTTCTTGGACACCTAAAAATACCTTTCCATGGATACCTTATGTAATTGGTCCCATGTATAGATCGAATTGAATGGCAGCTCAGAAACCTACACATCAGCATCACCAGTCAACAACAGTGGGAATACCCTCAAACCAATGACATTCATATCCAACTCTGGTCTTCCCACACAACTATTACAGACACTTCTCAATTAAATGTGTGATCATATGGATCTTCCAAAGCTAACCAACCAAACAACCCTCTTGTTGTAAGCATTTGCATAGGACTGCTAGTCAGGGAGAACAATAGGCCCCTTTGATCCAACCGCATCGTAGTCAACCCTGTAGTTATTGCGAAACCTCGGTGCTGGCGGATTCTACACCCTTTTTACATTTTTTATTAGATGTCCACCTTGAACCTATACGGGAACATTAATAACTCCAGAAGGCTGAATTTCAAATCCGTCTCTGTGACCCTCTATGATTGGATTATTGAGTACCCCTTGCTTAGCCCTTTTCCTCAAAGTTTTCTCAATTCAGGATCTTAGGGGATCAAGGGTATGACTCGACTCCTTGTACTTGGCATACACAAGAGGTAAGACATGTAGAAAACAAAAACAAAAGAGGTATAAAATTAGGAAATACTTGACTAAAGTTTAATAATGAATTTAGATTAATCTAAAAGTCGTATTCCCCGGCAGTAACACCAAAATTTGATATGCTCAAATTACACCTCCCAAAAGAAGTATAAGCGATTGTTATCAAGTAAAGAACCTAATTGAAGGTTAGGGTCGATCCCACGAGGAATATGGCTTAGACTTAAACTAACTCATAATTAAATTCGTTTAGTCAAACTATTTCCGGGGAAAGTAACAAAAAGGGGGGTTGTTCAAATAAAATAAATGATTGTTTATTGTATCAGTAATAAGTAACCAGGTTTGCAATTTTGAGATATCAATAGGAGATGAAAACTAGGGCATACGTGTTCCCCACGAGCTCTTCACGCAGTATTCCTAATAATAGTAATTATATACTAGTGTTTGGCATGCACGACCGATAAGTTATGTATTCCTAAGTGATAGGTAATCTAAGTAGAAACTTCCACTTGCGACTTAGTAAATCTATGTGTGTGTGCTTTACTTGCCCTTACCTTTACCCCGGATTAGCCCTCGTTTCAATTAACTTAGGGTATTCACCCTTTCCTCAATTGATTAATGTTAGACTATTAGATAGCAGCAAATCCTTAACTAAATCTATGTTGTTTAATTCTTTTCTTATTCATTATCCCCTTGGTAAGGTAAGTATGAACAAGGCGGGTTTTAACGTTGTGCACCATAAGAAAGACTTTTAAACGAAAGAATTAACAATACATGTATAAAGACTATTCAAGAATTACTTAGTTATTAGTCATACGTTGTTAATTGCTCATGGTTCCATAACCCTAGTTGTGGATTTAGCTACTCATGCTTAAGAGTTCAAAATTCATATAAGGGTTAGAAGAAATAATGAAGTTACAATTAGAATAGATAAAAACCAAATTCTTGAATTGAAAATCAAAGTGAAATTGCATAACACCAACTTCTGGAAATCAATTGCTAAAAGTTTGCAAAATAATTCCGAAAGACCAAAACAAAAGTATCCAATATTTTCTAACACCCAAAAATGGAACTTACAACCCATATTTATAGAGTTTAAATCCTAAACCAACTAGGAAAGGAAAATTAGTGTAACGCCCCGTATTCTATGTGTACTAGTTCTATTTACATGACACTTATAAATTGTCCTGTGGTATAGTTATGGACTCGGTTTCCTATGTGACTAATGGCAATAGAATCGGTTTAAAGTGAACGGTCCATAGATTTTGATGCGACCCAATTAGGTTGACGTCGATGGAAGTAGTTAAACTTGAGATCATAAGGTGGTATTTGAGTCTAAAGTTTAAAGTGACATAGTGTAGATAAGTTTTAAGTTAAGTTAAATGTAGTAAGGTCTAGAAATGGAATAAAATATTGAGGTGCTTGCTTAACTTAACTAAGCCAGTAGGTGACAAGTAGGTGCCATCACCTACTTTGACTTATTGACTCGCCCAAAGGACCAAGTAGGTGCATCACCTACTTTGACTTATTGAACAACCCAAATAAACAATTAGGTGCATCACCTACTAAGACTCTTTTGAACATGTTATTGGGCCAAGTACACTACCACCTACTTGCATTAATCTGACTCAAGTTGATAAGAAGAATAAGGGGAAAATGGACAGCCAAGGCCCAATATTCATATGTCCAAAAAGGCCCAAGTGGAAATTCCAAGTAGGTGGATCACCTACTTGATAAATTATGGCCCAAAATGAGTGAGAAAGTCGGCCAAAGAAGGTCCCTTTAAAAGGGATTGATATCAGGTTTTTTTCCAACTATATTTTACTTTTAACAAAAATCTGATTTCTAGAGCCTTTCTTTCTTCTCTCTCTTAGCTTCATACAATATCCATTAAATACTATTATATTAGGGAGTTAAATCTATTGGAAGGTATAAGTTAAGACAAGTTGAGAAGGAATACCTTTACCTTGAAGAATCTAAGTCTTAGCAAGTGGTTGTTCTGTCCAGCAAGGTAAGCTACTACAATTTTCTCCCTCTTGCTCTTGAGTTAATTAGGACATTTGGTATGTGTTAGTGAGTTGGAAATTGTTCCTTATACATAGTGTATTATTAGGGAGAATGTTCTGGTGGTTAGTGCATCTTAGGACATCCATGGAGGGGAGTCACCTTTAAATTCAATTGTGAGCTCGTTTGAGCATCTTAAGAGTAATGTTAGCTCTTCAAGTGTTGTGATCAGAAACTGAGATATATATTGCTTCTATTACATTATTATATTTAAGGACTGTTTTATGTATGTTATGATAAGGGATGTGACTGGATGTGTGGAGAAGTTATGGTGACGTTAAAGGACATAATTAAATATTGTAAGGAGTTTTGGGGATGACCTAATGTAAAGGCTGTTAGTATATAGACGCGATTAAAGGGAAAGAGAAGGAAAGAAAACAGTGGCTAGATAAATTGCATACTTACTGCTTGGTTACTATTTTTGTGAGATTAAGTAGCTCATATTGGTTGATTAGCTACTAATACTAGTCTTAAAACTTATTTTATTGTAGATTGGTAATCTGAAGAGAATGAGCTTAAGTCAAACTTTTTGAATTGTATAGCAACGTATGTAAGGCTATTCGATTTCCTATTTATTTTGCATGAATCCAACACTTGTATTACAAAGTATGCTCTCTAAGTGCCCTTGGTAGTGACTGATCCATAATTACAATTCCTACTCTCTAGAGCATTAAAGTGGGTACTCTAATATGAGTTTATTACTAAATGTACGTGCTTACTCTACCAAGTATTAGCATGCAAGGTTTAAACTTTTTTCATTGTCAAAGTACCCTTGGCACGTATTCCCCTTATATAAATCAAAATGATCCTAGATTACACATGGTACATATGTTTATATGTTGGATATACAATCTGCCAACTTGCTTCAATTGTCTATTCCATCATATATGTCATCTTTTCACATGTTCATATGTTCCCTTTATTATTTATTACTCCAATTGTGTTAGACTATAATTTTACCTCACAAGATCCCTACTTGCTCTATTGTATATGTACTTACTTAGAATATATATCCGTCCTTAAGTTGAATCTGCCCAAGTTTTCCCTTGGTTCCACATTCATGTATACCTTGTATTTGATATTAGTTAGTGAGTATTTGACTATAATCTAGAGTTCAAATCTCTTGGCTGAATGTTAAATGTCTTCACTTGATATGTGCTTCAATTTGAGATATCAAAATGCTTACTGAGTTATATAAGCTCCTACGTATTACATTCGTGTCACATTTGATTTCCATGTCATTTTTATTACCGTAAGTCTGTATTCATATGTTTTCTACTATTGGTCCATAGTACCAAATCATAACAATGATTATGAACACCAAAACAGCAATCTCAAGAGTTATGGTCATCAAAAGAACAATCTCAAAAGAGTTATGAACATCAAAACAACAATCTCAAAGATTAAGGAATCTAAGTGAAGCAATTTGTATAATTATGGGTGGCACCCCAGGGGAAAATGCCTAGCATGGGTTGATCCCAATTGGTAAAAAAGGGTGGTAGCTCAGGGGAGAAAGCCTAGCATGGGCCGATCCCTATTGGTATAGAAGGGTGGTAGCTCAGGGGTGAAAGTTTAGCATAGGCTGAACCCTATTTGTGGAATTATGAGGACAACATCCCAGGGGTTAAAATGTCTAGCATGGGTCATCCTCTTCTACCACTGATCAAATGGTCATTTGTATCATATGTCTTATAAAGATTATAACGCACAGAAAAGTAAAGAAAAGAATGTAACATAAAGGATTCCACAAGTATAAGGAAAGGTGGTCTCAAATCCATATCTATTTGTATTTGGTTTCACTTGATCTCTCATTTTACATATGGTTGTATTATGCCTTACATATTCAGTACATTACCACCTACTTGGTCCTTTTGGCTGGTCAATAAGTCAAAGTAAGTGATCGCACCTACTTGTCATCTACTAGCTTAGTTAAGTCAAGCAAGCACCTCAATATTTTATTCTATTTCTAGACCTTAATACCTTTAACTTAACTTAAAACTTATATACACTATGTCACTTTAAAATTTAGACTCAAATACCACCTTATGATCTCAAGTTTAACTACTTCCATCGACGTCAACTTGATTGGGTCGCATCAAAATCTATGGACAGTTCGCTTTAAACCTATTCTATTGTCACTAGTCACATAGGGAACCGAGTCCATAACTATACCTCAAGAAAAATTATAAGCGTCATGTAAATAGAACTAGTACACGTAGAATACGGGGTGTTACACATAAGCTATAACTTTACCATTCTGCATCAATATACTACCAAGTCCAACTCTAGACACATCAAATAAAAAACAAAGCCATGTGTACCTTCTAGTAGGGTCAACACTGGGGTAGTAGTGAACAGAGTTTTCAATTCCTCAAAGATTTTATCACAGGTTTCATACCATTAAACTTAGGTTTTTTCTAAGACAACTTTGTCAATGGATATGAAATAGAAGAAAACGCCTCAACGAACCTTCTATAGTAACATGCCAATCCCAAGAAACTCCTTATATCAGTTGGAGATGTGGGTCTGGGCCAGTTCTGCATTGCTTCAATCTTCTGAGTGTCAACTCGAGTCCCTTCACCAATTACAATGTGGCCTAGAATGCCACGAGCTCAAGTCAAAACTCACACTTAAAAAATTTGGCATACAACTCCTTATCTTTGAGAGTTTGGAAAGCTATTCTGAGATTACTAGCATGATCCTCCTCACTCCTCGAATAAATCAATATGTCATCAATAAAAAAAAAATCAATCATGTCAAGATATGGCTTAAATACTCTGTTCATAAGGTCCATGAATGTTGCAGGAGTATTAGTCAAGCCAAAAGACATAACAAGGAACTTATACTAACCATAACGGGTCCTGAATGTTTTCTTCGAGATGTCACTTTCCCTTACTCTCAACTATCAAATCTAAGGTCTATCTTAGAAAATCAAGTGGCACCCTGAAGTTGATCAATAAGATCATCAATTCTCGGAAGGGGATACTTATTCTTTATGGTGACCTTGTTCAACTAGTGGTAATTAATACACATCCTAAGAGAACAATCCTTCTTCCTCACAAATAAGATTGGAGCACCCCAAGGTGAGACACTAGGTCGAATAAAACCCTTATCAAGAAGATCTTTCAACTACTCTTTTAACTCAGCTAGAGCCATTCTATATGGCGAATAGAGATATGTCGAGTATATGGACGGATGTCTATTCTGAAATTGATTTTTCTCTCAGAAGGGACTCCAGGAAGATCATCTGGAAAGACCTCTGGAAACTCACTCATAACTAGAAGTGACTGAATAGGTGGTGTCTCAACACTAGAGTTATTAACTTGGACTAAGTGATAGATGCACCCTTGGAAACTAACTTTCTGGCTTTAAGGTATGAGATGAACCACTCTATAACAGGCTCATTAGGAAACTGAAACTTTACTACTCGAGTTCTACAATCAACTGAGGCATAACAAGCATGAAGTCAGTCTATACCTAGAATAACATCAAAGTCCACCATGTCTAGCTCGACTAAGTCACCCACGGTGTCCTTGTGATTGATAGAGATGACACAATCACAATAAACTCTCTCGGCTAGAATTGACTCACCAACAGGTGTGAAAACACTGAAGGAATCAAGAAGTCGTTCGGGAAGAATATCAAAGCTCATAGTTATATATGGATTCACAAAAGATAGACTCGCACCTGGATCAACTAATACATATACATCAAAGGTAAAGACTTTGATCATACCTGCGACAACATCTGGTTAATTTTCCTGCTCTCGGTGATTGGATATAGCATACAGACGGTTTACTTCTCCGCATGTTCCTGAAGTAGCTCTATCTACCGAAGCTGCTGAAGAAGATTGGGCTATATTCCCCCATTACCATTATCATACTTGCAATTAGGGCACTCTCTCATGAATTGACATGCCTGACCACACTTGAAGTATCCATAGGATTCATCACAACACGTTCCACGATAGTTCCTACCACACTTAGCACGTGTAGGGGTCCAATAGGTCCCTTGCACCACACTACCATGAGACTGAGTAAGCCAAGCTCTAAAGTTCTGTGAATTCTAATTTCTGAAATCACCCCTATTCTTTGGTGCAGATGCACTAGTTGATGATGGGACGACCCAGTTGGACTTTGCTGAAAGATAACCGGTTGGCATTTCTGGCATTTTGCTTTTCAGACTCATTACCTGTTGTCTTCGCTCTCTTACTACAGAATTGTGCCTTATCTTTCAACTTGTCTTCCTCAACCTGATGTACATGGATCATAAACCTCTTTATGTCCATGTCCCTTATCAACGTAGCAGTCTTACCCTCACAAACGAGATAGTCCAGACACAAATAAACTCATCATGCTCCTCATATCAGCAACCATCTCTGGAGAATAATGGGAAAGTTGAGTGAACTTGAGGCTGTACTCATGGACTCCTATTTAAGAGTGAGAAATTCTCTTATCTTTTCCTCTCTCAGCTCACGGGGAAAGAAACGCCCTATGAAGACACTTTCAAGCCCAACTCACAATAAGTGCCCCTTCATCCCTACTCTTCTTCCATTGGTCGTACCAAATCCTAGAAATACCCTTGATTTGGTATGAAGCTAACTTCACACACTCAGCATCAGCAACACGCATAACCTCAAATACTTTGTACAATTCCTCCACAAAGTTTTCCGAATCTTCAGTGACATTTGACCTTGTGAAATCTGGAGGATTCATTCTCAAGAACTAACGGATCCATGATGTATAAGCCACATCCTGACGAACCCCTCTTTGTTGACTAGCTTGATTGGCCACAACTTGACTCAACATTTGGATTGCATCCCGGAGTTCAGCATTGGTGACCTTTCCCTAAAGGGGTTGCACTTCTGGTGCATTAGGAACCCCTTGATTCTGGAGATCACCATTTCTCCTAGCAGGACGTCCTCGAATAACTCTTCGTGGAGGCATGATTTAAAAATATATGTGCAAGCGTGAATGAGAAGGAAACTTTCATAGAGTTGAACTCTATCACACAGAAGAGAGTGAGAAAGATGTGAAATGTTTCCTATATGTTGTAGCCTCCTAATTATATATGTGGCACGCTTCACACTAATAACGAGGACTCTACAGACATGGCTTCATAGACACCCTAGGACTCTTGAACTATGTGCTCTAATACCAAGTTTGTCACACCCCGAGCCTAAACCCTAGACGTGGCCGGAACTCAAGAACCATTAATGGTCCTAAGCGAACCCTTGGTCTTGTTCAATACTCAGTGGAAGACTTACTCAACAACATAGGAAACTCAAATGCAAAAGTAAACTAATAATGTCTCATTAATAAAAACAGTTTAACTCAAAAATGTCTGAAATACTCAAATGAACATAAGTGTTCAACTCAAATTCTTTAAAACATCAACGAGGGAAATGGAAAAAAAGACTCCTCAACTACTACTATCTATGAAGCTTCTAAATACTATGATGGAAGTCGGGACAAGACCCATGACTTCCTAATAATACTGAAATCTGAATGTGGAACCCTCCGGAAGCAAGGATGCTCACCAAAGCTAACTAGAAATGCAAGTGGTATCAACGGAGCGCCTGCTGATAACCCTGAACACTTGTATCTGCATCTTGAAAAGATGCATGTCGAATGATGTTAGTACATTTAATGTACGAGCATGTAAGGGGAATACTGAAGCATAAACATATATCTGAACGGATAAAAAGGGAAGACATACTCACCTCAGCTCAACTCAAATCAATAGGAAAGCAATGATAATAAGATGCAATATATAAAGCATTTAATAGAGTAGACAATAACTTGAAATTTATAAATATAGAATAATGAACTCTTTACTCTTATTTGGGAGATTCTCTAACCAACAACCATCAGTATGAGCTGTGTGATGATACAGTGTTTCACCCACACTGCCTGAACTGTCCTATGCCTTTCTAGGGTATAGAACACCTCAGCTAAGTAGATCAACTAAGCTATGCTTAAAAGAAATAAGGAATCATCTAAAAAGTATAATGATTTACCCATGTTGGCTACATGGTTTATGAGGAATGTGAGTTGTCTGAACTCATCCCCATATCGGTGCTAAATACTACTCCCAATAATATATATATAACTCATGCTCAAATGTATAAGAACATAACTCATCCTCAAGTTGAGATTTTTACTCAAAAGAATCTCTTAAAAGAGATAATGATCAAAACTTCTCATAAACTCATTTAGAAATCAAGGTTTCCTCTCGTTTTAAATGTAAAAGTGTTCGCACTTGGGAATACTTAGTTCCCTTATACTCATTTTGAACCATTAAAGACAACTCTCCTAATTCTCATACTCATTTACTCAAGTCTTTATTGAAGTTTCTAGAAGATTGTTAAAGACTTCTCAAAATGACTCAAAAAGGGTGCTCGAACTTTATGTCAATCCCTGAGCCTATAGCCTGGACATGCCAGCACTCGAGAACCATTTTTTATCCCCAAGTGAACCCTTGGCCTGGCTGACTATTTAGCGAAAGACTTACTCAAGAATAAAGAAGCTTTAAAAATAGAATTTATAGCATTCAAACTCAAGTAAATACTTAACCCAACTGTCTGAAAATACTTAATCCAATAATAATAATAATAATAATAATACTTTGCCAAACAATCTCACAACATCTCAAACAAAAGGGAAATATGGAGAGACTCATCAACACTAACTATCTATGAAGCCTCTAATACTAGGATAGAAGTAGGGACAAGATCCACGATAACTCAACAATAACATGAAAGTAAATTGTGAAATCCTCCAAAAATCAAGGAGGCTCACCAAAGTTGTCTGTAGCGCAAAGTGATCTCAATGATTTGCTTGTTGATGATGTTGAACACTTGTATATGCATCATAAAATTGAATGAAAGGACTACAAGAGATGTAGATATATACTCGACTAAATGTAAAGAAATAAGGAGGTGAAATCATTAAAAACTTTACAAAAATACTTTCTCATTCTTTGAACTTAAACATAATAAGTGATATATAAAAATATACTATAACTCTATTAGGAGATTCTCTAACTGACAACCATCAGTATGAGCTAAGTGATGATACAACATCTTGTCCACACTGCCAGAACTATCCCATATCGTGCCGGGATATAGAACACCTCAACAAAATGAATCCATTAAGCTATTCCCGAAGGCTCTAAGGACTCATCTTCAAAGTATGATCTTGTACCAATGTTGGAAAGACATGGTTTATTGGGGTTGTGGGTTATCTGAACTCTCTCTCTCATATCAGTGCTCAACACTACTCTCAATAATATTTAACTTTGTTCAATGTATAAAAACATTACTCTTTCTCTTGTTTGAGATAATTGCTCAACTATCCTCTTAAAAGAGGCAACTGCTCTGAATTAACTATGAACTCATTACGCATTTAAAAATCAAAGTTTTGTCTTTTCTCACTGTAAAAAATTATAAATTTGGGAGTCAATAATTCCTTTAAGCTTTACTCAAAATGCCTCTTTAAATTTTCCTCAAACACTCCTATTTACTTTATGAAAAAATCAATTTAAGATAATTATTAGATTAAAAAGATTCTCATCAATAACTGAGTGAATACTTCAAATAATAGGGTTCATGGTGAAAAATAGGCATGAATAATCAAGTCAAGAATCTCAATACATGATACATAGCAACTCTAAAATTAGGAATAACAACTCGGAATTCAACAACAAACTCATCTCAAGAATTATCAAAACTAAGGATGTAACCCTAGATTATTATTTATTGATAGAAAGTAGATGTAGGGCGTGAGAACGAACTCAGTACATCACTATGATAGCCTTACATACCGAGGAAGAACAGAGTTCTTGGCGAAATTGATGAAATTCAAAGAACGATAGAAACCCCTAGCTTTTCTCCTAATGAATCCTTGCTTTAAGTCTTTGAAGTGTTAAAGAATGTAAAATAATGTTTTAACACTATTTAGACCTTAATTAGGTGAAAAAGAGTCGTGGGTTAGGCTTAGAGAGGGTGGGAAAAGATTGAACTACCCCTCTTTAAAAGCTGTCAAAAACAGTCCATGATACCACCTATGGGTCGTGGTTGACCCACGGACCGTAGATCCCACCATGGATTCTATATTGAATTTTTAAGGCTCAAAAGTCCATTTACGAGCCCAAATGACGGCTCGTAGGTCAACCTACGGCCCGCCGGTTGGATCTGTAGGATTTGGGTCCCAAAATTTAACCCCAGTGCTCTACCGATGTCACGCCTCAAACTCAAGGGGCACAACTGGCTCCTAATGCCAAAACTAAATACTGAGCCGACCCTGCTAAACCATTTGCTACTAGCACATGGCAGCCACACGCAATCAAGAAAACAAACAAGCACATCTCGGCTTCAAAGTAAGTCCTCGACCGGCAAGGCCCCTATCAATAGATCTATAAAAGAAACAACTTCTCCCAAGAGTTCATATAAAGAAATAGCCAATAAGCACAGAAGTCCTGATTGGGCCATCGAGGCCACCATGATCTCTATACCAAAACTGAAAGCAGGTAGATATAGAAACAATACATCAAACAGCTCACAAGCTTCGGCAAACAAACAAACTAGGCCAGCATGGCCATAATGTAGCTATACACCACACACACTAGTCTGCAAGCCTCTAAGAGTAGTAAAGATTGGCTAGACAAGACCCCAGCCTACCCATAAAAATATAAACAACAAAATCTAACAAACCTCCCAACTCTGGCAGCTCCAGAGGAAAGGGGCTAGCCAACAACACAGAAGTCAATCCTACTGCTGAGGAGGTCTACTAGGTTGTCTGTCGGGACCTGCATACATAAATGCAGCTCCCCCAGGCAATGGGGCGTCAGTACAAAATAATGTACAGAGTATGAAAGGCTATTGACTAAATAAGCAACTATCATAATATACCAAAAGCAATCAAGTAAGGAAATCAAAATTTAGATAAGCATGCTAACCCACTACTGAATCTAAAAAAATTCAAAAATGATCAAACAACAACCTAATCAAGCCTCCATAAGCTCGGTAGGTACAAACAACATACCACCTACCTAGGACCCCATAAGCCTAGAAGGTGCCAAATTAATCTACATAACTGTATCGGTAGCCCCTTGTCATTGTAAGAATTCACATAGCCCTTTTTTGCAACGATATAGCCCTTTAGGCAACGCATACCCCTCTTAGGCAACATCATAGCTCTGTGGGCTACACATAGACCTATTTTGCATCAACATAGCCCTGTAGGCAACAGATAGCCCTCTTTGGCGTCAAAATAGCCCCGTAGGCAACTCATAACACTCTTTTGGCATCAATATAGCCCTATGGGCAACACATAGCCCTCTTAGGAAAAAATATAGCCCTATTAGAAAACATCATAGCCCCCATAGGCAGTTCATAGCTCAACAGCTAACCACAATAGCCCCAAGGGCGACAACAAACAATTAAATAGGCTAAAGGCGAGTAATTTAGCTATAAACAATATATATATAGTTTCCAAGTCGTTCCTAACTTAGGGTCGTTCTTAACAGATTATGAGTCCCTATAATGAGGGTTTACGACCACTCAATCAGCCAACCACTCACAATTACATCTACTAGATCACCAACATTAACTACCATATTATATCACTCCCAAGCTCTAAGGAAACATGCCGAACGAAGGGAATAGCCTTAACATACCTTTTCCTTTATAATTTATGCTGAAAATACCTATGTCCGCACCACTACGACACTAAAGAAAATGGTAAAATCTATCAGTAATTAAGGATAAAAAATACTACGATAACTAGACAATCGATACGGATTCCTATCGTAAATTACTATCCAAGACCTAAGGTATTCGTAAACTACTAAAAAGATGGTTCCTACCTTTCTTCACACGCCTAGAACACTTGAATAAATCAAAACACTAAAGAAAAAGCCTATTGCCACAACCTCCATGGAGCTATACCACTCAATTCATCGTGAAAATTATACCAAAATGATGAGCTTGCTACGTAGGGAAATTTTTTATAAGGAGCCAAGAAGAGATCATGAACACACAAGGATGATTTGAGGAGTATTTCTCTGATTTTTGTGGGTTTCTTACGAGTTGGAATGAAGTAAACTGAAGAAGATGCTATCTTATAAGCTTCCACCGACCTAGGGGTTCCATCTCACGTGCATGCTTGCACAGTATAGCAAAAATGTGAATATCTCTCTATTCTGAAGTCGTATGAACAAATGGTTTGATGCGTTGGAAACTAGACTCGTAGAGATTCGATTCGATAGGTCTCGGGCCCCATAATTCTTTATAGATTCGGATAAAATATCCTATAAATTTGACCCAAATTTTAGAGAAATCCTTAAAAAGGAACTTACGATAACTTTTGCCAACTTCTAATTTGTGACTTACCTAACTTCAAAACTTGAGATACAACCCTTGAACACTTAAAATGTGACATACCACATCATTCTTAATTTATTACTCACCCTCATTTTCTTTCAACAAAGATACGAGTTAATTTAGACGTTTCGAAAGTTGGGGTGTTACATCATTCCCCCTTAGAAACATTCGGCCTCGAATGAAAAATCTGAGTCACGCGGTTAAGTCCTTAGGAGTTGCCAAAATTTAGGTAGAGTATCCTTTGTAAATGTGACTATCCAGGAACCTAAAACATAGAAATTCTAACCTAGACGTCTTACAGGATGACATAAATAGCTAAGCACTATAGCTCTGCAATAATAGTGCGAGCAAAATACCACGACAATAACCATAATAATATAAAAAATCAGATAGGTATCCTACCTCAATGAACTAATATAAAATGATATGCCATCACCCTGGGGTATGAAACAAGTGAGGATATTTGGACCTCATGTCATCCTCAACTTCCAAGGTCACCTCTTCTCTATTCTTGTTTCTCCACAATACTTTAAACGATGCCACCTTTTTGGTCCTCAATTTATGGACCTGTCAATCTAATATGGCAACTGGAGTTTCCTCGTAGGGCAACTCCTCTGTGATCTGAACATCCTCAACTGGGACAACCTGAGAAGGGTCTCCTACGCATTTCTGTAGCATCGATACATGGAAAAAAGGATGAACAAATTCTATCCCCGAAGGAAATTCTAACTCATAAGCCACTCATCCTACCCTCCGAAGGATCCGGTATGGCCCAATGAATCTTGGACTAAGCTTTCCTTTCTTGCCAAATAGCATAACACCTTTCATAGGCGAGACTTTTAAGAATACCCAGTCATTGACACAAAACTCTAAGTCCCTTTGTCACACATATGAGTATGACTTCTGTCAGCTTTGAACTATTAGCAACCTCTCCCGAATGATCTTAACATGTTCCACTGTCTACTGTACTAAATCAGGTCCAATCAACCCTAACTCACCTACCTCAAATCATCCAATAGGGGATCTACATTTTCGACCATACAAAGCCTCATAAGGTGCCATTCCAATGCTGGAATGATAACTATTATTGTATGCAAACTCAGTAAGAGGTACGGTCATCCCAACTTCCATTAAAGTCTAGCATGCATGCCCGTAGCATGTCCTCAAGTGTTAAGATGGTGTGTTCAGCTTGGTCGTCTGTCTGAGAGTGAAAGGCGGTACTGAGATTAACTTGCGTCCCTAATCCTTTCTGGAAAGACTTCTAAAAGCTAGTGGTAAATTGTGCTCCTCTATCCGAGATAATAGATATTGGGATGCCGTGCAACCTAACAAACTCTCGGATGTAAAGCCCTGCATAATCTTCAGCTGTGAAAGTAGTCTTGACTGGTAAGAAGTGGGCTGATTTTGTTAGTCTGTCAACATTTACCCAAATAGAGTCAAACTTACGACACGATCGAGGTAACCCTATAATAAAGTCCATATTAATTGCTTCCCACTTTCACAAAGGAATGACTATCTTATGGACTTGCCCAGCGGGCTTTTGGTTCTCAACCTTCACCTATTGGCAGTTAGGACACTGTGCCACAAACTCAGCAATGTCATTCTTCATCCTGTGCCACCAATAGATCTCCTTAATATCATGGTACATCTTCGTCGAACCAGGGTGAATAGAATAACATGAATGATGTGCCTCATCCATAATCTGATGTTGAAGCCCAGCAACATCCAAAACACACAATCGATCGCTATATTTGAGGACTCCATCTCCTACTATGTCAAATGCTAAAGAATGTTGATCCTCAGCCTTGGCTCTGAGCTGCTCTAAGATAGGATCCTCCTGTTGCCGTGCTTTTACCTCAACAACTAGAGATGATACGGCTCTGAGCTGCTCTGGGCTAGTTTGAATTTGTGATTTTAAGACTAGTTTGAATTTTGAATTTAGGACTAGTTTGAATTATTATTGAGATTTTAGGACTACTAATAGTTTGAATTTTAGCACTATAGTTTGATTTTTGAATTCTAGGAGTACTTTCAATTTGTGATTTTAAGGCTAGTTTGAATTTGGAATTTAGGACTAATAGTTTGAATTATATTTGATATTTTAGGACTAATTGATAGTTTGAAGTTGGGACACTAGCTAGATACCCACAATTCTTCACTCCTCAAGATGAAAATGCCAAAGGTTCTTACCCTTCTCTTACTTCAGGTTCAAGATTTATATCATGTGTCTAAGTGTTTTAGCTTCTACATTCATCCTCGTCCTTTGTGTCTCCCTTTAAGAGGTAATGATCTTGTTAGAGATTTTGGTTGAGAAAAGTTAGCTTTAGTTGGTTACGTAGCTCAACCATCATTCGAGGATGAATGATCCCAAGAGGGAGATATTGTAACATTTCGTAACTTCTAACAAAGATCAGAATCATTTTTTTGTGTGTAGACCCGAACCCAAAGATTTTTAATCTGTATATGTGTGTTAAGGTCTATTCCTAGGTGTAGGAAATGTAGTTGATGTGGTTTAGGGTCATAGGAGACCTCTAGCAATAAGTTGAGTTCAAAACTTCTCTACCAATTAAGTTTTTCCATGAGTCATACAAGAGTCAACTTTAAGTAACTATATCTCTCACATTATGAAGAGTTAGGTAGACCACACCAATCAAATTAGAGGTCTATAAGTCATCTTTCCAACTCCACTGATCGTTCGTTAATATGAGTTAAGAATAGAAAGTTATAGTCGTTTTACTAGAACATGTCTAGACTAGAAAAATTGACGATGGCGCTTGCAAATCATCGAATAGTTTGGCATATCGCCGAACTGCATAGAATTGTCCAAAAATCTTCAATAACTTTTACTTTGGCGATTCAAAGTTGTTAATTTTGGCAATCCAACAAAAATTTTGGTGATGGGGCCTCCAAATCATCGAATTGGTCAACGTGATTTATTAAAAGGTCATTTTTATCAATTTTCCTAGTCTTCTTACGTTTCAAGAGGAGTATTCTTGCCCTTTTACCCTCAATGAACTTCCCCAAGTCTATTTGATAGCCTAATAACCTCCTAATATGCATTGTAGCTCCCGCAAATACCTAATTTTCCTTCTTCTAAAACTCAAAAACAGCAAGAAAGTGATCTCTCCATTTTTCTAAGTTCTAAAGGCTCCAAGTTCAAGATTCTCATCCAAAATCTTAGGGTACTCTTTAAGGATTCTTCATCAAGTTTCGTCACTAATGTATGTATGACTTCAATGAGGAATTCCTTATATCCTCATGTTCAAAACTTCTCAATTTTCATGAATTTAGTTCCATAATTAGGGTTGTCAAAACCAATTTCAAATTCATCATATGTATGACCCGAATTGCATGATTATTTAAACCATCATAATTATGAATTCTTGACTATTATACTTCAATTTTATACATAGTAAGATTTTCCCTGTCATCCTTATTAATTAGTTTTGGACATGACATTGTTTATGATTTATGAAGGTTTAGTTAAATAACAAAAAGACTCTAAACTCTTGATTTGAAATATAAGCATCATGAATCATAAAAAAATTGTTGTCCAAAACTAATTAATAAGGATGGAAATGAAAAATCTTAATAAGTATAAAAATGAAGTACAAGATATGCATATTTTAGAAATTTTCTCATGATTTAAGCTATGAACAAGATTTGAAAGATATATTTTAGAAAGAAATTTCAGCATATGATTTTAGAAAGAAGAATTTGAGCTTTGTCTTACAGATTTGAGTTTAGTCTCACACTTTATTCAGATAAATAGTACCTAATTATGATTATTTAACACCGAGAGGACGCAAATTCGGAAAATCTAAATTTCATAGCCACATGTCACCGTAGGACTTTAGTATGTTGCCTTGTCAATCAACTCCTTTATCCCTTTGAGGTTCCGTTAGTGGATCCATATTAGGCAGGCATGTTCTTTACCCTGACAAGGTAAGAAAGCCCTTCCAACTGAATCGTAAGTTCGACATCATGATCTCAAGTGGTGTTTATCAGCTGTAAGAGACTTCTAAGTAAAAATATTATTAATTTTATATATGTGTATCATCATCATGATTTTATAGATATAATACCTGACTCATATTTTCAGGAATAGATTCCTTTTATATTCTGAAAGCGATTTACATATGACATTTATACACTGATTTTGATATGTCTTTCATTTATTTTACTTTATTTTATGATTGTGTTTAGTGTCATCTTACATACTCACTGTATAATTTCCTTTACTGACTGCATACTTTTTTTTAGTTTTAGACATTTTAATTTTTTTTAAGTCCAAATTTTAATGTGCATAAGTGGCATACCTTCATGGTATTTTCAACGAAAATATAAATTTTTGAAAGTGCAAGAAAGTCAATGTAAAATTTAATGTTATGGAATGAAGAATGCTTTGGAAATTCGATTCTCTTTTCTCTTCCACTATAACTTTTAGAGAAGTGTTGAAAATACCCCTGAACTTGGTCGGTAACTTTATTTGGATATGAAATAAAATTGTAACTTGTATTGTAAATATTAAGACTCAACTTTTCATCTCACTTTGATATTAAATTTAATAATCGAATTTATGTAAACTTTGTCAAAATTAATGGAGTTTCGTAAAAAAATTATTTGAAATACAAAATTTAATTTATTTTTTTTATAAAGATACGGAGAAAGAAAGTTTGAAGAAGAGGAAGAGTTGAGAAGGAGAAATAAAAGATGGGGTAGAGAATGGGGGTTTCACTTCTCTTTTTTTTTTTAGATACAATTATAGTTGAGGCATGAGAACATGAAACAAAGAATAATGTTTTTTTGTAAAATACTTTCTTATGTATATTTAATTAAAATTCACGTGTCTTCATTTTATTTCTTATTTTGACGTGTATTGTATTCACCTTTTGTGTTTTGTTGCATATTAATTTTGTGTCCAAATTATATAGCAAAAGTCTTTTGGAAGGTTCAAATGATGTGGGGCCCAATTAAGATGTCCAAGTGGAATCTCAAAATAAATTCATGCGGCTATTTTATGCATTACATTTTATAGAGATATGTTGAATAACTACACTTATGATGATTATTACTAAGCAAATGATTTTAGCACAACATAAAAGCAACATATTCTAGGCAACATGTGAAATTTTGCGTCTAAGAAGGTAGGTTTAATCAGTCTTTGGCTATGTTTTATAGTAAAACTTGAAAAAAGTAAATTTTTCAATACAAATTAGAATTATTTTTTTATTTTTTGTGCGTAATTTGGAGTGAAAAAATTTAACACATTTTTTATGTTTTAAAATTCTTGAGAATTCTAAAAAAGTTGATTTATGAAGAAGTTCAATTTCAAAAAAAAAAAATCATGGCCAAATGCTAGTTCGGGATTATTTCGTCTAAATCCTTATGAATTGGCTAAATTTGAAGTAGTTACTTTTGTAACTGTGGCTACATCGTAATTAGTATCTTAAAAAGTGATTGAGCAAATAACACAAGTCCAACTAGTTTAGGAGCTAATTACCAATCTTCCTGTGATTTTTCAATATTACAATCCTACCATATTTTGATTTTCAGATACATGTATCTACTACGTCTAAATATACGTATATCGGATACATATAAGCAAATACGTCTTATGTGTATCTAAGTATGAAATATAATTGAAACACATCAATTTAGGAGCAAATCACGTGTTCTTCCCTGAAATTCTATTTTTCCCATTTTTTCAAGCGTCGGTTTTCATAAATACATATGATCTTAACTTGGATAATATACACTTATAATGTACTTGAGCTCTTAATTAGCCACATGTGTGTATTGTATCAGATACATATTTTGATCACCGTCTTTCCTACTCTCCTCTCTCCGGCTAGAGATCGCCGTCTCAGGTGAAAACTTCACCAAATTTGCGAGGGGCATTTTGACGGCATGCGTATATTTTGTTAGATACATATTTTGACTACCGTCTCTCATCCTCTTTCCTTCGTCTCTCTCTTCTCTCCGATCAAATACCGTCGTCTCCAGACAAAAAACTCCATCAAACCAGCGATGGGCGTTCTGTTGGTCATGTCGTTGACGGATTGAAACTTGTCGGCTTGCTTCTATAAGACCGTCTCTACTTCTCTCACCTTTGTTGTCACGCCCCGAGCTACCCCCAAGACGCGGACACGGGACCTAGGACCACAAGTGGTCCCAAGCTAACCCTGCTGGCATGATCATGAGCATACTAAAGATAATAAACTGATGCAGAAGCTAATTCATAAATAAATCTGAAAAGATGGGGAATACCCATATACTATAACTGAGATATATGATAACTGATGAGTTTAATACAAAGAAGATATTAACTCAATACTAAGCTGAATCTAACTATGTCTGAAATAAGCCTCTAAACTGACTAGAAATGTTAGGGCATGCCCCAACTAGATCTAGCAAAACTGAAACTAAAGACTAAAAGCGATAAAGATAAACATGTCACTAGTCCTCGAAGAATGAGGACTCACCACTGATGCTGCTGAACTGGAGATCGGGAACCGATCTAAGCGTGATCTGGATGCTGAGAACCTGAACCTACATCACGAGAAGATGTAGCGCACGTATGCGTCAGTACTTAAAAGGTACTGAGCATGCAGGATAGAGTAAAGCTGAAATAACACATAACTGAACAAGGCATACTGAGCAATGATATAATCTGAACATGATATAGATATTGAATACTGAATACTGAGCTAACTGAATGCAATGACCAAATTTATAACATGCTGAGACTGAATACTGACTGTACTGAAATATGGTCAATGCAATAGAGTCTGACTGAACTGTGGGAGCTACTAATAACCGACATAAAACCACATGAGCTAAATGTGGAGTCTGATGTATACACCCCATTGAGAGGACCCAATATACCCTGCCAGAGGTATAGAGGCATACTGGCGTGATCACTAAACTGATGTTGCCCACAGAGGGGACTTACATCTACGTGGCTCGTAGTTCTGGGACTATTGGGTACGCTAAAACCCTAGTCCAACTCGGTATTATGCTACTCCCAATGAATTAGTGGTTAACTGGTTATGACTGAATTTCTGTAAATACTGGATAGCTCGAAACTGAACATGCAAACTGAGAATGCAACAATTAATCTGATAATGATGCATTCATAAACTGAGGCATGTATAACTGAATATATTATGACTGAAATACTGAATAGCTTAAAATACTGACATGTAGATACTCATACTTGAAAACTCCTTTTTAGAAAATAATACTCTGATCATTGATGACTTGGGAAGTCATACTGCATAAACATTGATGGTATATCTGGATACCATACTATTCATACATTGATGACCTACTCAATTGTCATACTAATCATGTTTTAGAAGCTCTTTCTCAAAACTCATCTTAACTTTCTCAAAAACTCAGTTTAAAACTCAAGTGTTGTCTTAAAGAAAAGCTTCTCAAGATTTATAACTCAAAATAGGGTTTATGCTGAAATATACTGATAATGTGGCATAAAACTGGAGCATGTATATCTGAATAACTAAAATATCTGACCTAGCATGCGTAATTCAAGAACTAATGAAATACATAGCTAGGGTTCTGAAATTTATGTAAGAAACTGAGCAATAACATGATAATCTGATTTGGAACATTTAAATAACTAATTCATGATGATCTGTTGAAATTCTAGAAACCCTAGGTCTGTTCATAATCATGGAATCAAGAATCTGACTGAATTCTAGGGACCTAATGGGCGAAAGGAACCCACTAGTGAAATCCCACATACCTGGTGACGAATTCCACGGAGAAATCTTTCGATTTCGAGGCTGGAATTGAAGAAACCTCGCTGCATTTTTGAACTAGGGTTCTTGACCTTTTTCTCCTTCTTGATTCTAATTTTCTAAGTTTTGATTAATGAATTTGACTTAGGTAAGTTCTAGTTATGTTTCTAGGGTTAAACTAATTAAAATCTCATGATTTAGGGTCTAAACGACGTATCGTAGGGGTTAAACGAAATAGAAAAAGACCAAAAGACCCCTGAATTAACTGCTGTCGGAGTGACTGACGGTCCGTAGATTGGGTCCGTCGATTGAGTCTGCCCGACAGGGTTTCACTAAAATGAGCATAACTTTTTACTCAGAGGTTGGAATTTAGCAAACTCAGTGGCGTTGGAAAGATAATTCAATTATCTATCTAACCATAGGTCATGGGGAACCTAATTCCTTTTGTGCTAAAAGTTATGACCATATGAAGTTGACCTATCAGAATTTTCAGCTAACTGGCTGTTGACCCTAACTTACGGTTAGACCTACGGACCGTGGATTGATTGACGGTCCGTGCTGGTCAACCGTCAATTGGGACTGAAGCTGGGCTTTTGGGGCATCGATCCACGGACACGAACTACGGTCCGTGACCTGACTTACGGACCGTAAGTCCGGCCGTGGGTCAACACTTAGCCAAATTTTCTGACTGAGTTCTGGGAAAGTTTTCTGCCACGAACCACGGACCTGCAGGACGGACCGTGAGTCCATCTACGGTCCGTGGATGGTGTCGTGAGTGCCACCTGCAACACCATAAATCTGCAATCTGGTCTATTTTCAGATACAGGGTGTTACATTTGTCTATATCGTCTCATATGAAAATTCAACCAAACTAATGAGGGGACGTTCTGCCAGCCATGGCGTTGAAGAATTGAAACTTGTCTGCCATGGTTATTGCTACTACTATAAGAATGTTGGAGTCCGAACGTGTGAGGAGAAAAATTATGAGAGAGTGTGTACTGATTTGGAGTGAAGGAATAAACTAGGGAGATAATTAAGTGAATAATACTCTATTTTAGATAGATAATTAAGTGGCAGGACTCCATTTTAGGGAGATAATTAAATGGGTATGAATTTATTTTAGGCTATATTTTAGGAGTGATGTATCCGATTTCAAATGTGGTACATAATTAGAGTGTGTATTGATTTAGAGTGAATGAATAATTAAGTCGGCAGGACTCTATTTTAGATAGATAATTAAGTGGTAGGACTCCATTTTTAAAGAGTGGTATGTGATTTATGTATTGGTATATGATTAATAATAAATAGTGGAATACATAATAGGTAATTAATTAAATGGAAAAATTACAGAAATCTTGCATTTTAGTTTATTTATTACCATTATCCCCTATAAGTTTTATAAATCTCCAAAATTCCTCATTTTCGCGCATCAGATTAGTGTATCTTGTACATCAGATTAGTGTATCTCACGCATCAGATTAGTGTATCTCGCGCATCAGATGAGTGTATCATGTATAAAATGTACATCAGATTAGTGTATCATGTATAAAATGTAATGTATCTTATTTAACGATTAATGTATCTTGCACATTAGATTAATGTATCAACGCTTATATTATTGTATCCGTTTGAGAGATTTCGATAATTATAAACTTTTAAGAAATAGATTATAATTTTGCCTTAAAAAGTATGTGATTTATGTAATTTGTCATAATTAAATTATATGAATGTATGAGTAGATATTGTAATGAATGTATTTCCAAATAAATGGGCTGGAGGCCCAAAATAGATAAAGTTCATTATTGGGCTTAAGTAAAAAGCGGGTGAAGAGATCCAGTGACCGGGGAGGCTTCCTTCCACCGATCAACGACTCTTTCGACCTTCCCTGTAATCAATTTTCTCTATTCATTTCATTCGTGCATATCTCAGATATTCATTTTGATTTTGAATGTGTACGGTATTCCTTTTGATTGATTTTTATTATTAATTACAATACAGAAAAGAAAAATCGAACTTTTTAAAACCCTAATTGAACCCTGAGTTACTTTAATTTTTTATGTTAATTTCAGATTTTTCCTATCCAAGGCGGTTGTTTGTTACAGTTAAAGTTGCCAGGTAAAGCATATGTAATATTTTTTGTTCAAGTTAAAGTGTAGGAGCATGATGAAGTAACTAAGTAGTGTGGGTATTTGATCACAGTTTATATTTTATTTATTTATTTAAAAGTGGAAAGCAGAATTAAGGTTGAATTTGAGTCTGCCACTTGATGAATGCCGTGAAGAAAAAGTATGAGTAACTGCAGTCTATTAAAAGAAAATTATACAAGTTCAACAACATAGCTCCTCTGAACTCAAAATTTTATTACTTTTGTGGAGTGGGTTTCATGATGGTATCCTCCCCACACATTTATTAGGAGATTGAGTTGTGTTTCATGAGCAGAGTGCCATGCACAGCTCTCTTCTCTGGGTGGGTTACACAAAGAGTGTCAGCAAATTGATGCAATGTCAGCAGCATCTACCAAATTTGATCTATCTTCTACTAGTCCAGATAGGCCATTGTACGCCTCTAGTCAGCGTGCACCTACTGCTTCATTGGATCGCTTCCGTGACAACATGGACAATCCAATCTTATCTTCTCTTCCAATTCCAAACATGACAACAACTACTTCAACAGTAACACGTACAGATGCACTCAACTTTTTCCAGTGCTTACGTTTTGATCCAAAAGCTATGGTTACCGACCACAGGCTTAATCGGATTATTGATTTCAAGCGCCTTACCAGTTTAACCTTAGGAGTCCCAGTGGAGGATTCTCCTTTGGTGTCTTCTAAAGCCAAACTGTTCACTTCTCCCTCTGTGGAGGAGGCCAGACGCCTCAAGATTGGTCTTCGTGAAAGCTGCACTAAAGCTAGGTACTTATTTGGATACTGTCTTCTTCTCTTATATGCTTTTCCTAGTCAACTTGGAATGAGGTTCTTAAGAGATATTGTACTCATATAAATCCTTGAAATATCAGGGAACGTGTAAAGATATTCACCGAATCTTTATCTGTGCTCAACAAATGCTTTCCAAGCATTCCATCAAGGAAGAGATCTCGGTCTGATGCCTTATCAAATGACCGACCCATGACATTTTTTCCAAGTGATCGATCAGTTTCAGGGACAGGCATTGGTAAAACAAGTATACAGGGTCATTCTTCTCCCAGTGGTTATGAGTTTGAGCAACATAAGTCCGAAGAAAGGGTTAAAACTGCTGTTCCAAGCAAACGAACTCGAACGTCTATGGCGGATATGAGGGTTCGTTCATGATTTCTTTGTATCCTTTTGTACCAACTTTTGGGGTATTTAATTTACATTACCTCATCAAAAAGAGGTATTTTGTCATTGCCAGCCTTTGGTTGAGATTTCTCTTTGCAATCTTCTGTGTTTCTCCTGTTCCTGCAATAGTATTGCTGAGTAAGCTAGAAGACTGACTCATTTAGAAGATTAGCTTCCTTAATTTTGCTCCTTGACTGGGTAAGATCAGCTAAATGTGGGTTAACACTGTAACTACCTATGAAGCTTTGATATTGTTGAGCGTTAAGATTGGATCTTCTTTTTTCTTTTTTTTTGCTAAATTGCTGGTTAACACTAACAAATGAACTGATGTGGTTGGATACTTGTCTCAGGAAAAAATGGTAGTTTTATATTGTTGAGCATTGATGTAGAATCTTTCTTCCTTGCTAAAACTTTTTTTGTATGTTCGTGGAAAGAAATGCCAGAGTTTACTAGGAAGTGTTTCAAATAGTTCCCTTTTTGTCCAAACATATATGCAACCACAAAGATACTTGCTGTTGAAGTATCCTGTAAACATATCTTTTTCCCATAATATATATGATATATTGCGCTTTCCTTACTTGATGCTAATCTTTTGCTAGGCTACATGCTTCCTCACCTAAATCCATTCATTCATTCGAGTTTATGCTTGGACATGGCATAACATTCTCAAAACTGACAGATTTGTTGTTTTTGATTTTAGCCTGATGTACGGGCAAACACTCCCACAAGGCCGGCTGGGAACATAGATAGAGATAGGGAGTTACTGAGGTTTCCAAATGGTAGCATAAGTCAGGGAGAAGATCATACTCCATCTGTTGCTGTAGAGGGTTGGGAGAAGTCGAGGATGAAAAAGAAGCGTTCTGGAATTAAACCAGATGCTACTAGTTCCTTGACGTCAAAACCTATTGATGGCCACAGGGAACCAAAGCAAGGAGTGCAGCCACGACTTCCTAGTGATAGCAGATCAAGATTCACTGATACCCACGGCTTCAGGTAGTGCTTCAACTGTCAATGTTGAATTTAAACTCAGAGGAAAGCATGTGTTCAAGTTTTTGTGTCATTTCTTCTATTTCTTTCCAGGATTATGTAGACGTCCTCAAGCTACTTGTGGTTATTTTAATAGGCTACTTTTCTATGCTATGCTTGATTTAAAGTTGGGAAGTGCTTTTTATCTCAACAACTACCTCTCAGTAACTAATTATACAAGTGCGTAGGTCCAGAAAAGTAGTGGTATCCGGACACTCCTCTTAAGTAAAAAATTGAAGTCCTTCAATGGTAAGTAAAATTGAAACTTCTTGCCCTTCCTATCTTTTGCTTTTGGGGTAATGGTAGGCCTTGAATTTGGATCCTTCATGATCTAATTTATAAGATTCATGAATCCAGGATGGATATGAGTGGCTAAAGTAATTCAAATGTTTATAAATAGAGTTACAAAACCTAAATTGTGTGGAGAACTTGACGAGAAAATATTGATTGAGTGGAGAATCTTGGAAGGAGATAAAAGGAAAGGAGGGACATAGAAATTTCTATTTTCAATGTATTCCATTTTCTTCAATTTCACCTTAGTTTTGTTTTGATTAAAGAAATTGATTTGTATAAAATTAACACATGCATGGAACTGCCAGCTTTATGGTAGAGGCATAACCATATTGATCCTCGAAGTTTCTTTAACAAGTTATGACAAGTAACTTTTCCATTTCTGACATGATTGTGTCACATCATGCATCATATTCTATTTGGTATTGATGTTGAAGAAATTGAAGATTCTTAGGCTTCAGTTGAAGATGTATAGATGGTGAATTTTGGATGTTGCACATGCTCTTTAGTTGCCAGTAAAGTATTGAGCAACAAGGTCACGAAAAATATACTCCCTCCGTTTCAAAAAGAATGGCCTAGTTTGACTTGCAACAGAGTTTAAGAAAAGAAAGAAGACTTTTTAATCATGTGGTTCTGAATTAAAGTTATGTCAAATGTACCAAAATGCCCTTTAATATTGTGGCCTTAAACATGCCACGTGGAAAGTTGAAGTTAAAGTAATGAATGCTTTAGGCACCTTGTAATTTTTGTTTATTTAGGATTGAAGATCTTCCTGATACTCTCCTTTTATTTGTAATTAGTAAACCTGTAACAAGTTGTGGCAGGTTTGGTTTTTTTTGGAATATAATACAAGACTGTTACCTTCTCAAAAAAAAAAGTGTTTCCAAAAAAGGAAAGGGGTAATTCTTTTTGGAACAAACTAAAAAGGAAACTAGGTCATTCTTTTTGAAACAGAGGGAGTACTTCTTTTAGAAAGTCAATTTGGTTATCTTACTAGGAGGTATTCAATTCAGTCAGACAAGTTTTGTGAGTTTATAGAAGAAAGTATCTTTTTTGTTGGAGATGTAATAGGACAAATCATAACTATCTACAGATTGAAAAAAGAAGAGTTATAATTGGATGTGAGCAAATATGTTACTTCAGGGATACACAATAATTAGTTGATGCCCATTTAAATCTTCTTTTCCTTTGAGATTCAGGATCATTTTTGTGAATGCATAATAATTAGTTAAAATGTAATTCTTTTGTTATGTTTAGAGAACACTTCTTTTATTTTGAGCTGATCTTCGTTGTGTTCAAGTAGACCTGGGGTTACTCCTGGAGGTGTTGGAAAAACTGATATTGCAACACAGCAAGTTACCTTAGGCATGCGTTCTGCCTTGTCTAAGGTTGACCAAGATAGCCATACTCATCTCCCAGATAGAAGAGATCGTCCTCTTGGTTCAGATAAAGAAAGGGTGAATCTCAGAACAGTCAACAAGTATGGTGATCTCTCTCCTTAGGTATTCTTTTCCTCCTATTCTTACTTTCCTCATACGTTTTATCTATTTTATTCATCCAGTACAATGAAGGCCGCTACTAGTGAAGAATTTACATCACCTAGCCCTACATCGAGCACAAAATTGAATTCTGCTACTAGGGCTCCACGATCAGGTTCAGGTGTTGCACCAAAATTGTCTCCTCCGGTTCAGCGGGCAGCTGCTGCTAATGATTGGGAAATCTCTCATTGCACAAACAAACTTCCATCTGCTGTTGGGGCAGGTAATCGAAAGCGCAACCCTTCTACAAGGTCCTCATCACCACCTGTTGCTCAATGGGCCGGCCAAAGGCCCCAAAAGATTTCTCGACCCGCCAGAAGGAACAATTTTCCCATTGTTCCCAATAATGATGAAATCTCCACCCTGGATAGCACAAGTGATGTTCTGCGTAATGAGAGGCGCTTGTCTAGCCCTTCCCCCCAACAAAAGTTAAAAAGTGATCTCTTCTCTCCTGCTGTATCTGAAACTGAGGAATCAGGAGCTACTGAAATCAAGTCTAAAGACAAGAGCAAGAGGTCTGATGAAGTGGATGAGAAAGCTGGGAATGTACAAAAGATGTCAACATTGCTTCTACTGCCAAGGAAAAGTAAGGTTGCAAGTGGAGAAGACTTTGGAGATGGTATTCGCAGGCAAGGGCGGAGTGGGAGAGGTTTTACATCTGCTAGGTCCCTAATGCCGTTGATGGCTGAAAAGCTTGGCAATGTTGGAAATGCAAAACAACTTAGAACCTCTAGACATTCTCTGGATAAGACAGAAAGGTTGAACATTCACTCATTTTCAATGTGATGGCTGGTATGCCTTTTCTGCTACCTTTTAGTGCAATAGAGTAACTGTTCTTGATTTTATGCAACTACTTCTGCAGCAAGGGAGGCAGACCACCTACAAGAAAGCTCTCTGATCGTAGGGCTTATAAACGACAGAAGCATGCAACGATGGATGCTGCAGCGGATTTTCTAGGTAATGTAGAAGCAATGTAGGCTTGATTATTATAGGTGCTGAATGACTATCTTCTTTTTTGTTAATTTTTATTGTTATATATTCAGATGATGGCCATGAAGAGCTACTGGCTGCTGCAAGTGCTGTTGCCAACACTGGTACACCATCAGCCACCATGCTTTTCTGTGAAAGCATCTATCTTTGTGTCACTAATTGAACCTGCTGTTATTAACTTATTTATTGATTGGTTGATTTTAAAAAAAATCTTACTTAGTGATCCTATTTCTATTGCAGCTCAAGCCCTTTCGAACTCATTCTGGAAGCAAATGGAGCCACTTTTTCGTTTTATATCTGAAATAGACACAGCCTTTCTGAGGCAACAGGTGAAAAGTCTTCTTTGTTAAACTTGTGTATTAATCTACTTATGAGCATATGGGCAACTCATCTTCTTTTTTCAAACTCGTGTATATTAATATACTTAGAATATATGAGGAACTCTTTTGGGCGTTGTAATGGTGAGATAATTGATGGCAAGATTGTCTTCCTGCCATGCCAATTGTTTAACACATCAATAGTATCTTTTTTGGGTGCTGCTATGCGAACTGGAAATTGTTGGTATGACTATTTGCATGCATAACTTTCGGTGGAGGAAACAAAGAAATCTGGAAGTCCTTTATGTAGTTCTTATCACATATGCATGTTAGTTCCATAGAGATATATACTTTTCTTCTTCTCACTCCACTCCATATTACTTTTCTCTGTTGAGTCAAGTGGTGGCTGGTTTTGTTGCTATATCTTGTGACAATTATTTTTTCCCTGTACTGTATTCTATTCATATTATACAGCTATAGTAGTCTTTTTTGTAATAGCAGAGAAAGAAGGATAGTAGTATACGTCCATCTTCTCATTTGGTATTCCTTTTAATACTCAAAATAAAACTGGATAAGCAATGAAGTTCAGGTCTTCTAGCTATCTTTTGTCATCAGGCATAAATATAAGAAGTTGAATAAGAAAAGAGGGGCCAGTCAAAAAATCTGTAAGGTTCGTTGGGGAAATAATGCGTGGGTTTTAATGAAAAAAGGCGCAAAGAGAGAAAAATCATAAAAATATATGTTTACTCCAAGATTAATAATAATAATCATGAATGCCAATTATATGTACACAAAAATTGGAAATTTTTTTATGATAAAGTGAAATATTAATTCTTTAGTGTTGCCTCTTCAGAAGAGACTCATTAGCAAGGAAAAGTATGCCTTAGAACCTTGATGATGAGCTGAAGCGTGCATTAAGCGACGCGATGCTCTCAACACGTTTGATCCTCGCTTCAGGGCTTAAGCGCACTTTTGACAACACCGAGCTAGATCAACCCCTGTTATTGTTTGTCCCAGTGTTGGGGATGCGGAGGAGTGGTAAGTTCCATACTGGTTGGGGAATTGTTGCGCTCTCTTTATATGGTTTGGGCGATTCTCACTTCATCAACTAGCTTTTGGGGTTGTGTGAAGACTCAAGATCTATTTATTTTCATGGTATTAGAGCAGGTAGAGGTTCTTGGTTTAAGCCTCATAGCTTAAACTTTCAGATGAGATAGTCACTCACTTCTACACTAAGATTGAGTAGCATGATTGGAATGTTCCATTGACAATTAGATTGTCCCATCCACAAGAGATAGTCCAGTCTTGACCTGAGTTGGAGGAGTTGCTCAAAAGCTATAAGAGAGAACATACCCCCTCTAGATACCAAACATTGCAGTTTTTCCTGAATGTGATGTCCCAACCTTGTAAGTTCTGAAGTTTGAAATCACCGCATAGGGGTTGGCAGGAACATTGTAGAGTTTGGGAAATTGTTCCTTGAGGGGAGAGTGACCAAGCCAAGAATCTTGCTAGAAGCTTCTTTGTCCCCATTATTTTTTTTTTATGTGTGTGCAAATAGATGTTTCTTCAATTTGAAATCACATGTTTCCTTTTTCTTTTGTTTGGGTGATGAACGTGTGCACAAGCTTGCAGTTTATTTTGTGCAACATGTGATAGGTTCCTCCATATTGTCTTGCAGTTAGTTATCAGTGTATACTTGAAATTGACCTATATAAAGTAACATAGCCCCACACCATGCAAACTAATTCACCAGGTTTTGAAGGCTGCAGTTGGTCTTAAAGGTTGACTTGCCCCACAGATTTCTCAGTCAAAAAAGAAAAAGAACAGTTACATAGGACTCATGAATTTTCTTGATCAATAAAAAGTATGTTATATTATGCAAACCATTTAATACTGTAAAACAATGCCATGGTTGCTTAATATAAAAATAATGCCTCTACAGATAACTTTTTCCGATATATACTAATCTTTATTGTTCTTTTCTTAACAGATAAATCATAAGACTGATCTAGCAGCACCAGCATCTGTGCCTATGTATGCTGATGCTTCCAGTTTAATTAGTGGTTTTGGGTTGAATGATGTTGGGGGACAGACAAATGAAACAGAGAGTTTTGATCATACCTCAGAACATGTAGCCTCTGGAAAAAGTAAACCCGAGAGCATTTCCTTGTACCAAAGGATGATGGCTGCTTTAGTACCTGAAGAGCTTTATTGCAATGGAAAGGAAGACCTTAACTCCAATGTTTATCGATCTGGATTTGAAATGGAGATGGATTCAGAATCCGATACCTCCTGTGCACAGATGTTATATAGCAGTGACATGTCCCAATACTGTGCTTCTAATGGATTCAGGATAGTTGCCAATGGGTGTTTCATTGATAACTTGGACTACATTAAGGCTGATAATGTTACATCCACCTTAGAAGTGGGGAATTTTTCAAGCTATGATCAGTCCCAAAATGGTCTACTTCGAGAACACCGAACAGTGCCTGGCTTTGTTTGTTCCGAGTATCAGTATGATGAGATGTCAATTCATGAGCGACTTCTCCTGGAGATCCACTGTATCGGAGTATATCCAGATCTGCAGGTAGGTTGGTGGAATTTCAGTATGTTGGATTAGTGGTGTGTATTTTGTGCTATATCTTCTCAGAGTTCACAGTTCCTTGTTTTGCTGATTCCTTATTTTCCATGTAGTCTGATTTAGCTGAGTCTGGAAATGAAGAGATCAGTGCAGAGATCAGTAAATTGCGAGAGGAACACCAGGAAATGGTTGGTACTTTTTGGAATTCTGTATCTTAGAAGAATCTTTCTTCTTCTTTTTTTTAAATTTGTTTTTTGGATAAACTAAAGAAGAATCTCTCTTCCTCTGCCTGTCACTGTCTGCCTTGCATTTCGTTTTGCTCCCCTTGATTCGTTGAGTTAACTTGAGTTTGCTTTTCAACTTCATGCATCCTGTCATCCTAAATGAGAAGGGATTGAATGCTTCCTCCTCTTATGAGGTTGGATGTTATAACATATAAGCGTGAATCTTGGTTGTCTCTATCTATATTTTTCACGAGCGATTAGGCGTTTGTAGTTGAACTTCATAGAATATTTTTGACTATCAGCTTCTGTGTTCTATCTTTACATTTGTGCTTTATCTTATTTGTTGCAATCAGATTTAATGATATAAGGCAGTTTGTTTCCACTTAATAGAGTCCTAGATTTGAATAAATCTTACCCCACTGAGAGGGTGTTTGGATTGACTTAAAAGTTGGTCAAACCTACTTTTAAGTCAGTTTTTGACTTCTGGAAGTGTTTGACAAATATAAAAAATAAATTTAAAATAAGTCAAAAATGACTTAAAATAAGTTAGGAAGTGTTTGACAAGGTGAAAAATGACTTAAAATAAGTTTAAAATGACTTAAATAAGTCAAAAACCAAAATTAGGTCTCCCCTTACTTTTTATATTTTGATTTAAAAGTCATTTCTGTTTGACTTTTTATTTTTAACTTAAAAGCTACTTTTTTAGCCAATCCAAACGGCCTCTAAGTGCATTTGTTTTTATTTTTATCAGTTCTTCTGTTACAAGCACTCATTTGCTCTTAATAGGTCTGTTTCATCCAAGTCTAATCTTGTACAGAGTAAGATGCTTAATCTAAAAGTTCATGTGAAGGTGACTTTTTATCGTTACACTATCCACTATTATCACACGGGCCACGGCTATCACCACCAGTTTATACCACACAACCACCATTGTACAATAACCATTGCCAGGTGCACTGCACACCCACCAGCGGCAAGCACCTCCACTGTTAGCCTCCAAAATGAGCCACCTTCATTGTCACTCCCCCCCAAACCCCCCTACTGCCAGGTGTGCTTCATCGAACAAAGTCCTTCCAGCACCATGTAAATTAATGTTTCTCTAATATCTTGTGGATATAATATTTTAGAGGACCTTAAACAAAGTTCTTACAGCACCATGCCAGATTTTTCATTCAGACTCTTAAATGAAGCTTATGACCTATTGAACACCTGATTTGGTGCTTAAAATGTGTCCGTTGAACACCCATTTGTGACATGGCAGGGGGCATGTCTCACACATGAACCTGAGCACGTAAATATTGAAAAATAAAAAGTTTCACCAGAATATTAATTTCTGACCATTTTCAATCCAACTCATCTGCTTCTATTCTTTGATGAATATTTCTCCACATGGATGTCCCTTCGAGACCCCAGCATCACCATATTGAAGACCACCCTCAAATAGCTTCAGGTGCCCTTCCTTCCTTCTATACCTACCCAACGTCGCTACCCTCTTCTTCTCCAGTGCTTATTACCTTGATTTCATTTGGTTCTTTACTGGTTGTGCCTCTCATAACGTCTGGGATCGAAGAGAAGGTGAGCGTTTCCTTCTCGACGTAGATCATTGTCTTTCCACCCTAGATTCCTTCCATTTCCATTTCATTTCATGTATCTGCACGCATGGATCCTCTGGAAGCTCTTCCCTCTTTAGACAACACGATGAAGACCTTGTCAATCTCTGTTGTTCCGGCAACATTCCTTCGTAACTCTCAAATCTTGACTTGGGGATTGTTACCGAGCTGCTTCGATTTGCCATGAAACGGCTCAGGTCACCTCCTGCTGGAATTGTTTTCCCGTTAACTCCTCTCCCCTAATTTTTTTAATTTGAAGTTTCTTTTTGAATTGTCTTATTTTCATTGGTTGCACTTGTCTGGTCAATGACAAGTGAAATACACACTTCAACTTGTGTTAAATAGGCGCCTTTTGAGCATAGATCAAGTGTTCAATAGGTCATAGGCTTAGCTTAAATGTCTAACCGGATAACTTGAAGGGCCTACCTATGTATTTTGCCAATATTTTAATTATTATTTATATAGATTTTAAACAAAGATAAATCATGTGGTTTGATTTCTAGCTCTTATGTGGGTCATATGGAGGGAGAGAAATAGAAGAATGTTTGAGAGGATTGAAAATGATTTTGTACATTTGAGTAATATCCTTTTGTTTTGATTGCTTCTGGTGCACCCTTATGATTCCAATTTGTGTTGATGATTGGGTCTCTTTCGTATTTGATGTAGATTCTCGACCTATTGGTATATCTTTTGTATACGGGAGTTGTTTCCAATCTTAATAAGGTTACTTACTCAGCCAAAAGAAAATAATCAATTCAAACACTAAGAGAACAAGAAATCTTAATTATTTACTATTAGAGACAAACTTCATAATGATCATACAAGTTCAAAATTGGACATCTTAATTTTAACTAAAATAAATAGGGGCTTGATCTCCTTTATTGTTATAACTTTTTCAAGCAATTGGTTTTTCTATTGGGAGCCTCACTCATGTGATTGCTTACTCTGCAGGTTCCTAAGAAGAAAAGGATGCTCGGGAAACTGCTAAATTCATCTACAGAGATGAGAGAGTTTCATGAGAAGTACACAATTTATGCTTCTTTCAGATGCCTAACCTTGACAGTTGCTTAATACTATTCATTGTTGTGACAACTTCAAATTATTTGTCTTATAGGGAGTTCGAACAGCGTGCTCTTGATAAACTGGTTGCAATGACATACGAAAAATACATGGTAATTTGAATCTTCTAAGCAATATTTGTTCTTAAATTTTAGATTTACATCCTTGGAGAAAGGGATGAAATGTAGCTTACTACTTGGGTGTGTTTGGTATGAAGGAAAATGTTTTCCATGGATAATGTTTTCCTAGAAAATGTTTTCTTGGAAAACAAGTTGATTTTTGACTTATTTTCTCATGTTTGGTTGGTGAGTAGAAAATATTTTTCGGAAAAGATTTTTTGTGTTTGATTTATGAATGAAAAATGTTTTTGAAAAATTTATTTTATTTTTACTAGAGTAGAAAATAATTTTTGAAATTGAAAATATTTTTTAAAAACAAACTTAATTTTTTTTGGGGGTGCGGGGGGGGGGGGTCGAGGGTAGGGGTGAAAAATTGAAATTTTGAAGTTAAAAATATTTTTTTTTAAAAAACTTAAAATTTTTTTTTGGGGGTGGGGGGCTGGTAGGGCGTGGGTGGGGGGTCGAGGGTAGGGGTGAAAAATTGAAATTTTAAAGTTAAAAATATTTTTTAAAAACAAACTTAAATTTTTTTTTTGGGGGGTGGTGGGGATGGTAGGGGTTGGGTGGGTGGGGGGTCGAGGGTAGGGGTGAAAAAATGAAATTTTGAAGTCGAAAATATTTTTTAAAAACAAACTTGGAACTTTTTTTTTTGGGGGGGGGGGGGCTGGTACGGGGTGGGGGGGGGGGGGGGTCTCGGTAGGGGTGAAAATATGAAATTTTGAAGTCGAAAATATTTTTTAAAAACAAACTTAAATTTTTTTTTGGGGAGTGGGGGGGATGGTAGGGCACCGGTGGGGAATGGGTAGGGGGGTCGAGGGTAAGGGTGAAAAAATGAAATAATATTTTTTAAAAACAAACTTAAATTTTTTTCTTTTGAAGGGGGTGGGGGCTGATAGGGGGCTGGGGGGGAGGGTAGGGGGTGGGGGGTAAAAAAATAAAAAATTGAAATTAGAAATATCTTTTAAAAACAACTTTTAATATATTTTTGGGAGGGGTGGTGGTAGGGGGTAGGGGTGAGGGTGGGGTAAAAATATTGAATTTAAAACAAACTTAAAATTTTTTTTTCTTGGGGGGGGGGGGGGGTGGTTGGGGGGCTAGTTTGAGGGTAGGGACAAAATAAATTGATTTTTTTAACAAATTTTTTTTAATTGGAAGTTGGAAGAGAGATTTGAAAAATGTTTTCCATAAGTTTTGAAGGGAAGCCATTTTCCTTAAATTTGAGGAAAATGAGTTGATTTGGAAAACATTTTCCAAAACGTTTAACCCAACCAAACATGAGAAAATTGGAAAACATTTTCCATCATACCAAACACACCCCTTATCTCTACTTTGAGGGACCAGAGTTCAGATATATTGTAATTTGTTTATGGTGTGAACTTTCATTTCATATTGCTGAATGATAAATCAAGATTCCGTCATGTGAAATATGGTCAAACTATTATTACCAAGATAATAGTTTTCTATTTTGATCCTTGCTGATCTTCTTCTTTTATTGTCTCTCCGGATAAAAAGCTTGAACTGTTACTGTGTAATGGTAGCTTCAGTAACTTATTTAAACTTATGTCTTTACTTTTCAACTTGTGTTAAGACTAAAGCTGATTGCCATGTTCATCTAGTTTTGATCCCCAAAGAGAAATCAGGAAGTTGAAGTTATAATTTTAATACTTGTAACTTCTTGTGCCCTACATGTATTATTCTTGTGCAAGTTGATATTCTGTCAATGTGCTCGGTCTGTGTCTTTGCAGAAGAGCCCACCAGAGTTTTTATCGCCTTTCTGCTTATATTTGTATTTCCTTCATTCTTGTTCTTCAAATAGTTATGAAGACAGCAAGTAACTTTGCTGCTAATAGTATCATTGTTGATAGATATATACATAATTGTACATATTGCTGTACTGCACTTCAGGACTGTGTGAAGCATGATACTGTATTTTTAAATCATGTAATTTGAATCTTGAAGTTGTTGAACTGAAATGATTCTGCCTCGACAGAGCTGTTGGGGTCCAAATGTTCATGGGATGAAGAGCGCTAGCGGGAAAATGGCCAAGCAAGCTGCCTTAGCTTTTGTCAAGCGAACTTTCCATCGATGCCAAGAATTTGAGGAGACAAGAAAGAGTTGTTTCAGTGAGCCTTTGTACAAGGATATATTCCTTTCTGGGATATCCCGCCTTAGTGATGGACAAACAGATTCGAACACTGATGGCGAAGCTGGAAAATCTTATATCAACACATCCAGCTGTTCAGGTGAAGCTAGAGTTTCAGGTATTTATTAATGCTGAAGCAAAGAGTGTTAATTAGTATAACACTCTCTTAAAATGCGTCGTATAATTTTGTGATGTCTCTTCTACAGCTTTGGGTGCACAGCAGAGCCCATCGCTGAAACAGGACATATCCTTTGAAGTCAATTTGCCTTCTGAAGTAAGTAGGGTCAAGCGGAGGGAGTTGGATGATGTTCTTGGTACTACCATTGGTATTTCTTCAGGCATAGGTGGTTCACTTTTAAGCAGTGCAAAAGGGAAGAGAAGTGAGAGAGACCGAGAAGGAAAAGGAAGTGGCAGAGAGGCATTATCCCGCAATGGAACAACCAAAATTGGTCGACTTGCCTCTTCCAATGTCAAGGGAGAAAGAAAGCCCAAGACAAAAGGTAAGCAGAAAACTGCTCAGTTATCCACCTCTGTCAATGGGCTTTTTGGCAGGATGTCGGAGCCTAAATTGCCAGGATCTTCAACAGCTAAATCAAGTGGTACGAGTGCCACTGGCACTGGAAATGCTAGGACTGATTGTAACCTGGAGGAACTAGAGGATCCCATTGACTTATCCGGCCTGCAACTTCCAGGAATGGATGTTTTAGGTGACCCTGACGATCTTGGTGGTCAGGGACAGGACATAGGCTCATGGTTGAACATTGATGATGACGGATTACAAGATCATGACTTCTTGGGTCTTGAGATTCCAATGGATGATTTGTCAGACTTGAATATGATGGTTTGAAGCTTCTTTTGATGTATATTCCTGTTTATTATCTTTCACTGGAGAAACCTTGTTGTTACCACCAGTTACATGTGGGTTGTGTGACTTTGAAGTCCATAATTAGGGCTGCATATTCTTTGGGATACTTGTGTACTGCTACATTTTTGAGTGAACCCTTGGAGGAGAAGGGTTTTGTTCGTATAAGTTGATGACTTTGACTGTAAAGATCTTTTTGTACAATGGTCAACCAGTACCCTAGTCATAGTATCGTAGAAGCACTGTACTTTGGATTTAGAAATACAGGTCAGGGAACGTCTTCTGTATATAGATTTTTATTTTTCAATAAGATCACTTCTTATAAGTCATCCCATTCTCGAATGTTTGCCTGCTCTGTTTATTTGTCTTATTACTCTACATGTTCAACGGTCATGGTGGCTATATCGGTCTCTGTAAGGTTTTACAGTTCAGGTTTGTTTTGTGCTTCTATGCTGTGGTAGTTTTAGGGAATGCTATGTGGTGACCTTTTTCCTGTTTTTTCATTTATGTTTATCATTTTCCCAATTCTATACATTCTGTTACGTGTGATTGTAGGAGATTATTCTGTCAGAAAATTGCAATGTTAAAGCATTGGTTTGATCTTCACAAACTATCATGGGAATGGGACATTGCTCTTCATGTTTGTATATCATCGTATTTGGTTTAATTTAGCTATGACTTGAAATATGATGATAGATTTAGTCTGCATTTGTTTGCTTTGATGGAACACTTGTTAGCTCAAACCAGGATTCAGATTACATCAGTGGATGGAGGTATGGTTTTTGTCTAAAAGCCATAATTTTCTGATCTGTATTTGTGTAAGTTCTAAGATGTGTATTGTCTGAATTAAGTTTTAAATGGTCCCATATGGTCGCTCGACTCAGTTTCTGTACGCAAAATGAGGTAGCAAGTATAGAGTGGGTATGAAAAACATGTGTACTTGGCAAACTTTGATTACTAACCCTTTCTAGACACAATAATGAGAAATATTTTCATTTTTTTCCACTAGTATAGTTATGTTATAAAATACATCACCTCATTATGAAAATTAAAACAAGTATTTTTTTCAAAACTATCAGTTAGACCACTAATAATATCACATTTGTTGTATCAGATGTATGTATCAAGTCAAATAGTACCATAGCCATCTTAATATATAATTTATAATTTAACATTAAATCAATATGAGAATGCACCGTACTGACAAAATGTGACATACATCCACTTTCTCTGTTTGATAATTGGGATCCATGGAGGACTAGAGAGTTTCATGTACCAGCACGGATGGTATTTACATGCTCGTGCGGACGATACCAACGCATTATCAAAAAATTAATTAATTATTTGCACGGACGATCTTCACGTGTTCAGTTCATAAACATAAAACGATTGCAATACGGATGATCTCTGCATGCACAATCCTTATTCATAATCGATCTCATGTAAATGCATGTGCATAGTATGATATCCACAAAATAGGGAATGTTGATAAATCTTATTTTAATCAAATATAGGGCATGACATATTTTCACCTCAACTACCATAAATATACGAGTTTGATGACACTTAAATTACACTATCAAATGACAATAAAGCGGTCCATGTCAACATATAGTAAACGACCAAGGTTGGGGTCGAATCTCACAAAGAGTGAGGGAACTTTATAATTTGCAAATGAAATTCAAACTAATGACACTACTATTTTAATTGAAGGTGTTAAAAGGAGAATTATTAACTAAATTATATTAATGTAGTTGTTATCAAGAATTAAATACGAACTAGAGTTACGGTTTTTAGATATCAAAATTCAAACAAATAATTTACTATCAACTCATTTAGGTGTGTTTACTGTGCAAAACTGACGAATCTATTGGTCTCCTAAAGCCTCAGCCCAATTAAGATAATTTCACCCTAGTTCCTTGCCGACACTAGGGTGCCGAATTAATTTGTGCATTCATCATATGCCTCAGGTTATCTATCCTATATCTAGCTCAAACTATTAGATGGAAATTGGTAACCCTAAATCCTTGTCAATGATTCTCTTTCCTAATCTTAACTTTTTTTGTCACGCTAATCAGAACATGATCGAGTTCTTAATATTTGTAATTATTAAAAAATAATCATTATGAAAGAACCTTAATACACAATGATTACCCCTTCATGTGAATATTTTAATGTAGAGATTTCATTATATTTACCCCCACTTTAAATTCCATTACCCTAGTTATAAGATTTAGCTACTCATAACTAGATGTGAATAATAATAAAAGTAATTTAAACAACTAATGAACATTAAGATGAAAGAAAGTAAACTAAACTTTTGATTAGTTCAACTCTTACAAGAGCATCTTGTTCATTCCATAATAATCTTATAAGAAAGTAGTAACTAACCATAAGACCAATTCTAAAGTAGTTTGCAACAAAGAATGATGAATATTCTATTATAACGATAGTGCCTAACTTCTAATGGTAGTGTGTAACCTCAAAAACATCGTCATCATAACCTATTTATAATAGTAGAATTGAAATCATAATTTCGATTTGGCTCTGCTTTAACTTGATAAGCTATGAATTTGTAAAATAGGGATATGCGACGTGAGGGCCATTAGAGTAGGGGATTTGCACCTTTTGTCTTCTTCTCTGTGCATTGAAAAATCATTGCATCAAATTTTCTCCCCAAACTCTCAATCATCAACCTGAGGTACGAAGTCCAAGTGGTGCATGTCCTGTTCCGCGGACTCTAGTCTTTCAGCATGTATGACCGTGTTTCAGTTTGAGATACTTCACTTTGTTTTTTAATATATACTTTGGGTCATCCCTTAGTGTTTTAGACTGAAATTAATATAACCATATCCTTAGCCCATCATAATATTTATATATTATAATGTCCAAGACAACTTTCCAATTAACAAAGCGACTACTGTAAAATAATTATTCAACTATGAGTGGGGGTCGAATCCCGTGTGGATTGAAGTAAGAATTTAGCAAGATTTGTTTCTTAACTCACAAGAGCATGTGTATTGCATTAACAATGAATGTAAATTTGGAGTTTTTATTTGTCACAAATGATCAATTTCATATTTCAATAGCAAACCTAACACAAATGTTGATTTATCAAGATTGGATAGATTAGAGGTGTGCATTCGACGGGGTGTCAATTTGATAAGTCTTGGAGTTATCTTAGAATGAATTATCACATGGACAACATTTATCTTGAACTACGTTCAATGTTTTTTAACCCAATTAATGAGTCTGTTTTGTGTTTTGAATCCCAAAATAATTTAAAATAATCAAACATTAGCTGGAACGAGTATAAACTATTTCTAGCTCAATCCCTTAAATGAGGACCCCATCCGATTTAGACTACTTCTAACTCTAATCCTTTGATTAAAACCTCAATTCCTCACCATTGATGTCACGACCCGAGAGCACCCCCTAGTCGTAACACGACGTACTCGACCCCGAAGGGGTCTAATATAAGCTTCATAGCATTCATTCATCGCATAGGTAATAAAAACAGTGCGGAATTTAAAACTTTTCTTAATAAAACCAACAGTCGAAAACTCATTTATAAAGCAGCGGAATACTAAGTCTCACATGGCCATCATAGACAAAACTTTATACAAGATAGGGTCACGACCCTTTACAATCGAAGTCTTAACAAAAGTCTAAAAATATAAAAGAACTAGAAAACATGAAAAGTCCTTGTCCTCGGTCTATGAGGACATACCCAAAAGATGTCTTGGAAGGAGTCTAGTCCAAGCTCCACTAAGGGGACTCAAATTGAGTGCCAATCCCTACAATTTATAAGAGTAAAGAAAATATGGGTTAGCACACAAAATGTACTAAATATGATTGCCATGCAAAAACATGCTTAAAAAGGACATTTTTTTGAAAGACATGCTTTTATGCTATTTTGGTAAAACTTCATTAAATACAAGTATAAGAGTCATAATACTCAATCATAACCAACATACAAGTCATTTATCACAATAGAGATATGTTCAACACATATAACCCATTACCTTTACATAACTCTTCACATAAAGTAACCCTTAGGCTATACCTTGTACAATGTATGGATAGCGTCCCATACCACTATCCACACCAAGGCACCACCCTAAGGTCACCAAAAGTGAACTTGCCATTCAACCTTTCCACCTTCAACAACATACATTCATAAAGACATAAACATTATATAAGACATGGTCATTACATAAGGACCATCGCCTAAGATAACTCTAAGTCACACTTGTGCAATGTGCAAGTAGCATCCCATACTACTACTCACACTAAGTGTTCCTTTGAAGCCACCATAGACTAGGCACATTCATACTCAACAAGTCATAACAAGGAAGTACTCATATATACAATCCAAAACATAGCATGCATTCTTTCATTACTCATACAACCATTCAAGTCACCATTCATTAACTTCATTAAGAACACCTTCATTCATTAGATGCAATATCAACATTCTTCATTAACATGATCATAAGAGTCCGTTCATTCATTAACATTATAAAGGAACACACCATGACCTCCCTCAAATGCCTACTTGTGCAATGTATAGATAGCGTCCCATACCACCACCCAAACTAAGTAGTACATCCTTAAGAATCCATAGTTCATTAACATTCTTATGGGGTAAGCCTTGACCGACACAGACCATGAGAGCTTGACATGGAATCCCGGTGTCACCCTCACCGGATAAGGGATTTCTACTTGCCTAAGGTAGGACCATTGTTCTTTAGCTTAAGTGGATTCCACTAGCTAGACCTATGTGGGCACAAAGTTTATGGGATAGGGAGATTGCTACTAGATACTCCGCCGAGACTCACGTATGAGCATCCATCTCAAGAGATTTCTACTAAGTACCCCGCCTCAACTCCCGGATGAGCACCCATCTCAAGCCACGTCCACTCGGTGCTTAGCATTATTCCCCACAGAGTGCATTACATTCATTACATTAATTCAATTATGGGATAAGAGATTGTTACTAGGTACTCCGCCTCAACTCATGGATGAGTACCCATCCCAACCCAACATTCATTTATTGGAAAGCTCATAGATTCAAAGATGAGAATAGTCTTTCACCTAAGAATCCCATATTGTGAGAAAGTCCTTTCCCAATATGTATTTTCATTCATTAGAGTACAATATGAGAATAGCCTTTCAAATAGTACTTCATCATTAACATTATCATTAGACTTCATTCATTCATTAATTTAGGTCACACACATGCTTCACATCACACCATCATGATAATACTTCAATTCCTCACAATATGCCTTCAAAGCCATGATCACAATGTGCATAATAAGTAAACACATCCACCTTTCAAGTGGATCAACACTTCAAGAACAATTCTACTTTATCATGAAATTAGGTGAAACTTGCCCTTTCAAGGCTATGATCACAATTCCTCAATTCACCACAATTCACCATAATTAGACATAGATGATGATACAATTCAATAATCTAAAGCAATTTAAGCATAAATTCACCATCATTCATTCATAATCAATAGACCCACTTCATAAGTCACAATTTAGAAATTGAGAGAAATCATGGGTTCATAGAGTAAAATTCATCTTAAATCATCAATTAAACATCAATATAATACTAATTTGACATTATAAACCATTTGAAAATGTTTGATGAAAGAGCCCATGAGATTGAGTAGAACCCTAGATTTTCATTGTTTGAAATTTCCTTTGAATTGGCTCCTTGAATGAAAAGTTAGACAAGGATCAAGACTACCATACCTTGCTATTGATTCCCCACGAAAAATGAAGAAGAAACACCATGGAAATCCACCAACCCTAGCTTCAATGGCTTCCTTCTTCTTCCTTGAGTTTAGAGAGAGAATATTTGAAAAGAGGAACTTCTTTTGGGTTTTAGAGAAATAAGGAGTTAATGATTTATTTTAGGACTTAAAAACTATATATACTAGTGATATAAACCATTTAAAATCAACCCCACCTAATAATTAAACCAAACGAAATTACTTAAATGCCCCAATTTTGGGCAGCCCAGTCAGGGACCACGCCCATTTGTACGGATCATGAGGGGCACCACGGCTCGTGGTGATGCCCGTGGTCCCTTGACCAGTGTGCCTCTCCACCCTCAAAAGACCTCAAGAGGATAAGGGAGGACCACGTGAGCTCCCACGATCCGTGATGAAGACCACGAGTCGTGGTGATGCTCGTGGTCATGGAGGGAGTAGCTAGTGAAAGCTGCCTTGCTTACCTTGAGGCTAAGTGTGCTTCACGCTCAAGTTAATGGATCGTCTAGGGTACCACGGCTCGTGGTGGTGCCCGTGGTCTTTGAGGCAGTAGCCTTCTCAATCATGCACCACTCCCACCAACCTAATGCCACCCCACGAGCCTTCCCACGATCTGTGGTCATAACCACAAGTTGTGAAGTGGCTCGTGAAGGGTGCATTGGCTTGGCACGATTTCTAAGCACCTTATATTGCCACCACGGGTCGTAAAGACCCTCTTGGTGAGGTTAGTCAGTGTCTAGATGGTGTTTCGTGCACCTTAGGCTCCCACAATGCCAAGGCAAGACCACGACACCTCCAACGCTCCGTGGTCAAGACCACGAGTCATGGTGAAGGTCGGGGTTCCTAGTTAGTGGCTGACTAAATGCCATGCCTCACACATGCCTAAGGGACTTCAACAATCCCTTTCACGGACCATGGTCAAGACCACTAGTCGTGGTCCTTGGGCAATGTCTTGCCAACTTGGGGCAGCCTTGGCCTTTGGCTTAGGCTTACCCCTTTTTGGCTTGGATCTTGGCCTTGAACCCTCATCCAAACCTTAAAAGGTCTTCTTAACTTAGGGGTCTAGTACTTACTTTAATGTTTAGCAACTAAACCCCTTAACTCTTGACATAAACACTCACATTAAGGCTCTAGTTCAACCTATCATTTTCGGAGTCATTACATTATCCCCCACTTAGGAACATTCTTCCTCGAATGACACTTTAAACACATTAAGGGAAAACGACTCAATACTAGAAGCCCAACAATCAAGCAACATCATAAAAAATGCATAAACATAGGAGGAAACATCAACTCCACAACAAGAAAGTAGGAACAACATCTACCAACTCATTATGCATCAAAATATCAACATTTCTTATTTCATTGGAGGAACTTCCTTCTCCAAATCACATCATGCTCAACATAACATCATAAGCACATTATGCAATTACTCTCAAAAGCACATTTAGGCATGTTCAACAATTAACCTCATGAAGCATATAGACAACTCATAGCAAATGCACATCAACATGAGGAACATAAAACATGAAAACTCATTTTCTCATTTAAACAAGGATTCAACTAGAACATGCATAACATAAGGAGACTATGGAAAACACAAAATCACACATACCTCCAAAAACATGAAACAAGCTACAAGGAATTCTTGGTTTCAAGCTTGAATAGGAATAGAAGGAAAGAGTAAGGATATGAACACTCACCACAACCTACTATTCAACATACTATCCCCCACTTAAGGGCAAGCTCATACTAAGGTCAACATGAAAACTACAAAGCAACCTCAATAAGACATTCACACCATAAGGAACTATCAACTTACCAGTACTTTCATCCGTTCCATTGTCCTTGTTAGCTTGAAGCACATAAAAGTGGTTTCTCTTTGGAGCATCAAGATCCGGGCCATCATGAGAAGCTTGTTTGGCCTCTCTCCCTTTTGCCGAAAGTTTGGGCAATCTCTCATCCTAGTTGTGAAGCTCGTGAAGGGTGCCTTGGCTTGTCACGATTTCTAAGAACCTTGTCTTGCCACCACGGATGGCACCACAGCTCGTGGTGGCCACTACGGGTGGCACCACGGCTCGTGGTGGCTACCACGGGTTGTAAAGACCCTCGTGGTGAGGTTAGTCAGTGTCTAGATGGTGTTTCATGCACCTTAGGCTCCCACAATGCCAAGGCAAGACCACGACACCTCCCACGCTCCGTGGTCAAGACCACGAGTGTGGTGAAGGTCGGGGTTCCTAGGTAGTGGCTAGTCCTAAATGCCATGCCTCACACATGCCTAAGGGACCTTCACGAGCCTTTTCATGGACTGTGGTCAAGACCACTGGTCGTGAAAGTGGTCGTGGTCCTTGGGCAGTGTCTAGCCAACTTGGGGTAGCCTTGGCGTTTGGCTTAGGCTTTCCCCTTTATGGCTTGGCTCTTGGCCTTGAACCCTCATACAAACCTTAAAAGGTCTTCTTAACTTAGGGGTATAGTACGTACTTTAATGTTTAGAAACTAAACCCCTTAACTCTTGACATAAACCCTCACATTAAGGCTCTAGTTCAACCTATCATTTTCCGAGTCGTTACAATTGAAGTCTTACTCAATATCACTTCTTTTTTCTCAAGCAAAAGTAAAATTAATTAGAGAGCTCAATTAAAGTTTTGCAACCATTATTTTTTGAATTAAAATTTGAATACAATAATAGATTCATGCATTATAATTAATTTTAAGAATAATTAGTCTCTACTCAATCAAATCTAAACACTCATTATGCGCGCACACACTCTTAGAAGAAAATTTTACTACTCATAATAAAATAAATAAATTAATACAAATGTTGAATTCCCCAATTACATTAATCATGAGAAAATATAATCAATTTCAAATTTGAGATTTAGAAACAATGGTGTTTATATATTCAAAAAGAAATTAAGAATGTAATATCAAGTGTACTCTATTCAGTGGCGGAGCCAGGATTTACATTGAGGGGTGTTAAAATACAAAGTAGTAAGTACACATAAAAATAAGCAAGATAAATTTTACTAATGAAAGCAAAAAATAAGTACATTATCACAATCATTTGGTGACGCACGACGAAAAGTCACAGCGAAGGCAGCGACTCAGCAGCGAACAAAAATGATTTATTTGGGCTCTTCCTCCTCAAACCTTTTAATTTTGAAATTAGGAATTTGTTTAATCCCTAAAGTACATTTTTTCTTTTTAAAAATAAAATATTAAAGTCAACTTTATTTATGTCAATCGCTTAAAAATTGGTGGAAAAAACGCTTCAGTTTTCTAAAATTTAAAGAAAAAAGACGCTTCTTGAAGTCTTAATTTTAATTAAAAAAATGCTAAAAAATTAAAAAAAAACCCAGCCAAGTTCGAATCCCTGAATTTCAGGCCAAAGATTCATGAGAAATTCTGCAGCCCCTCAACCACTAAGCTAACTCTTCATCTTGTGTTAAAGAGTGTCAACTACAATATATATAGGAATAAAATCAAAATTTAACTTACCTATACAACGTAATTTTCCGATGAAGGGGTGTCTCTTGACACCCCTCGGGCAACGGTAGCTCCGCCCATGACTCTATTCACTACTTAATTTTCTACGATGCACAATATCCAATTGAAAAAGAATAATTCTCCTCTATTTGCAAATCTCCAAAATGACCTTGGAAGCTTTAAAGTACAACAGTTTTTCATGGGTGACTTTCCCTTTGAATTTTCATCAACTTATTTGCGCTGGCACCTGCGTGTCACATGTTAAGACTTATGGCACGCAAGTGCACTAACACTGTTATTCCAGTTTTTCTCAGGTCCTTCTGTCCTAGAATTTTCGAGACATAGATGCCAACTTGTGGCACATATGTAGGCAACCAGGATTTCTCCAAATTCTGCATTGAACTTGCATTATTACATGTTCTATTTCGTGGCACACGTGCTCTGAATTGATAGTTAACAAGTTATTTTTTAGTTTTAATTCTTTACTATTTTTAATGTTCAATAAATGCTTGCATACAATAGAATAACGGCATAAAATTTCTTCAAATAGAATTAAAACAAGGCAATAACTCATTCTTAAGAAGTAAATAAGTTGATAAATTATCAACTTATCAAACCTCCTAACTTGAATTATTGCTTGTCCTCAAGAAAAACATTTATTAAGCAATAGATTGACTGGACTGATTATGATTTAAGGGTTGCAGATAGGATTTCCACATATCAACTTAAATCAAATAAAAAAAAGCAATCTCAAAATAAAAGACTCTATACACAAACAAAAAATCTCAATTGGTAATGCTATGTTCATAAGAAACACGCCATTTCTTTGAAATTATTTTTCATTTAAATAAACACTTTTCAATTAAAAGTAGGAACATCATTTCCTAAAGCACATTTACAAACATCTCTAGTCAATGAAATAAACCTTCAAGGTTTGCCTAAAAGTTCACCACACAACTTATCTCATTCAAACAACTCAATTGAATCAAGACCTTACCATTTGCTCTAACGATGTAATTGTAACACCCCCAACTTCTAAACATAGATCTGAACCTTCTCCATAAGCAAATAAACTTGAACCCGATAGTTTCTAATTTTTAAATGTGTTAAGGTCCTCTACTAAGTGTTTTAAGTGTAGTATCTGTGAATTAGGGTCATAGGTAACCTTTAGCACTAAGTCGAGTTCAAGCCTTTCCTATCGGCTAGGTTTTTCGCATGAGTTTATGTAAGGGTCAAATTCAAACGACCATGTTTCTTGTATATAAAGAGTTATGTGTCCCTTAACCTATTAAATTAAATATCTTTGATTCTTCTTTCTAACTTCGCCAACCTATCTTGAATTTTATTTTAGAGTAAAACGTTATGATGATTTTATAAAGCGGTGGCAATATGACTAACTCACTAACATCAAGTGTGGCCCACACCTCACATTATGTGATTCACACAATGCCAAGTGCGAAATGCACTTGAATCCGCACAATTTTAGTTGCTCAATAGAAGAAAGTATGATTCACACTTGGTATTGTGTGATTCACACAATACCAAGTACGAAGGGAACTTCGTTCAACACATGGCAACAATGACAACCTTTTTTAAGTCGGTTTAAATCTGTTTCTTTTTATTCCTTGGCTATTCTTTCAAGACCTAAACTGGTGTTCTCTCCTCCTCTCATCCTCCTTCATCAATGTAAGTCCTTCTCCAATGATTCCAAGCTTTCTAATGAAATTCCATTGTCTAAACCTGAATTGTTAATAGAAATCTTAATCATTGGCCATAAGATTTCCAAGAAGTGAATTCAAGAATCTCAAGAAAGGGTTTTTTGATCATTCATCATCAAGTTAGAATTATTTATTAAGATTTGAGGAGACTTTAATGTATGTAAGCCTTCAATAAGGAATTACTTTCATCTTCATGTCCAAAACTTCTCAATTTTTCTGAAGTTAATTCAATAGTTTAGATTATCAAACCCACTTTTAAATTCACCATATTTATAACCCGAATTACATAATTTCTTGAACTATATATTCATGGCTATGGATTCTTGACTATTGCAGTTTCTTTCATACCTAATATGTTGTTCATTGTCATCCTTATTGGTTCTTGACATGATATTGTTTATAACTTATGAGGCTTATATTTCAAGACATAATTTTATAGTCGTTATGCAGTTTTGGAATTATTTTGAGAAATCAGAAGATGTGCCTATTATATAAAGTTTCTCATGGTTCAAGCTATTAACTTGATTTGAAAGATATGTTTTAGAAATAGATTTTATCATATGATTTTAGAAAGATTTGAGCTTTATCTCACACCTTATTTATACATATAGCTAGTTTACCTAATTATGAGCATATCATAAAGTATGTTGTTCTAGGAGGCTTATTTAGTTGAGGATGCAGTTTTGGAAAACCCAAGTCCTATGACTAGGTGCAACCATAGGATTTGAGTATGATACTTTGTCAGTCAACTCCTTTAGCCCTTTGAGGCTTAATTATTGAATCCATATTAGATAGATAGGTTCTATACCCTGGAAATGTATAGGAAAGTCCTCCCAACTGAGTTAGTTGTTGGACCCCATGTTGCTCACATGATTTATGTTCATTGTACTCCCCAATAAAGTTACTAATAATTTTATGTACTTCTATCATCATTAAGATTTTGTATGATGTGGTATTTACACATTGCATTAAGATTTTGTATGATGTGGTATTTACACATTGATTTCGATATATCATTCATTAAGCATTCCACGTATTGACCACATGTTTCTCTCTACGCTGTATCATTTTATGATGTAGATTCAGGCATTCATTCTCAGACTTGTGGCTAGACAAGTTGTAATTTTTCAGTAAGTAGTTGGTGAGTCCTCCTCATTCAGGGACAACATGGATTAGCTAGTAGTTAGTCTTATCGTAGTTCTATTATTTTGTTTAAGGTAGTTGGGGCCATGTCCTGACAAACTTATTGCTTCTATTCCAGACAATAGAGTCTTTATTTTACAATTAGGTTTTCATTTCTATGGATCTCATGATTATATTACTCAATATTTATATTTAGAACATGTTTTCAACTAAGTTTCAACTTCCCTTTGTATTTTCATAAAATGCCCTATCAGTTCATTAGCAACATGTCAGTACCAAGGGTTCCCTTGGGGTATTCGTAATCTTGAGTGTCAATCACACCTAAGGTGTAGACTGAGTCATGATAAACTTGGTATTAGAGTATTAGGTTTAAGTGTCTAGAATGTCTAAAAATTCGCATCTAGTAGAGTCTTTTTTATGGGTGTGAAGCGTACCACACTTATAATGGAGAGAGGCTACAGGATAATGAGGAAATATTTTCCTTCTTTCATAATATCATTCGTGCGATAGAGTTTAACTATATTCACCTTTTCTAATTTGTGCTTATTCATGTTTCAGCTCATGCCTACACAAAGGGTGATTATTCATATGACGCAAAGTAGGAACAAATGATGTTCTACTTTGAAAGATGAAAACTCCCAAGTGCCACAAGTTCCCATCAGACCAAGGGGTCCCGAACTTGCTGTTCAGGAACCAAATGTTGATGTTACTAATGTTTGGTTTCGATAGCCATCCATATTTGACTCAGGTTGTTACAACTCAGGTTGGACGTCAATGTGTGCCAAACACTTCAAGGATTCATAGATTTGTTAGGATGAATCCATTTAAGTTCCTAGGTTTTAAGCTTCATGAGGATCCACAAATTTTGTTGATAAGGTTTAGAAGATCTTTCAGGTGATGCATATTCGTGATGTAGAGTGTGTGGAGATGGAATCATTTACCAACTTAAGGATGTTTCAAGGATATGGTTTGATTAGTGGAAGAAGACTAGGGGTGAAAATACACCACTTCTATGTTGGGATGCGTTTGAAGATGCCTGCATGGGATGCTTCTTTTTCGAGAGTTAATAGAGACAAAGGTCAGAGAGTTCTGCAACTTGAAGTAAGACTCTATGAGCGTGCATGAGTATAACCTTGAGCTTTTTTGTGTCGGGACTCCCCTATCTTCCAAGAAAGAAGGGTAACACAATGATGTTGATTGGGGTTATGGACATATCCAGGCTAGTGATTCATGGGCAGTAGGTTAATGAGGATAAGTTGAAGGATATGAAAGATATTTTTAATAAGAGAGCTAGAACATCACACCATGAGTGCAGTCATCAGAGGAACATAAATGGGTATCGATCATTCTTTCAGAAGAGGTCATGTGAGCTAACTCCATCTTTAACTAGTGCATCAACACCTAGACCTTGAATTGATTAAAGGAGAAAAGAGTGTGTCTCTCGATCACAAGATAGTGTTGCCAATTAGTACTCACCTTACCATGTTTGCAACAAGTGTGGTAGGAATCATCCCAGTGACTATATTTATGGTAGGGATGGGTATTATAAATGTGATCAGGCATGACATATGCTCAAGGATTTCCCCTCTATGAGGCAGGTCAATAGAGGTAAAATAATTCAATACTACATCATCAGCTTTAGTAGGCAGAAATGCACAAAAGGGCACTACTTCAAGTGTGAATGGTGGCCGAAATTGCTTATATGCCTTATCTCTCGTCAGGATCAGGAAAATTCGCATATGTTGTTACCGGTATGTTAAATGTTTTCTCCCTTGATGTTTATTATTTGTTAGACCCTAATGCTACTTTGTTTTTTGTGACTCCTTATGTTGCTGTGAAGTTTAGATTCAACCCTGAACAACTCTTAGAACCCTTTTCTATACCCTTTTCTATTTCTACTCCTACCGGAAAGCCAATATATCCTACAAATATGTCCCCCATGGGTCTCGAACTGATAGACAACGAGTGTGTATCATTAGGTCAGACATGCATCATTATATACTTGACATTGCATTACATTGCCTTGCACATCTTTGTCATTGGTGAACTTGATCTTGTGTGTTGCTGATCTTGTGAGTGCCTGATCTTAGGCATATTTATATGCCTAGAAATCTAATAATGCCCGCATTTAAGCTGAGTTTGAATTAAATATATGCTCTTTTATAGTTTTATTGAGTTTTTTGTGTGTTTATGAGCTAACCAACATGATTAGTTATGTAGGTGAGCTTAATTGGAGAAACGAGCTCGAAAATGGACAATGGGGAACACAAAAGATCTGAGTAAAAAAGAAGCAAGGAAGAGGATTGAAGAAATGCCATTCAAAGGCATCAACGTATCCTCTCCACATCGTGGAGAGGAATTCTATTTGGGCTCGTGAAATGGTGAATTGAGGCAGAGCCTTCCATGTAGCTGCCGCGTCGTGGAGGTGTGCATTTTCTCGCACATCGAATTATAGATGTGTCTCTGTGCCGCGGAGAGGGTTAAAAAATTAATTAGCGAGAAACGACTTTGAGGCAGAGCATTTCGTAGAGTTCCTGCATCGCGGAGAAGTGAAATTATATGCGAATGGAAATTTAAAGAGGCCTCCGCGTCGCGCTCCTGAGCCCTAGTTTTGGCTGTTTTGAATTTTAGTATAAGTAGGTTATTATTTTATTTTATTAATTATTCTTTTTCTGGGTTTTGAAGAACGACTACTTGGGAGAACGTTTTCACCATTTTAGGGTTCTTTCTTAAACTCTTTTCCTTTCTATCTCTTTATGTTTATTGAACATTGCTATATCGTATCTTGGATTATGAGTAGCTTAATACCCTAGTTCTAGGGTTGTGGCTACAAGATGATTCTAATCTATTAAGTTTTCATTGGGTTAATGTCAATTATCATTTGAATCTTTCTTATGTTCTTGTTTTTCGTATTTTGTGACTGATCACCATTGAAATAAATACATTGCCCAAATTGAACTCGGGAGAGGAATAAGAGGATAGAACATGGGACATAAGGAGCATGATTAATTCTAAACAACTAGGGTTAATTTGTATCTAGGATAGGGATATACCTAGAAACCTTTCTTAGGTCACTGTACAAGAAGAAATCGTAATGCTTGGTACTTAATCCATCTTATCCCCGCTCAACGATGTAGTTAGGGTGTTATTTATTATAGGTGATTAGAGGTTGGGAGACCATGATCTACATTTAACATTGTGATTCATTGATTTGATAGTTGATAATACCCATATAAATGATATTGATTGCATGAATCCTGATAGAAGCTGCAGCCCTGGACTTTACCCAATCATTGTTTTTAAATTCTTGAAATTGAATCGCTTTTATTGCATTTTGTTACAACTCTAGAATTAGAAACTAAATCACTTTTGAACTCTTGGTAACACTTGTGATTAGCTGAAAGTTAGAGAAATTTTGTGGTTCTAAGCATAAGTCCCTATGGGTACGATACCCGGCTCTTTATAAGAGCCACTTTAATACTTGAACGACCACGTGCACTTGCGTGTGCGATTTGGACGCAACAAAAATTTTGGCGCCGCTATCGGGGACTTCAAAATTAGAAATTATCTGATTTTTCTAATTCTAAAGTTAAAAAGCAAGTGTTGACAACTTGATCTTAGCATTTCATTGTTGCAGGTTGCATTAGAACTTCAAACTGGATGACGATGAAGGATTAATATCGCCTCTAGCTGAACCAGAAAGATTTGTTCACTACCAGAGAAGGCAAAGATGACTTACTTATCCGGTCCCTCTTGTTGCTAGTGAACCAACATCTCCAGTAGAAAGAGTTGAGCAAGAGGAACCTGAAATAATAATGGTTGAGATGAAGGTACGTGACGTGGCAATCCCACGTCCCACCAATGTGACATCATGCATTCAGAAACCTAAAGCTGGTGGAAGATTTGAATTGAAGCAGAGTATGGTGCAACTATTACACACCAATGGGGCGTTTACTGGTCTGTCGCACGAGGATCCAACAGTTCACATTTAGAATTTCCTCGAGATCAGTGATACTTATACTCCAGCTGGAGTGAATGTAGATTATGTGAGGCTCACTTTATTCCTCTTTACTCTGCTTCGGGAGGCAAAAAGATGGTTGAACTCTGAGACCGCTAACTCTATAATCTCCTGGAATGATCTAGCATAGAAGTTTCTCATTAGATTTTGGAAAAATAGCTAAGTTGAGGAGTGACATCTTAAGTTTTAGACAGAAAGGGGGGGAGAACTTGTAGCAAGCTTGGGATAGGTTTAAATCGATGTTGATGAGGTACTCACATCATCATCAATTTAATGAGGTGTTGGTCAATACCTTCATTGAAGGATTGGAGCCTAACACCAAAATTCTACTTGATTCAGCTGCAGGTGGTCAGGATTTGGAGAAGACATATGCTGAACTATTCACCTTGCTGAACAAGATATCACAGAGAAACCCCGAATGGAACGGAGGAAGGGTGAAACCGGTGATTCAGAAAACTGCAGGTATGCTAGTGGTAGATGCCTCGATTGCCTTAACTGCACAGATTGCTGCTATGCAGAATATGATGACCACCCACTTCAACAATCTAGCATTGGGACAATAGCCCGCGCAGGTAAATGCAGTTCAACAACCACCATCTTGGTGTGAGATTTGCGAAGGTGGTGACCATAGCACAAAGATATGTGGTGCAAACCCGGATACTGTCAACTTTGTAGGAAATGCACAACGAGGAGGAGGCCAGCATATTATGGGAACTCTTCTAACCCAAGTTGGCGCAACCACCCAAACTTTTCTTGGGGTGGAAATCAAAATTAGGGTCAAGGCCAGAATCAGTATAGACCCTAAGGAAATACATAGAGGTACCAACCACAAGCCCAACGAGAGCAGCCAAATAAGCAATCTGGTAACATGACCATGGAAGAGATGCTGAAAAATATCATGGTTGATCAAGCCCAATTAGCTGCTGATGTGAGAAATAACCAATTGGCTACATAGAATCTGGAGAAGTAATTCGGGCAGTTTGCTAATGCCCAAAACTCACGACCGAAATGAGGTTTACCGAGAAATACTGATCCAAATCCTAAGCAGGTAAACGTGGTAGGTACTCGTAGTGGTTTTCAATTAGAGGAGTTAGCTCCTAAGAAAAGGAACAGTGAAACTGCGAATAAAGAAAGAGAACCCAAGGAGGGCGAAGTTGTTGCACAAGAAGAAAGAGTGCAACCAATAATCAAACCACCTCCTCCATTTCCTCAAAAGTTTAAGAAATAGAAGGAGGATTGGTAGATGATTTGCAGGGTATACCCAGATATGCAAAATATGTGAAGGAGATTGTGGCAAATAAAATGAGGCTAACAGAATATGAGACTGTTGCACTTATTGAAGAGTGCAGCTCCAGAATCCAAAATAAGTTGCCCACTAAACTGAAAGATCCGGGTAGCTTTACGGTTCAGATCACTATAGGGCAGAGCATTCATGCGCGAGGATAGTGTGATCTAGGAGCTAGCATAAATTTGATGCCGACTTCTTTGTATAAAAAGCTGGGGTTGGGTAGTCCTAAACCTACTACCATTATCTTATAGTTGGCTGATAGGTCTGTAGCTAGGTCTGAGAGTGTTGTAGAGGATGTTCTAGTGCAAGTGGGATCGTTGATTTTCCCAGTAGATTTTGTTGTGCTGAATTTTGAGCCAGATCTTGAGGTCCCGTTCATCTTAGAAAGACTGTTCTTAGCGACTGTGAGGGCTATGATACATGTAGCAGCTAGGCAACTTACTATGAGAGCACATGATAAAGTGGAGGTTTTCGACATGTATAAAGCATTAAATATGCCAGCAGTGTATGAGGAGTTGTTTGCCATTATTGTGATAGATCTTGAGGCAGAGGCTCGCTATATTGCATCGAAGGACCCGTTAGAGCGAGTGTTAGTAGGGGATGATATTTATGGGGATGCTGAGGCACATGAAATTGTGTAATTTCTTAATGTGGCACTTGTAGGTACATCTGAAGATTGATGGGAGCCTCTAAATAGGGTGTTGGGTTCTCCACCTAAGCCCTCCATTGAAGAAGCAACCAAGCTGGAGTTAAAAGCATTGCCAGTCCACCTCAGGTATGCATTTTTGGGTGAAAATAAAACTTTACCAATTATTGTTTCTGCAACATTGTCTGATGCACAGGTGGAAGAATCATTAATCATCCTGAAGAAGAGGAAAGCAGCTTTGGGGTGGCAAATGTCCGACATCCATGAAATTAGTCCCGCTCTGTGTATGCATAAAATTTACATAGAGGAAGGGCATAAGCCGAGTGCACAACATCAGCGGAGACTAAACCCATTGATAAAGAATGAGGTGAGAAAAGAGGTGATCAGGTGGTTGGATGCAGGAATTGTGTACCTAATATTAGATAACAAATGGGTAAGTCTAGTATAATGTGTGCCCAAGAAGAGCGGAATGACGGTGGTGACTAATGAGAAGAATGAGCTAATCCCCAGAAGGACAGTGACTGGGTGATGGATATGCATGGACTACAGAAAGTTGAATGACACCACCAAAAAGGACCATTATCCGGTACCTTTCATTGATCAAATGTTAGATAGGCTGGCAGGTCAGCAATATTACTGTTTTCTTTATGGCTACTCAGGGACTCAGGGTACAATCAGATTGTCATTGTAGTAGAGGATCATGAGAAGACTACATTCACTTGCCCGTATGGCACGTATGTGTTCAAGCGCATGTCATTCGGCTTGTGCAATGCCCCAGCCACATTTCAGAGATGTATGATGGCAATCTTCCATGATATTGTGGAGGATTTTGTTTAAGTATTCATGGACGACTTCTTGGTGTTTGGTGAGTCTTTTGAACTTTGTTTGACTAATCTTGACAGAGTTCTTGCTAGGTTTGAAGAAACCAATCTGGTGCTAATCTGGGAGAAGTGTCACTTTCTGTTTGAGAGGGAATTGTGTTAGGGCACAAGATCTCCAAGAATGGGCTAGAAGTTGACAAAGCTAAGGTGGAAGTTATTGAGAAGTTGTCGCCCCCCATCACAGTGAAGGAAGTTAGAAGCTTCCTAGGACATAGGAAAAGTGAAAACAACGGAAAGAGTAAACAAGGTGGAAATGTTTAGTTGTTGGGGAAGAGTGGAAAGAGGAGGTAAAATGATACCCCATGAGTGTGAATCTGAGATTGGCCCTGGTCCTTAGGACATTGTGCACTTCGACTAGGAGAAACCCAAGTTGAAGGTGGCTAACTTAGTAAATACCTTAATGATGACCCTGACCCTAACAAAAATAGGATAGCTATTGTTGAGTGTCTAAAAAAAAGAGTAGAAATAAAGGGGCAAGTAAGAAATAAAGGCAAGGTTGGTAACACTAGTGGAAACCTATGAAGAAGGAGGGGGCGAACAAAAAGAAAAAGTTGTGAATGTAAGAGGAAAGTTGAATATGATGCATTAAGGAGAATAAGTCACTAATTTTATCTAAACGAATCCTCCCTTACCTTAAGCCTACATTACAACCAGAACAAGTCCTGTTTGATTTTGAGCATAACACACTTTATTAGTAGAGATGTACATAATGGGCTGGTTCTCAATGCATACATGTTTGATGTTTCTGTTGAGTGAGAGTGTACCTTCGTTGCAAAGTCCTTAAAATATATTCAGCTTACTGAGTTGAGTGTGTGGACTATTCTTTGGAGTGAGGGGCACTTGTTGTATGAAGGATAGGTGATATGTAATGGTGCACATGTTGTTGAATGCGTTGGTTGCTAAAAGTTGTCAAGTCAATTACAGGAGTCATGCATACTTTGAATAAAATCATGCATGTGTTAACTGGTTACAGATCCTTGGAAGAAAACAACAGATGCACAAATACCATAGTAGTAAGTCTAGGTTTAGGAGTAGTTAGTAAGTTGTTCGAGCACGAACAAAGCTCTAAGTGTGGGGTAGTGATCTTAGACATATTTATATGTCTAGAAATCTAACAATGCCCGCATTTAAGCTGAGTTTGAATTCAATATGTGCTCATTTTATAGTTTTATTGAGTCTTTTATGTGTTTATGAGCTAACCAACATGATTAGTTGTGTAGGTGAGCTTAATTGGAGAAACGAGCTCGAAATGGACAATGGGGAACATAAAAGATTCTAGTAGAAAAGAAGCAAGGAAGAAGATTGAAGAAATGCCATTCAAAGTCATCTCCGTATCCTCTCTGCGTCGCGGAGAGGAATTCTCTTTTGGATCGTAAAATGGTGAATTGAGGTAGAGCCCTCCGTGTAGCAGCCGCGTCGCGGAGGGGTGTATTTTCTCGCACATCAAATTATAGATGTGTCTCCGCATCGCGGAGAGGGTTAAAAAATTAATTAGTGAGAAACGAGTTTGAGGCAGAGCATTCCGTAGAGTTCCCGCATCGCGGAGAAGTGAAATTATGTGCAAATGGAAATTTAAAGAGGCCTCTGTGTCACGCTCCTGAGCCCCAGTTTTGGTTGTTTCGACTTTTAGTATAAATAAGTCATTATTTATTTTATTAAATATTCTTTTTCTGGGTTTTGAAGAACGACGACTTGGGAGAACGTTTTCACCATTTTTTGGGTTCTTTGTTAAACTATTTTCCTGTCGATGCCTTTATGTTTATTGAACATTGCTTGATTGTATCTTGGATTATGAGTAGCTAAATTCCCTAGTTCTAGGGTTGTGGCTACATGATTATTGTAGTCTATTAAGTTTTCATTGGGTTAATGTCAATTATCATATTAATCTTTCTTATGTTCTTATTTTTCGTATTTTGTGACTGATCACCATTTAAATAAATACATTGCCCAAATTGAAATCGGGAGAGGAATAAGGATAGAACGTGGGACATAAGGAGCATGATTAATTCTAAACAACTAGGGTTAATTTGTATCTAGGATAGGGATATACCTAGAAACCTTTCTTAGGTCACTGCACAAGAAGAAATCGTAATGCTTGGTACTTAATCCATCCTATCCCCGCTCAACGATGTAGTTAGGGTATTATTTATTAGAGGTGATTAGAGGTTGGGAGACCATGATCATACATTTAACCTTGTGATTCATTGATTTGATAGTTGATAATACCCATATAAATGATATTGATTGCATGAATCCTGATAGAAGCTGCAGCCCTGGACTTTACCCAATCATTGTTTTTAAATTCTTGAAATTGAATCGCTTTTATTGCATTTTGTTACAACTCTAGAATTAGAAACTAAATCACTTTTGAACTCTTGGTAACACTTGTGATTAGCTGAAAGTTAGAGAAATTTTGTGGTTCTAAGCATAAGTCCCTATGGGTACGATACCCGGCTCTTTATAAGAGCCACTTTAATACTTGAACGACCACGTGCACTTGCGTGTGCGATTTGGACGCAATAGTGCCTTTCTGTGGAACTTGTGATTGATGAGTACTAAGATTGTTGTTGAGAATATGTAATTGTTAGATTGTTGTTGCTGAGTTGTGGGCTATGTGAATTGTGAACTATTAGGTTGGACTAGTTTTTATACAGGTTGTAGTTGTGGAGGTTCGGTTAAGGTGTTAATTATTTCCTCAAGTACTCGAGGTTAAGGGACATACCCTCTTAGGATAGAATAATTTACTTTATCAGAATAGTGGTACCTCATTTTCCGTTAAACTTTGAACTCACTCAACGGTAATAAATCACACGAATTTTTTTTAAATGCAAGAAGAAGAAGAGTAGAAGATTAAAGAAATTGTGGTTGAAAATGAGAGGAAACCACTCTATTTATAATCAACAAAGGATAGTATGAACAATTATTTTTTGCTTCATATCTGAAAAGTCATGACCTTTATGTGACATCGCAACCCTTTCAAAAAGTCACAACTTATTGAAAAAGTCACAAATCCTTGGAAAAGTCACAACTCAAAAAATCACAACCCTTTGAGAAAAGTCACAACTCATCGAAAAAGTCAGAACCTAAGTTAGAGATATTATAGTAGTTTAATATTCAAGTTAGGAGTTCATGCTTTTAAGTTAACTAGTTTTACGGCACGTGAGTTGCACATGTGTGTCATATATATAGTATATGATGTTGTAAAATAGAATTAATATTACTAAATTAAAGCTTTTCAGTAAATAATTTATAATTGAACGAACATCGGACAAGTGTGTTTTTAAATTATTAATACATATTGACATAGAGTTACTTGTATTTTGAGATCAAAATAACCAGATATCATTAAAACATTTCAAGATACATTCAAATTTTAAATATGGGATAAAGTGACATTTCTTTAATAATATTATTTCTTACTTCAATAAATTTTGTAAAAAAATCTAACAAAAAAAAATAGAAAAAAATATCCATTCAAAAAATGTCACCAATAGCCTTTCCTCTTGAGGTTATGAACATAAATGATGTACACCATTTAAGTACAAATTTTGTCTTAAATATTCATATTTGAAATTTAGTATGCGCATGACACTAATGAGGATTATCATAAATATTTTAATATTTTATCTTTATATGTAACATGCATATCTTTATAACTCTATTAATATTTGAGTAAGACTATCATAGAGAGGTAACTTTACCAAAAAAGTGTACTTGGTTGTTATCATGAAGGATTGTTATCTATATACTTCAGTAGAATAATTTAATTTTAATATATGAATAACATCACCTATGGTGAAAAATATTTCATTTCATTAAGTTTCTACCTTATCTTTGTAGAATTGTAGTTTTCTCCTTTTTTTCTGCCGCATACATATCATATAGTTGTTGTCTGGTCATACCCCAACCCAAGGCGAGGCGGACAAGTACCATATGAACACATGCTTTACAAGTGATCTATGATGAGACATTGAACTACTATGCAGATAGATTTACTAATGAGAAGCTGCATATATAACACATGTCGACTAGCTGAAGAAAAACATGTGACAAGTAAAACTATGAATATAGATGATAGCTTTACAATGTCCACAAAGCCTCTACTGGAATCCATGACTGTACCACTATGAAAATATGCATAGTAAAGACTCGGCAAATCCCCGAATCAACTTGGAGCTCACCAACAACCGCTGAGTATCATGTGCTTCTATTGGGGAGATCTACTAGGTGAGTACTTGTACCTATAGCATGAAATGAAATGTCCCCAATAAAGGACGTCAGTACGAAAGAATGTACTGAATATGTAAGGCATAATGTAAAATGAGAGCTCAAATGAAATCAAATACAAATAGATAAGGGTTTGAGACCACCTTTGCTTATACTTGTGGAATCCTGTATGTTACATTCTTTTCTTTAGTTTTATGTACTTTATAATCTTTATAGGGAATGTGATACAAATGACCAGCTGATCAGTGGTAGAAGAGGATGACCCATGCTAGGCATTTTAACCCTTGGGATGCTGTCCTCATAATTACACAAATTGGGATCGGCCCATGCTAGAATTTCGCCCCTAAGCTGCCACCCTTCTATACCAATTGGTATAGGCCTATCCTAGGCTTTTGACCCTGAGCTGACACCCTTCTATATACCAATTGGGATCGAAACATGCCAGGCTTTTTCCCCTGGGCTGCCACCCATAATTATACAGATTGCTTCACTTAGCTTCTTTAATCTTTGAGATTGTTGTTTTGGGATTTATAACTCTTTTGAGATTGTTCTTTTGATGATCATAACTCATTTGAGATTGTTGTTTTGGTGGTCATAATCCTTGGTGAGATTTGGAATATTTGATTCTTATCGTGACCAACGACACTAACATACGGTACGAGTGTCTACAATCGTCGATAATATAGTAACCCAACTAAAGGTTGGGGTCGTGTCCCAAGGGAGTGGTTTTGAGAATTAATAGAAAAATAAAAGCTAGTTCTACTTAGTCGTAGCTAAAGACATTAACGAGTAAAAACATAGTAAATAAAAAGGGGTTATTTTCATCTTTTTTAAACTCTCGTGCTCTTATGCGCCTGGGTGGATCATTTTTCCCTGCGACTTTTGGTCTAGCCATTTCTGCAAAGACTTCGAGGATAAGTTAGATAATAATTCAAACAGGAGCAAATAGGGTGTTTCTGAGTGTGGAATCACTTAGCCAAGCTAGTTGGCGAAGTGCTTATCTTGTTAGGCTAATTGTCGAAAATGATGTGCAAATGATACAATGGCACAGACAAAGGGCGAACAAGGCATTTTCGGCGAGTCACCGAGTGCATTTTGCGAATTAAACTGACCACCGAAAGTCACAGATCAATTATTACATAAAGTATTCAGTTAAAGGCAAAATGGGGACGTTAGGCAAACCACCGAGCAGTTCGGTGGATTTTGTTCATCTCGCTGATCAGCTCAACGTGTCTATTTTCAACCCAGCCTTTCAATTTTCACCCCGCAACCCCAGATAATGCAACTTAAGCTTATATAACTCAATTTCAACGAAGATCCATATAAAGTTCTATTTCCACCGCGCAACATTCAACTCCAAGCATAGCTAAGTGGGGGTCCCTCAAATCATGCAGAACATAAGCGATAATATATGAAATCCCAGTAACTTAGAGACTCAGCAGAGGTTTTATACTATCAATCATTATGTAAATGAGTACAAATTCTAATAAAATTACTGAGGGGTTCGATTACCAACCTTTGGTGCCGATTTAGATAGTACTGACGTGCTAGGCAACAATGTGATCCAAATCCATGCACAGTCCGACACTAAAAATACTCTAAAAATACAAGAAATAAAAGGCTAAAGTGTGGGTGTGAGTTTGATAGGACAAAATAAGGAGAGAAAGTGAATGAAATAGAACTTTTAAACCTATGGCCTGTAAAAACCGTCCAGTTCCCTCTCATTCGGCGATGCTAGTCAAGTTCGCCCATTCACTCGGCGAACCACCAAGTGTCTAGTTTCTTTGCCAACTATAACAGGCTCTGCAGCTCATGTGAGGATTCCAATCGATTGTTTTCATCGAGATTGCCGACATGGTCGGCGATGCGCCACTAATTTTCTTCAGACCACCGAGTTTTACAGGATCCAAGCTGACAGTGCTTTGAGTCAGACGGCGGAAAGAATCATGTTCGCCGATCTTGTCGGCGATCCGCCAACTGGACTTGTTGTTTGCCTCCATATACTATTTCAATCATCTCCCTTACTTTAACCTATACAAACAACACACCATTATTCTACTAGTAATTAGGAAATACTTAAAGGGTTTTGGGTTGCCTCCCAAACAGTGCCTTAGTTAACGTCGTGTCACGACGCAAGTCCACATTCAGACCTCACTCTTAGAGTTAGCCATAGTATCACTAGGCAAACCCCCTTGTTGTCTTGGATTGAGATGAGATGAGATATGACCCATTTAGGTCTCTAACTGCTTGATCGAAACTGAATGAGAGGTGACAGTCATTTTGTCTGACCCTTCCACTTTGTTTATGATACGCGAGAGCATATCCTCGGACCTACCACCTTCTGAATCCTTGGGCTTCTGACGCTCGTGGGGGGCACATATCTATCCTTCTCCCCATCCTTCCAATTTGGATTACGGTCCCTCCATTCACGATCTCGATCCTTCCAGTCGTCGTCTCTAACCCATCCTTGGTTATCACCCTGCCTTGGGTAGTTTGAACGATAGTCCCCCGTCTTGGTTGGCTAGAAAATTTACTTCCTCGTCATACATGGCTTCAAACTTCATCTCCTCAAGATTCTCACCCCCGACTCCCACAACATTGACACCACGGGTACCAACCCCCATGACATTTTTGGATAAAATGTCAAGCTGTGTCATGATCTTGGCCATGTTTTGGTCTCTCTCATTATCTTTATCAACCTGCTCCTTGGATAGCTGAAATGTGATCGGTGAGACCTGGTCTTCGCGAGTGTACCACGCCCTATTGATGGTTATCATGCCACCGAGAAGTTGAGCTGCTTCTGCATATGGTTGTGGTATTAATCCTCTGGGCGAGAGTTGGTTAGCTACACTTTTGTTTACCGAGTCTAGACTCCGGTAAAAGTATTAAAGGAGCACATTATCATGTAGACCATGGGTTGGACATTGTAGCACTAATTTCTTAAACCGGAGCCAAGTTTCATGCAGAGGCTCTCCATTCAAATGCTTAAATCTTTGGATGCTATCCTGAATAGTCATCATCTTCGAGGGAGGGAAAAATCGCACATTAAATGCGGTGACCAACTCCTCCCACGAAGTGATCGAGTTACATGGCAACTCAGCTGCGTGCACGCTTCCCCCATCAATGATAAAGGGAATAGTCTTAATCGAACTGATTCCTGAGAGATGTTCTTGAACGAGAAAGGTCCACACATATCTATGAAGTTTCGAAGATGCTCATATGGGTCCTCATGATCTAATCCACTGAAGAGTCCCTTTAGTTGCAAAAGTTGCAACATGGTGCTTGTTATGTGGAACACCGCATTTCCCTCTGCTGAAGGTAGATGGATGGCTCCAACACCTCCCATGAGATGTGGATTATTGATGTTGGGCTCTTGGACATCGTTGAGGTTGCTAATGTCATCCTGATAGCCCACTTGGCTCCCGTTACTACCCTTAACACTCATGCTTTCTGAAATGTTTACACAATCAACAGAACAAAACTAAAAATTAAATTAGTAAACTACCACTAATAAGAACAAAAACTTTATTAAACAAACAATTCTCAAACAACACCACTCCCCGACACCATTTTGATGCTTATCATGACCAACAACACTAACCTAAGATACGAGTGTCTACGATCATCGATAATATAGTATCCCAACTTAAAGGTTGGGGTCGTATCCCAAGGGAGTGGTTTTGAGAATTAATAGAAAAGTAAAAGTTAGTTCTACTTAGTCGTAGCTAAAGATATTAACGAGTAAAAAAATAGTAAATAAAAGGGGGTGACACAAAAGTATCAAATATCAATTGGGGGTTTTGTCACAAGTAGTAAAAACAACAAGTAACAAGAAAATCAAGTATGGGGAAGAGTTCTTAGGGTGTGACCGCAATACAAGTTGAGATAAATCGTTGGGTACATGCTTTTGATAGGAAATTTGCAAGATAATACTGACTAGGCTAAGCTTTAGATGGAAATAAGTTCCCTCTCGGGCAACTTACCCCGTTTCAAATGCGTTCCTCTCGGACACCCATTTGCCGCATGAAGGCCAGCTTACGCCTTACCCTACTCACTCTCTCGAGCTGAGTGTTAGGATATGGGACTAGGGCTCACCCTCTCGGGCTGAACCTCATGTCGACCCACTCCTTAGGCCATCAGTCTAGCGGTCTTGGTTTCGCGACCTCCCTCTCGGGCAAGCCCAAAACACATGGGTGGTTTTGTATTTGCAACTACAAACCCATTAAATTAAACCACAACCACTAGGTGAAATCACCATTAAAATACATCTATCCTATCAGCAAGCAAGACCCAACAACAATATCAACACATATTTGCTAAATCACACCCCAAGAATGGGGTTTTTTAGCCACACATCAAGACATAACAAAATACACCTAAAATGATACTAAAATCAAATGGGTATGAGGAATTCAACCTTGATTTAAGCAAAGGAAGAAGAATGGAGAAAACCCACTTCCAACTTGGGGAAGATGAAATCCTTCTTTCTTCAAGTCTCCAAAAAAACCCTCTCCAAACTTGAGAGAAAAATATCTCAAAAAGTACTATTCTATTCTAAAAATTATAATAATGGTCGACTCTTAAAAATTAATAACAAGTTTAGTATTTATAAACTCCAGAAAGTAGTGCTGGCGGATCTTTCGACGAGGTTAGTCGGAATCACCGATTAACTCGGTGATTCACCCTTTGGTGTAGTTTGTCGCCGTCTTGCACTAGCCTTCAGCATTGGCGTGCTCTGTGTCATTAGGTGACCTAGTACTGCTTCACAGAATTATTCGGTGAAATGCCGACTGCTCCTTTCATCACCTTTTTAATCCTACTCCTTCAAGGCTTCACATATTTGAACAAAGGGCGGAGTGCGTCCCTTCGGCGAAGCTTGGCGATGCGCAAGCTTCAGCTTCTTCGTTCTTTTCTTCCTTTTTGTTCCTTTTTGCGCCTAAGTGTCCATGCTTCCACTAAAACTTCAAATACCTGAAACTTAAGAGTTTTCATTAGATATTGAGACAAAATAAGCATTTGAGGACATTATTTCTATCAAAATAAAACCCTAAATGAGTCCAATTTGTGGACTCATCAATATCGACCAGTAGTACAAGAAATATGAATATGGACTTACGATAATTAAATGACATGGGAAGCAAATGTGACACAAATGTAATACTTAGGAGCTTATATGACTCAGTAAGCATTTTGACATCTCAAAATGAAGCACATATCAAGTGAAGACATTTAACATTCAGCCAAGAGATTTGAACTCTATATTATAGTCAAATACTCACTAACTAATATCAAATACAAGGTGTACATGAACGTGGAACCAACGAAGAACGTGGGCAGATTCAACTTAAGGACGGATACATATTCCAAGTAAGTACATATAAAATGTACAATAGAGCAAGTAGTGATCTTGTGAGGTAACATTATAGTCTAACACAATGGGAGTAATAGCCAATAAAAGGAACATATGAACATGTGAAAAGATGACATATATGATGGAATAGACAAGTGAAGCAAGTTGACATGACATGTACGGATTGTATATCCAACATAAAAACATATGGACCATGTGTAATCTAGGATCATTTTGATTTATATAAGGGGAATACTTGCCAAGGGTACTTTAACGATGAAACAAGTTTAAACCTTGCATGCTAATACTTGGTAGAGTAAGCACGTAAATTTAGTAATAAACTCATATTAGAGTACTCACTTTAGTGCTCTAGGGAGTAGGAACTACAACTATGGATTAGTCACTACCAAGGTCACTTAGAAATCTTACTTTGTAATACAAGTATTGGATTCATGCCAAAGAAATAGGAAATCGAATAGCCTTACATACCTTATTTTTTGACCAATATAACTATCACGATTCAGCCTCCCTTTTTGGTGCTAATCTACAATATAAGTCATGATCAATCAAATGTTAGCAACTAATCACATTAAAGGCCCTCGAAAAACAGTAGCTAAACACTTGACGAAACGTAGGCCCATACAACCCTTACACAAATGGTGAACCACCACACCCTTCTTCTATACATTAATACAACTTCATACATCCTTTGCCAAGATACCCAGGCTGCCCCCATCAACAATATACATAAGGCAGCCGCTATCAATCCCCAAAAATCAGTCAGCATAATAGAAGAATATTGAACTCAAGGATTTATAACCATCCATGAGTTCTTGACAAATATATACAAAATTCTCCACCCAAAACCTGCATTTAAAGAGAGACAAAAATGGGAAGTAGCCTTACCTTAGTTTCTGGAAATTTATCCTTTAAACTTGTACTTCAAGAACTGAAACTCTCCTTCAAACTTTTACTTGAAAAAATGGACAATATTCAAGAACCCTAAGGTGTTTTAATAAAATGAAGCAAAAGATCTGATATTTATCCCTTTAAAAAGGAGGTGCATTGGCCAACTTTCTTGGCCAATTTTGGGCCATATATTGTCAAGTAGGTGACCCACCTACTTGGCCTTTTAACTTGGTCCTTTGTGACTTCAACACTTGTAGGTGGTAGTGTACTTGGCCCAATAACATTGTCAAAAGAGTCTTAGTAGGTGATGCACCTACTTGTTTCTTTGAGCTGGTCAATAAGTCAAAGTAGGTGATGCACCTACTTGGTCCTTTGGCCTGGTCAATAAGTCAAAGTAGGTGATGCACCTACTTGGTCCTTTGGGCTAGTCAATAAGTCAAAGTAGGTGATGCACCTACTTGTCACCTATTAGCTTAGTTAAGTCAATCAAGCACCTCAATATTTTATTCCATTTCTAGACCTTAATACCTTTAAATTAACTTAAAACTTATATACACTATGTCAATTTAAACTGTAGACTCAAATACAACCTTATGATCTCAAGTTTAAACACTTCCATTGATTTCAACTTAATCGGGTCGCATTAATATCTACGAACAGTTCACTTTAAACCTATTCTATTGTCACTAGTCGCATAGGAAACTGAGTCCATAACTATACCACCTGGCAATTTATAAGCGTCATAAAAATAGAACTAGTACACGTAGAATATAGGGTGTTACATCCTTCCCCCCTTGTGATCATTCGTCCTCGAATGATACGTGAAGCTGATAGTTTGATTAGCCTTGGAATTTCATTTGGTGATTTGCGAGAGTTTCCTTTGTAAATAGGACTATCCAAAATATATAGACTAGCCTAAAACACGTATAGATAAGTGTAACATGACGTCTCAATAGATATGGTCCATGAAATTAGAATATGATCAATCAAACCCTTTTCTTGACCATGTAATTCACTGAAGATACACAAGTAGAACTCATACAAATAAGGAATTTAATATACCTAAACACAAAACATGCAATTGACATATCAAATGAACAAATGCTAGTAGGACTTATGATCATATAAGGGGACAACATAATCTCAAATCCTTATGTTAATGTTTAGAATGAGGAGGGGTATTTAGGATCTCTACCATCTTCTATCCCCAAGTATCTTATGTTACATTCTAGTCCTTCCATAATACTTCAATGGAGGTTACACCTTCTGTGCTTAGCTTCCGGGCCTTAACAATCAAGAATTACTATAGTATCTCCCATTTTTTTAATATGGAACTGACACATAAAATCATAGGCCTAATCTATCGGGGCTCTAGTTTCCCTTCTTTTTGATCTTATGACGCTTTTCAAAGGTGAGTCTTATAAGAATGCATAGTTGTTAATATAAACTTTAAAGTTTTATGCCGCACCTTCGGATAAGGCATTATGCTAAGTTATTTATCTATGATTGTGATAAAATTTACATATATCCCCAACCTTTTCTGGTTAAATTCTTCACTACATAATGATACAAGGAAATGATTTCCAAAAACGTTCAAAACTCAAGTCAATATACAGAGAGGGGCATAGTATACAGATATAAATAAGTCACATTGGGTATGACACATAGGCATATTAGCACAAAAGGGAGCGCATAATATACGGGCATTAAGCTATAGAAATATATGGTGTACGCGTGCATATGGTTCATAGGGCAGTGTGTGAGCGAATAAGCTATAAGGCATGTAGGAAATGGACTAGATGGGCACATGATGCATGAGTACTAAAGCTACGAAATATATAATATGTAAGCAAGTAGACTATAAGACATGTAGGCATAAAAGAAAATGAACTACGGAACACGAATCACATTGAGCAAGTGTGTTATATCACATGGATAGGTGGACTAACATGTCAATGAGTACACATATGAAATATGAGCAAGTGAGCACATAACACATGCCCAGAAAAGCTATAAGGCATGTAAAATATATAGAAATAGTCATATGATCAATTAGCCTGTAGTACCCACATAATATGGACAAGTGACATGAGGAAAGTAACCAGTGCAATAAATAACATGTAGGGAAAAGGTCCTACGAAAACATATAGCAATAAACAACGGTGCTCTGAAGCGGATAACACTTACATGCAAGCATTCTATGGCATAAGGTAACCTGTGAGAAAGTAATCCACAAAGGGCGAATGACATACAAATAGATAAGTTATAGAACATGCAACATGTATAATTATATAACAAACCATCATTGGAATCTATGAGATATCTTATAGAACCACTCTACCACGTTAAGGTCAAACACACTATCTTAAGAGTTAAGTCACAGGTGGGATAGTTCTGCTAATATTCCTTACTCACCCCAAAACACATACAATTTTTACCCATCTACTCTCTTCAATCTCCTAAGAATTCTTGTAGGTATTTTGCTATTGGAACTTGGCTTCCTTCTCGGTCAATATAAATACTCCAGTTGAGATAGAAAAGAAAGATCCTCAATAGTTCATTATTTGGAGTAGGAGGCCGAGGTCAACTTTACCTTCATTACTCGTTTGTGTTACATCACACTCAATGTCTGGTGCCTTTTGAAGGTCATAATAGAAAATAAATAGTGAAGCTTGAACGCACTATAAAACATGAACTCTAATAACATGTAAATGTCAGGTACCTATAAAGTATATCATGATTAATAATGTCTTAGAGTTAGCCGATTTGGGCTTAACCAGATAGGTCTGGCCATACTAATAGATTTCCTTTTTTTTTATATCAAGTGAGGGTTCTCCGACTCTTTTCCCATGCAAGATAAAAAATAAGAACAACTAGCATTTGATCAATTTTCCTCTCCCTTAACTAGACTAGGACTGACAAATTACTGCAGGCATATATTAAATGAATCCGGTAATAGCTCTATTCAATTTGATGGAAGTCTATACATGTGTATAATGCTCTACTTCTCTTTTGTACTAATGATGTGGATGAACTAGGCCCATATATCTTCTATCTAGGTAACTTGAAATTCACCTCTTTTTTTCTTGTTGTTATCAAGACCAAATATCAAGACTTGAATCAATACTAAATTGACTTCTATGTCTAACAAAGGTTCATTATAACTCGTTAGGGTTGAAAAGTTGATACCATTCTCTTGCCTCATACACTTAACAATCACACTTTCATAACCACCTATCTCACTCCTCTATAGCATCCTCATATCACCCCTACTCCTATGTTTAGGGAATTTGACATATCCCATCTCTTTCTAACTAGAAGCTCTACGTACATATTCGGCCCGTGTCATTCAAGGTTCATTCTCACATTCTTCCTATCTCACAAGTACCGTTTAATCAAAACTAGTAGCTTCATGTACTCTAATCCCACTATGTACAACCTGACTAATCACAACTGAGGTCTAACCAATCAATTTTCCTTTTGTTAACCTTACCCTTTAGTCACATACTACTTCTCTATAGCCAACACATAGATCATAATAGGAACTAACGTACATATATCATTTGCAACAATTGTCACACTTATCCTTAAGTTTTATAACCATGAAAAGAATACAAATGTTATTAGTACTTATTCGGGGTTGCTGGCACATACCATATAAAAGCCAAATATTAACATACTCAGGATGATATATGGTGAGAATTCGGGCCTTGTCAGCCAATTAGGGGATCTCTAGTAACACTATTGCACTGATACATCCACCTATTAGATTGTGCCACTACCTTTTTTCCAACTAAAAGAAATTGGTTCAACAACATCAATTTCGAGAACATGTGTAACACTGAAACTTCTATGTATATCACAGACTAAGACTTCTATAGGAATAGATCCTATAAGTATGGAGGAAATATAGAACTCTAGAGTTAGTTACATCATCCTAAGAAGATGTGCCTGGAAATGCTACATCTCATATATGTAACTAGGTAACCAATCATTTTTTAAGCATATACTATATCTTTCTCAAATGAACCAACGTGATACAAATGGTATAAATGCAACTTTAGATGCAACTAACGTAAAAGCCTTTAAATACCTTGTGGAGTGAGACGGTCGAATAAAATGAGCTCAATCTAGTCTAAATTTTTGTAACTTAAGATCCTTTTATGTATGTTACATGTTGACACTTTAGCTACCGTTAACCTTAACCATATAAGCATAACATGAATAACATGATCATGTACAAGTGGAAATTGACTTCTTAACTTCGCTCTATCGCATGATCTGGATTATGAAGGAAGCTAATATTTCCTAAATATCCAGCCCCCTAATTATAAATGTGGCACGCAACACATTCATAAGTAAGGCTCTACTAGACACGGCTTTGTAGACTCCCTAGAACGAACTGCTCTGATACCACTTTTGTCATACCCCAACCCAAGGTGAGGCGGACAAGTACCATATGAACACATGTTTTACAAGTGATCTATGATGAGACAGTGAACTACTATGCAGATAGATTTACTAATGAGAAGCTACATATACAACACAAGTTGACTAGCTGAAGCAAAACATGTGACAAGTAAAATTATGTATACAGATGATAACTTTACAATGTCCACAAAGCCTCTACTTAAATCCATGACTGTACCACTATGAAAATATGCATAGTTAAGAATCGGAAAATCCCAGAATTAACCTGGAGCTTACCAACAACTGTTGAGTATCATGTGTTTCTATTGGGGAGATCTACTAGCTGAGTACATGTACCTGCAGCATGAAATGCAGCATCCCCAATAAAGGACGTCAGTACGAAAGAATGTACTAAATATGTAAGGCATAATGTAAAATGAGAGCTCAAATGAAACAAAATACAAATAGATAAGGGTTTGAGACCACCTTTGTTTATACTTGTGGAATCTTGTATGTTACATTCTTTTCTTTACTTTTTTGTACTTTATAATCTTTGTAGGGCATGTGATACAAATGACCAGCTGATCAGTGGTAGGAGGATGACCCATGCTAGGCATTTTAACCCCTGGGATGATGTCCTCATAATAACACAAATTGGGATTGGCCCATGTTAGACTTTCGCCCCTGAGCAGCCACCCTTCTATACCAATTAGGATCGGCCCATGCTAGGCTTTTGCCCCTGAGCTGTCACCCTTCTATACCAATTGGGATCGACCCATGCTAGGCTTTTGCCCCTGGGCTGCCACCCATAATTATACAAATTGCTTCACTTAGCTTCTTTAATCTTTGAGATTGTTGTTTTGGGGTTTATAACTCTTTTGAGATTGTTATTTTGGTGGTCATAATCCATGGTGAGATTTGGAATATCGACCAATAGTAGAAGACATATGAATATGGACTTACGATAATAACAATGACATCGGAAGCAAATGTGACACAAACGTAATACATAGGAGCTTATATGACTCAGTAAGCATTTTGACATCTCAAATTGAAGCACATATCAAGTGAAGACATTTAACATTCAGCCAAGAGATTTGAACTTTATATGATAGTCAAATACTCACTAACTAATATCAAATACAAGGTGTATATGAACGTGGAACCAAGGAGGAACGTGGACAGATTCAACTGAAGGACAGATACATATTCCAAGTAAGTACATATAAAATGTACAATAGAGCAAGTAGTGATCTTGTGAGTTAACATTATAGTCTAACACAATGGGAGTAATAACCAATAAAGGGAACATATGAACATGTGAAAAGATGACATATATTATGGAATAGACAAGTCAAGCAAGTTGGCATGAAATGTGTGGATTGTATGCCCAACATATATACATATATACCATGTGTAATCTAGGATCATTTTGATTTATATAAGGGGAATACTAGCCAAGGGTACAAAACAAGTTTAAACCTTGCATGCTAATACTTGGTTGAGTAAGCACGTACATTTAGTAATAAAATCATATTAGAGTACTCACTTTAGTGCTCTAGGGAGTAGGAACTGCAACTATGGATCAGTCACTACCAGAGTCACTTAGAAAGCTTACTTTGTTATACAAGTGTTGGATTCATGCCAAAGAAATAGGAAATCGAATAGCCTTACATACCTTATTTTCTGACCAATATAGCTATCACGATTCAGCCTCTCTTTTTGGTGCTAATCTACAATATAATCATGATTAATCTAATGTTAGCAGCTAATCACATTAAAGGCCCTAAAAAAATAATAGCTAAACACTTGACTGAAAGTAGGCCCATACAACCCTTACACAAATGGTGTACCACCACACCCTTCTCCTATACATTAATACAACTTCATACATCCTTAGTCAAGATACTCAGGTTACCCGCAACAACAATATACATAAGGCAGTCAATATCAATCCCCAAAAATCTTTCAGTATAATAGGAGATTATTGAACTCAAGGTTTATAACCATCCATGATTCTTGAAAAATATATACAAAATTCTCCATCCAAAACATGTATTTAAAGATAGACAAAAATGGGAAGTTGCCTTACCTTAGTTTTTGGAAATTTATCCTTTAAACTTGTACTTCAAGAACTGAAACTCTCCTTCAAACTTTTAATTGTAAAAGGGGACAATATTCAAGAACCCTAAGGTGTTTTAGGGCTGTTGTGTTAATCCAAGAAAGACCAAGAGAGAAACTTAATTAATCTAAAATTTTGCCAGTTAAAAATGAAGCAAAAGATCTAATCTTTATACCTTTAAAAAGGAGGTGCATTGGCCGACTTTCTTGGCCAATTTTGGGCCATATTTGTCAAGTAGGTGACCCACCAACTTGGCCTTTTAAGTTGGGCCTTTGTGACTTTAACACTTGTTGGGCCTTGCTGCCAATTATCCCTCTATTCTTCAAATAAACTTGGACCAGATTAATTCAAGTAGGTGGTAGTGTACTTGGCCCAATTACATGGTTAGAAAATTCTTAGTAGGTGATGCACCTACTTGGTCCTTTGAGCTGGTCAATAAGTCAAAGTAGGTGATGCACCTACTTGGTCCTTTGGGCTAATCAATAAGTCAAAGTAGGTGATGCACCTACTTGGTCCTTTGGGATGGTCAATAAGTCAAAGTAGGTGATGCACCTACTAGCTTAGTTAAGTCAATCAAGCACCTCAATATCTTATTCCATTTCTAGACCTTAATACCGTTAACTTAATTTAAAACTTATATACACTGTGTCAATTTAAACTTTAGGCTCAAATACCACCGTATGATCTCAAGTTTAAATACTTTCATCGATTTCAACTTAATCGGGTCGCATTAATATCTACAGACAGTTCACTTTAAATCTATTCTATTGTCACTAGTCGCATAGGAAACCAAGTCCCTAACTATACCACAGGGCAATTTATAAGCGTTATATAAATAGAACTAGTACACGTAAAATATGTGGTGTTACATGTCTAATGAAAGTATTCTTATAGAAGTTGTATAATGATATAAAATATTTAAATTTTTCAATAATAAAAATTAATAGATGAATAAAATGTAAAGTATTATTTATAGAATCATTAATTTGATTTAAGATCATTTTATGATCAATCACTATTTTCTTATCTATTTTTATATAGCTAGTAAGGAGTGTATCTTGTGACATAAAGAAAAATTATATGAAACAATACATAGTCAATGAAGAAGGAAGACGAAAATATATGTTCATGCTATATTCACTGTAGTGTTCCATTTAATTTAAATCTCTTGCCACAAAAACTTTACTTTCTCCGTTCATTTTTACGTACATATCTATTAAAAATAATCATTATCATGGCTATGTTATCATGCTATAAGTATAAGTGAAAATCTATTTTTAAAATAGTGAATTTAACATAAAAACTAATAATTCAATGGACTGCTACGTTGATACCATTCATTTAGAAAAATTAGGAAGAAACTCCTTCGTTTGGGGGAAAGAATAAAAAAACAAAGAAGAAATATGTTACCCAAATCATATGCCATTTTTCATATCTGTTAATATTATTGTCTCTCCCACAACATTTCGTCACTGTTAACTCATGAAAATGGTAAGAAAAAATATGAGTGTGAATTGATGAATGATTTGCTACAATTTTTTCACCAACTTTTTCTTGTGAGGTACCTCGAATTTTGTTGCATTTCGAACTTAATTGTTTTTTGCAAAAAAACACTTGAATTTTTTAAAGAAGGACAAGTGTAGAGAACTTATAGAAATTGTAGTTTAAAAGTGTGAGGAAACCCCTCTTTTTATAGCTACCAAATAGTAGTATGAATAGGTGTTACTTGTGCGTTATCCGAAAAGTTACAACCTTTCGAAAAAGTCACTGCTTATCAGAAAAGTCACAATCCTTTGAAAAAGGCACAACTCATCAGAAAAGTCGCAACCCTTTAGAAAAGTCACAACCCTTCGAAAAAATCACAACCCTTCGGAAAAGTCACAACTCATTAAAAAAGTCACAACCCGTCAAAAAAAGTCACAACCCTTTGGAAAGGTCACAACTCATTGAAAAAGTCACAATCCCTTAATTTTAAAAGGTATCTACTTTCAGCATAATAAAATTAATTAAATTAATAAATAAAATAAATTGAGTATTTTTAATTGGGGGTATTATAGTAATTCAACATTCAAATTTGGGAGTTCATGCTTTTAAAGTAATATATATATATATATATATATATATATATATATTATTACTATTATTATTATTATTATTATTACTACTACTACTAGTACTAGTATAAGTACCCGCACGATGCGCAGATAATATTAACTCAGTCACTTGCATCTTCTTAAAAATCTAATAATTTCAGAATTTCAATTCTCTTTATATTTATTCAACCATTTAAACATGATTACATTTTTTTCTTTCGTGTTGTTCTTTCTATTCATATGATTATTATTTTTTATATTTCATTGGTTGATGACAACTAAATCTTTAGCATTTGAAGTGACAAGTAATACATAGATAACGGTGGTTGTATGCAAATGATTTAGGTAGTAATTTATAATATGTATGTTATTGATGTCACGTTTGAACATGTCTGTATAGTGATAATGAAAGGATAAATATAGATATCTTTCGGTGGATTCTACTTCTATTTGGTAGATCTATTGAGGGATCTTCCAGGTCAGCGAAGAAACGCTCTCATATTTACACTCAATGGAGAATTATGTCTATTTTTGTAATTATATCATTATGTAGGTAAAAATTTAATAACTCTAAATAGAACTTGATTCTTGATATTTTATGGGATTTTAAAGTCTCTAATGCTATATAATTTCAAATCTACATTTTAAGTTGTATAAAAATATGTTTGATATCTTGAGAAGTTGTCATGACTTGAAATTAACGACATGGTTTCATCTTTTGTTGAGTTAGCTAAGGCAAGTCAGAATCATTATTTTATGAGAATTTACACTTTTCGCATTTATTTTTATTTGATAAATTTAATAAAAAAACATTAACATCTTTATGGTAAGTTTTTATGTTTTATACTTATTTCAAACAACTAATAAATTGTAACACCCCGTATTCTACGTGTACTAGTTCTATTTCTATAACGCTTATAAATTGCCTTGTGGTATGGTTATGGACTCAGTTTCCTATGTGACTAGTGACAATAGAATAAGTTTAAAGTGAACTGTCCGTAAATTTTAATGCGACCCGATTAAGTTGACGTTGATAGAAGTATTTAAACTTGAGATCATAAGGTGGTATTTGATTCTAAAGTTTAAAGTGACATAGTGTATATACGTTTTAAGTTAAGTTAAATGTATTAAGGTCTAGAAATGTAATAAAATATCGAAATGTTTTCTTGACTTAACTAAGCTAGTAGGCGACAAGTAAGTGCATCACCTACTTTGACTTATTGACCAGACCAAAGGACCAAGTAGGTGCATTACCTACGAAGACTCTTTTGACCATGTTATTGGGCCAAGTACACTACCACCTACTTGCATTAATGTGGCCCAAGTTGAGTAGAAGAATAAGAGGAAAATGGACTGCCAAAACCCAATATTCTTAAGTCCAAAAAGGCCCAAGTGAAAAGTCCAAGTAGGTGGATCACCTACTTGATAAATTATGGCCCAGAATGAGTGAGAAAGTCGGTCAAAGCAAGTCCCTTTAAAAGGGATTGATATCAACTTTTACCAACTATTTTTTACTTTGCCAAAAATATGATTTCTAGAGCTTTCTCTTTTCTCTCTCTTAGCTTCATACAGAGCCATTAAATACCATTAGGGTTCTTGAATATTAGGGAGTTCAAGCTATTGGAAGGTATAAGTTAAGACAAGTTGAGGAGGTTCTGTCCAGCAAGGTAAGCTATTGTAATTTTCTCCCTCTTGTGCTTGCGTTAATTAGGACATTTGGAATGTGTTATTGAGTTGGAAATTGTTCCTTTTACATGGTGCCATATTGGGGAGGATTTTCTGGTGGTTATAGCATGTTGGGACAGCCATAGAGGGGAGTCCACTTTAAATTCAATTATGAGCTCGTTTAAATATTTTAAAAGTAATGTTAGCTATTCAAGTGCCGGTGATCAGAAATCGTGATTCATATTGCTTCTGTCACATTTTTATTTTTAAGGACTGTTTTATGTATGTTATGATAAGGGATGTGCCTAGATGTGTGGAGAAGTCATAGAGACGTTAAAGGACTTAAATATTGTTGGGAGTTTTGGGGAGGAGCTGATACGAAGGTTGTATATTATATAGACGCGATTAAAGGGGAAGGGAAGGAAAGAAAACATTTGCTAGATAAATTACATGCTTACTGCTTGGTTACTATTTTGGTGAGATCAAGTAGCTCAAATTGGTTGATTAGCTACTAATACTAGTCTTACAACTTATTTTATTATAGATTAGTAATCTGAAGATAATGAGCTTAAGTCATACTTTTTGAATTGTATATCAAGGTATGTAAGGTTATTCGCTTCTATATTCCTTGGCATGAAATCTGATACTTGTGATTAATATCAATGAAGTGAATTTCCTAAGTTCTATTCCTAATAGGAAAGACATAATACATAAACATGACCCTTAACTTGGCTTCAACTAGAAACTATTCCCTCCAACTTTGGGTGTGCACAAATAGACACTTAAGCTTGTATAAAATTGAACAAGTATACACATTTATCCTACGTGACGTAATACACGTAGGATGCCATGTAGGACACAAAATTGTCATGTAGGGTGCGATGTAGGATGAAAGTGTCTATTTGTTCAATTTTGTACAAGTTCCAGTGCTTACTTGTGCACACCCAAAGTTAAAGGTCATAGTTGTCAAATGAAGTCAAGTTAAAGGTCATGTTTATGTATTATGCCTAAAGTAAACATAGTGGCAGCGTATGATCTACAATATGGATAACAATATTTTCCCCTCTCCTTAACGTTTCAAATTACTTCATTATATGTTCATTTCTCTACATTTATGTAATTATCCTCCTCATATGTGCTAGTATAGAAATGGTATTTACAAAAGCAAGCTTGGTGAATTATCCTCTTAGCGAATTAAAGTCAACTGTGTCATTTAAGCTCATAAGTAATGCATTGATGTTACATAGCTCCTTATGTCATTGTCACTGTCTAAGTTACTATTGTCATGTCTTCTACTACTTGTCTGTGGTTTCAAAGCTTAATATCTGACTATGACCACCAAAACAACAATCTCAAAGATTGAAGAAACTAAGTGAAGCAATCTCTATAATTATGGGTGGCAGCCCAGGGACAAAGCCTAGCGGGGATCGATCATAATCATTATAGAAGGGTGGCAGCTTAGGGACGAAACCCTATCATGGGTCAATCCCAATTGGTATAGAAGGGTGGCAACTTAGGGGCAAAAACCTAGCATGGGCCGATCCCAAATTGTTTAATTATGAGGACAACATCCCAGGGGTTAAAATGTCTAGCGGGGATCGATCACAATCAGTATAGAAGGGTGGCAACTCAGGGACGAAAGCCTAGCATGGGTCAATCCCAATTGGTATAGGGTGGCAACTCAGGGGCAAAAACCTAGCATGGGCAGATCCCAAATTGTTTAATTATGAGGACAACATCCCAGGGGTTAAAATGCTAGCATGGGTCATCCTCTTCTACCACTGATTAGCTGGTCATTTGTATCACATGCCTTACAAAGATTATAAAGTACAGAAAAGAAAAAAAATAATGTAACATACACGATTTCATAAGTATAAGCAATGGTGGTCTCTAATCCTTTTCTATTTCTATTTGGTTTCACTAGAGCTCTCATTTTATATATGGTTGTATTATGCCTTACATATTTAGTATGTTCTTTCGTACTTACGTCCCTTATTGTGGACGCTGCATTTCATGTTGCAGGTATAGGTACTCAACTAGTAGATCTCCCCAATAGAAGCACATGATACTAGCGGTTGTTGGTGATCTCCAGGTTGATTCGAGGCTTTGCCGAGTCTTTACTATGCGTATTTTGATAGTTGGTACAGGCATGGATTCCATAGAGGCTTTGTAGACATTGTAAAACTATCATAGGTATTCATAGTTTTACTTGTCACATGTATTGATTCAGCTAGTCGACATGTGTTGTGTATGTGGCTTCGCATCAGTAAATCTATCTACATAGTAGTTCACTTTCTCATCATAGGTCACTTGTAAAACATGTGTTCATATGCTACTTGTCTGCCTCACCTAGTATTGGGGTGTGACATAAATGTCAGTAAATCAAATGATTTAACAAAATAATAAAACAAATATGGTCAAGCAAATGAGATAATAACTTTAGTGGATTTTTTCTCTTAACACTTTCGGTGCATATATTAAAATAAGGAGAAAAGCACAAGAATAACTTAAGAGAATGTGTATAATGCAAAAACTGTTTGGAATAAGTCCTAATAGCAATAGTAATTTAAATTATATATATTTTTTCAGTTGCCAAGAATTTTGTTATTGTAGATAAGAATTATAGCGGATTAGAACTTTTTTATACGCTATGTTGTTGCCAATGACATTATAAAAATGTTATTTAAAAAATATTTAAATCTATATTTTAACTTAATGTGAAAAAATAATATCCAATTAATTAATTCCATTTTAAATTTCTTTTCTGGAATAGAGTTTTTTTTATGACAATCTATTTATATATATATATATATATTTATTTTTTATTTTTTTTTATTTTTTTATTTTTTTTTATTTATTTATTATTTTTTTTCATTTTTATCCTAATCTAAATAAATTATTATTGACCATCACAATTTTCTTCTTTAAAAAAAATCAGTTTTAAAACATCCTACTACCTTTCCATTTCTAAAGAAAATTGTTAAAAAGACAATCAAATTTCAAAAATTTCAAAATAATTTTATTAGAAATAAAATTTAAAATTTTGAATTTAGTATAAATAATATTTATTTATATTTAGGAAGAATTAAATTCTATCTTGAACAATATCACAATTATAAGTCAATTAACAAATTTAAGACTATTAATAATATTATAAATCTTGTAGGGAAGGAATGTGTTGAGGAGGAAGGTTGTTTGTTTTCCCATTCCGTTTCTTCTTAGTGTGTCCCAATTGTCAATGGTATGACCCATGAGTTTGAATCTATTAGTAGTTATACCCATGAAAACACCTTGAAGGAAGTTGAATTGTGGGACACCTTTCTCTATTACTTGTTTACATATGATGCTCATGTTGTTGAGTAGAGTATGTTGTTGGGAGGAAAGAGTGTCAACCTGATATATGGAGGTGCACTTGATCCAAGTTCTTGGAAGACCTTTCCATTTGACCCCGGTAGTAAGCTGAGTTGTGGAATTCATGTGGGAATGCCTGGTCAAAATGGAAGGCATAAAGTGGGCGACATTGTTGATTCATTTCCCTATGCAGGAAAGCTCTTCTTGAGGTTTTACCATCCACTTGAAGGGCCTACATTGTGTGTGGGGAAGGATAGCTTCCTAGACCCCTTGTCTATTTCTTACCCTAAGCATGATCTTGTTGATTGTGCATCTTATGGGGGTAGGAGATATTTGCCAAGAAAAGGTGAAGTATGTACCTTCCTTTACTATCTCTTTGCATATGATGAAATCCCTAGTTGGGTTAAATGTGCATTGCATGTGGATCAGGGTGTCATTGTGGTCTACACTTGTTGGTATGATCTAGTTTTGTGGACATCCTATTATTTTGATCCCGGAGAATGCATGAAGGTATTTGAACTCGTGGAAGTACCATCTTTTAAGTGGTACTACCATGTTGTTGAGAAGAATAACCATTGTCCTTGTTCTCCATTTGTGGGTTTAATAGCCATGACAATAGAGGATGTTTGGTTGTTCCTTGAGTATGAGTCTCCTCGATTAAATGTTTTAAGTGCTAACCTCTGTACTACCCATCATGCTAAGAGGATAAGCTTCTTGCTTATGACCTATATGGTTTTACAAGGTTTGGATTCGAGGACTCACTTTTACCTACTTGCATATGATGATACTCATACTTGTGTGGGTTGCATATCTTATGTTAGTAGTGGTATAACTTGGGCAAATGAGAGCCTCCTTGACTCGATGCTATGCAATCCTTTTCCATTTGACCCCGGTGTCGTCTTTAAGTGTGCCGAGTGTGGTAGTAACACCATCTGTCATTTGCATGATTCTTCTGTGGTGTTATTATTTGATCCAATATGCTTGAATGAGATATGTTTATCAATTTGGGTGGGGAATACTTATGTACTTGAACCTGCTCATGAATTGGGAATAATCACTCTCTTGAAGCTATCTAGTGCATTGGATGGGGTCTTAATTTGGGTGAACACTCCTTGTGCCTTCGCACTTAGGTATGAGAGTGTTCATGTGCAACTTAACATAAGGGTGGCCTTGGGCTTGTTTGAATGTGGAACCAATGAGGCCTTACATATTAGGTTGTTTAAGTGTATGGATTCGAGGACGAATCCTTTTCAAGAAGGGGAGAATCATGTAATCCAGATTTCCTCAAGGCTATACATTCACGAACTTCAATGCTTTGATGGCAAATGATATGATTCTCACAAGAGAAACGATGATAATATGCAGAAATTGAAAAGATGGAAAGTAAAGGATAAATAATTAGACATACAAAGAGGAAATAAAAGGCAACCTATGGGTATATTAAACCCAAAGACCTCATTCGATTAATCCTACAATAGCACCTAATTCTTACGATGACCTTAAGGGAATCAATATCCCAAGAATTCGACATTTCTAACAAAAAGGCAATAATCTACCCTAAAATGAACCCTAAAGTCCTATTTATAGTTTTAGGCTAGTACATCATAAAAGGGCCCAAAAGTGACCCAGAAGTGACAAAGGGCGAGCCAAGTCGGGCTCACCTAGTGGACTCGGTGGTGCACCGACCTGGTCGGCGAGTTTCTCTGCGTTGGCCTTAGCTCTAGCCATATTATGGAATTTTAGGCAAGTTGGGGCCATCGCCTAAGTCATTGGGCGATGCGCCCAGTGGGACCTGCTCACCAAAAGGACCCCATGCAATCTTCAAGGTCTAAGATCCCTTGTTTGCCATCAGCACCATCTCGAGCACCTCCATCTTCATGAATAACCCTTGTATCCTTTGGGGTCTTGAGCTTGGCTTCTAGTAAATCGCCTTGATGAGAATTGTATCATTTGTCGTTTGATAAGAGACAAATGATACGATTGTCACAAGAGAAATGATGATAATATGCGGAAATTGAAAAGACGGAAAGTAAAGGATAAATTATTAGACACACAAAGAGGAAATCAAAGGCAACCTATGGGTATATTAAACCCAAAGACCTCAATCGATTAATCCTACAATAGCACCTAATTCTTACGACGACCTCAAGGGAATCAATATCTTGAGCAACTGACGTTTCTAACAAAAAGGCAATAAAATCTTACCAAGATCTCAACACTCAAACATGAGTTTTCAGTTTTCAACATTCAAAGGGGAACGCAATCCCGATGCTTACTTAGAATGGGAGTCGCAATGTGACCGGATTTGCAATGTGAATGATTTGGCGGAGGTCAAGAGTAGTTGCTATGCTATCGCTCAATTCGGAGGATATGTTGTCACATGGTCGGAGTACATGAAGAGGTATCACTTAGTTGTTCAAGAAGGTCATCCTCCACCATGGCCCGAATTGAAAAGATTGATGAGAGCTAAGTATGTGCCGTAGAGATACCACCAAGGATTACTTGCCAAATTGTACAACTTGAGGCAAGGAAGTAAAAGTGTTGTAGCCTATCATGATGAGTTCTAAAACATAGTCATGAAGCTAGAATATAGAGAGATTGAAGAGCATGTCGTGATTCACTTCAAGGTAGGGTTGAACAAAGAGATTTCTTCAAATATGACCATTCATAGGTTTGCTACTTTGAATGATGTCTTTGAGACAGCCCATGAGATAGAGTGTGAATATAAAGAGGAGAAGGTGGCTAAGTATATGACTTCATCTTCTAATTCTTGGAGCAAGAACAAAGGGATAGTTCCAACATCGTCGAGTTGGGGAAAGGGTGTGGATCTCAAGAAGACGTATGAGAAGAAGCCCTTCGAAGGGAACACTCCAAAGTACCCGCCAAGAGAAAAGGGTACCACTGACCCAACCAAATTGCCTAAAGGAATTCAATGTCACAAATGTAGAGGGGGTCATATTCTGTGTGAGTGTCCAAATTGATTGAATGCTCTAATGCAAGGAGGTAAAATCTATCTTAGTGCGGAGGAGGAACCAACAGGTGAATGTGAAGAAGGTCCTCAAGAAGAGGATGAGTTTGAAGATGGAGAATATGAGGAACCAGATCTTTGTGTCAAAGAAGGAGAGAGTGTCGTTCATCTATATGTGGTGGGGCAAGCAATGATTAGTAAGGCCTTGGATGATCCGAGCCAAAGAGAGAATCTATTTCACTCCAAATGCTTCATCAAGGATAATGTGTGCTCCTTAATCATTGATAGTGGGAGTTGTGCAAATGTTTCTAGTACTGCATTAGTGGAATTCTTAAAAATTCCTACCACTAAGCATGCTACACCTTACAAACTTCAATGGTTGAGTGAGTGTGGAGAATTAAGGGTGCATCGAATAGTGATGATCAAGTTTAAGATTGGGAAGTATCAAGATGAGGTCCCAATGCAAGCTTGTCACGTGCTACTCGGGAGACCTTGGCAACATGATCGTTCAACCAAACATGATGGGAGAACCAACAAATACTCACTTGTGTTGAATGATCATAAATATGTTCTTCACCATATGTCCCCCTCTCAAGTCAATGATATATATCAAAGGATGAGTGAGTCGAGGGAAAAGAAGAAGTGTGAAGAAAAGCATGTGGAGGCCGAGAGCTAAGAAGAGGAGGAGATGAGGAAGTTAAAAGGAAAGGCCTAAGTGTTGTTAGCTAATTACAAAGAGATAAGGGAGGAAATTGAGTCTGAAAGTTCTTTGATCCTTATCACACATAGGGATCATGTACTACAAGCTAACCAATCTCATTCTTCCCTTCCCAATTCTATTTCCTTTCTTTTACAGGATTATGAGGATGTCTTCCCAAAAGAGCTTCCAAGTGGATTGCCCCTTTTTCGGGGAATTGAGCACCAAATTGATTTTGTGTCGGGATCACAATTGCCAACAAGACGGCTTATCAAAGCAATCCAGAGGACACCAAGGAGCTACAAAAGAAAGTTGAGGAACTCCTAAACAAAGGTTATGTGAAGGAGAGCATGAGTCCATGTGTTGTGCAGGTTTTATTGGTTCCAAAGAAAGATGGAACATGGCGCATGTGTGTTGACTGTCGGGCCATCAACAAAATTACGGTAAAGTATCTTCATTATATTCCTAGGTTAGATGATATGCTTGATAAATCAAATGGATATTGTGTGTTTTCAAAAATTGATCTTAGGAGTGGTTATCATCAAATCCGGATGAACCCCGGTGATGAATGAAAAACCGCATTCAAGACCAAGTTTGTTCTATATGAATTGTTGGTGTCCCCTTTGGTCTCACTAATGCTCCTAGTAACTTTATGTGTCTCATGAATCATGTGATGAAACCCTTTATAGGGAAATTTGTGGTTGTCTATTTTGATGATATCTTGATTTATAGTAAGACCATGCATGATCATGTTGAGCATTTGAGATGTGTGTTTGATGTACTTAGGAAGGAGCAACTTAATGCTAATCTTGATAAATGTTCATTTTATGTTGATTAAGTTGTTTTCTTGGGCTTTTTTGTGAGTTCAAGAGGGGTTGAAGTTGATGAGTCTAAATTTAAGGCTATTAAGAATTGGCCAATTATGAAATCCATAAGCGATGTTAAAAGCTTTCATGGGTTGGCTAGTTTTTATAAACAATTTGTCAAAGGTTTTAGTACCATAGCGGCCCCCTTGATAGAGGTAATCCAAAAGGATAAACCTTTTAAGTGGGGAGAGGAACAAGCCAAGGCTTTTGAGGCCTTAAAATCTATGCTTAGTTCCACTCCTTTGTTGCAATTACCTGATTTTGATAAAATATTTGAAGTGGAATGTGATGCTAGTAAAGTAGGCATTGGAGTTGTCTTAAATCAAGACCAAAAACACATTGCTTACTTTAGTGTAAAGCTAAAAGGTGCTACTTTGAATTATTCCACTTATGATCTTGAATTATATTGATTAGGGCTTTGGGTGATTGGCAACATTACTTGTGGCCCAAGGAATTTGTCATTAGGACTGATCATAAGTCGCTAAAGCATATTCTGGCCCAAGAAAAGTTGAACAAGAGGCACGCCAAATGGATTGAATTCCTTGAAAATTTCCCTTATGTAATCCAATACAAAAAGGGAAAGGATAATATGGTGGCCGATGCCTTGTCTAGAAAACATGTGTTGATAAATACTTTGTCTTCCAAATTGATTGGCTTTGAATGTTTGAAGGCATTGTATCCCAAGGATCCCGTGTTTGGTCAAATCTTAGAAGATTGTGAGGAATGGGAGAGGGAAAGGTGGATGAGGGATAGGTCTTCTACTTCCTATTCCAAGTTCGATGGTTTCTTGTTCAAAGGCAAGAGACTTTGTGTGCCTATGAGCTCTTGGAGAGAACTAGGGAAATTCTTGAGGAACAATTCTATTGGCCTAAAATGCATAAAGATGTTCGAATTTGTGGTCAATGTGTTGAATGTCGACGTGCTAAGTCATGCCTCCTTCCCCATGGTTTATACACTCCACTCCCCACCCCTCAAAGTCCTTGGCTTGATATTTCTATGAACTTTGTTTTGGGTTTGCCAAGGACCAAAATAGGTAGAGATATCATCTTTCTTGTCGTTGATCGATTTTCAAAGATGGCTCATTTCATTCCATGTCATAAATGTGATGATGCTTCCAATGTAGCATCTTTGTTTGTTGAGCATATTTTTAAATTGCATGAAATTCCTCATACCATTGTAAGTGATAGGGATCCAAAATTCCTTATTTACTTTTGGAAGGAATTGTGAGGTAGACTTGGTACTAAGTGGTTGTTCTCAACTTCTTGTCACCCATAAACTGATGGCCAAATTGAAGTTGTGAATAGAACCTTGAGTTCTATGCTTCGTGTCGTCGTTCATGGAAAGTTGGCCTCGTGAGAGGAACATTTCCCTTTAGTTGAGTTTGCATATAATCGATTTATTCATAGTACTATTGGCATGACTCCATTTGAAGTGGTTATGGTTTTAATCCCCGAACCCCTTTAGATCTCACTCCTCTGTCTCAAGATGTTGTCTTAATCTTAATGGGAGTAAGAGAGCTGAAATGGCTTCATGAAAAAGTGCGACTGCACTTAGTGAAGAAGAACCAAGATGTAGCCAAAAGGGCTAACAAGGGTCGTAAGAGGATCGTGTTTGAACCGGATGATTGGGTGTGGGTACTCTTTCGCAATGAGCAAATCCCCACCCATCGCAAGACGAAGCTCATGCCGAGAAATGATGGACCATTTCCCGTGATTGAGCGGCTCAACGACAATGCCTACAAGGTTGCCCTTCCTCCAAAATATCAAGTGCACAACACTTTCAATGTGTGTGATCTGTCCCTTTCCCAACTGTGAAGGCTGATGATCCGTCGAATTTGACCTTCAAAGGATGCAAGGGTTATTCATGAAGATGGAGGTGCTCGAGATGGTGTTGATGGCAAACAAGGGATTTCAGACCTTGAAGATTGCATGGGGTCCTTTTGGCGAGCAGGTCTTACTGGGCGCATCTCCCAATGACTTAGGCGATGGTCCCAGCTCGCCTAAAGTTCCAGAATGTGGCTAGAGCTGAGGCCAACATAGAGAAACTTGCCGACCAGGTCGGCGCACCACCGAGTCCACTAGGCGAACCCGACTTGGCTCGCCCTTTGTCACTTCTGGGTCACTTTTGCACATTTTTATGTTGTACTAGCCTAAAAATATAAATAGGCCTTTAGGGTTCATTTTTGGGTAGACTACTTTGAATATTGATGAATGATGAATTGACCTCCTTGTGTGAGTGCTTGAAAGCTTGGTAAGTTTTTGTTGAACCTTGTTTAGAAACATGGGTTGCTTGGGATATCGATTCCCTTGAGGTCTTCGTAAGAGTTAGGTGCTTCTTGTTGGATTAACGAAGTGAGGGCTTTGGGTTTAACATACCCATAGGTTTCTCTTTGTTTCCTTTTTTTGTGTCTATCTATTTATCCGGATTAGGTGCTTGTTAGTATCGAAATTGGTGGTTATTGGATTTAATACATCCTTTAGTTGCCAATTGTTTCTTATCTTGTGTATCTTCTTCTATCTTTCTTGTTTTCCACTGTTTATTGTGATCTTCTTGTGAGAATCGTATCAAAGACTATGTCTAGAGTTCTTTCCCTTTTATGAAATGACTTCGAATGTAAGAATTTTTTTAATTCTGCATCATTTCTATCACTTTATGTTTATGATTATGCTAAGGGCTTGTATGAGACCCCTTCGGGGTCAAGTACGCCGTGTTACATCTAGGGGTACCCCTGGGTCGTGTCATGTATGTCGTGTTACATCAAAACACTAAACCCTAAATCCTAAACTCAAACCCCTACACCCTAACATTATGCCCTATACCCTAAACCCTAAATCCAAACTCTAATACCCTAAACCCTAAATCCAAACTCTAATACCCTAACTCCTAAACAATAAACACAAAACTCTAAACCATAAACCCTAAATCCTAAACTCAAAAACCTAACCCCTAACCCTAAACCCTAAATCCTAAACTCGTAACCCTAAAACCTAAACCTAAACACTAAACCCTAAATCCTAAATTCTAAACCCTAAACCCTAAACCATAACCTTAACCCTAAACCCTACAACCTAAACCCTACACTAAAACCCTAAACCCCAAACTCTAACACCAAACCCTAAACCCTAAATCCTAAACTCAAAACCCTACACCCTAAACCTTAAACCCTAAACCCTAAATTCTAAACCCTAAACCTTAAACCTCAAACCCTAAATCTAAACCTAAATCTTAAGCCCTAAATCATAAACTAAAAACCCTAAACCCTAGACCGTATTCCCTAAACACTAAACACTAAACACTAATCTCTAAACACTAAACCCCAAATCCTAAACCCTAAACCCTAAACCTTAAACCCTAAACTCTAACCCTAAACCTAAACCCTAAATCCAAAACCCTAAATCCTAAACTCTAAACCCTAAACCCTAATCACTAAACCCTAAATCTTAAACTCTAAACCCTAAATTGTAAACCCTAAACCCTACAACCTAAAACCTAAAACTTAAACCATATACCCAAAACCGTAAACCCTAAACCCTAAACTTTAAACCCTAAACCCTAAACCCTAAACATTAAACCCTAAACCCTAAACCCTAAATCCAAACTCTAAACCATAAACCATAAACCCTAAATCCTAAACCCTAAATCCTAAATCCAAACACTAAAACCTAAACCCTAAATCCTAAACTCTAAACCCTAAATCAAAAACTCAAAATTCTAAACTATAAACCCTAAATCCTAAACTCTAAACCCTAAACCCTAAACCCTAAGTCTTAAATGCAAAACCCTAAACCCTAACCCTAAACCCTAAACCATAAACCATAAACCCTAAAGACTAAACACTAAACCCTAAACCCTAAATCCTAAACCCTAAGCCCTAACCCTAAACATTAAACCCTAATTCCAAAAATCTAAACCCTAAATCCTAAACATAAAACCCTAAAGTCTAACCCTAAACCCTAAACCCTGAACCATAAACCCTAAAATCTAAACCCTAAACACTAAGCCCTAAACCTTAAAGCTAAACCCTTAACCCTAAACCCTAAACCCTAAAACCTAAACTCTAGACCCTAAACCCTAACTGTAAACCCTAAAACCTAAAACCTAAACTTAAACACTACACCCTAAACCCTAACTGTCAACCCTAAAACCTAAACACTAAACCCTAAATCCTAAACTCTAAACCCTAAACCTTAAACCCTAAACCCTAAATCCTATACCCTAATCCCCATGTAGTGCATTCCCAGAATTATTACGCAGGAACAAAATGATAGGATGAAGGAGCTACCAACTTTGGATGAGTTGAAGGAGGTGGTCCACTCCTTGAATCCTAATTCAGCTGCTGGACCTGATAGAATGAATGGGTGTTTTTTCCAGAAGTGCTGGAGTATTATAAAAAAGGACCTACTGGCAGTCATTCACTCTTTTTTCAGTGGCCAAATGCTTCCTAAGTATTTTTCACATACTTGCCTAGTCTTTTTCCCTAAAGTGAATAATCCTAATAAACTATCTGAGTTTCGACCAATTAGCTTGAGTAATGTCACAAACAAAATTATTTCTAAGCTATTGTGCCTCAGATTGGCTCCCATCTTGCCTAGTCTGATCTCTCCTAATCAGTCAGGTTTCGTTAAGGGAAGGAGTATTTCAGAGAACATTATGTTAGCTCAAGAAATTATTCACCAAATCAAAAAACCTACCATTGGAAGCAATGTAGTGATCAAACCTGATATGGCAAAAGCCTACGACAGGGTGTCTTGGTCATATACTTGTCCAATCCTTAGAAAGATGGGGTTTGATGAAGTCTTCATAGAAATGGTTTGGAGAATTATGGCAAACAATTGGTATTCTATCATTATTAATGGCAAGAGACATGGTTTTTTCCATTCCACTGGAGGCCTAAAGCAGGGTGATCCCCTATCCCCAACCTTATTTATTTTAGGTGTTGAGGTGCTGTCGAGAACCTTGAACAGATTGCATCACAATCCTCATTACCGTGGTTTCCACATGGAAAGGAGGGGGCCTCAGATTAACCATCTGAGCTTTGTAGATGACATCATTATTTTCACATCTGGGAGGAAGCATTCTCTTAAGCTCATTATGCATACATTGGCTACTTATGAGAGGATATCTGTCCAGCTCATTAACAAAGCAAAAAGCCACTTCATGTTGCATTCCAATGCCTTCAAAACCACCTGCGACAGGATAAAAAAATATACAGGTTTCCACCAAAAAGAAGCTCCTCTTACTTACCTAGGATGCCCTTTACTTGTTGGCAGGCCTAAGATAATTTATTTCTCGGAACTCATCAGCAAAGTAGTGAACAGAATTGCTGGATGGCAAACCAAATTATTGAGTTATGGGGGCAAAGTAACCTTGATTAAGCATGTGTTACAATCACTCCCCATTCACATTCTCGCAGCTACCTCCACACCCTCCACTGTTATGAAGCAAATCCAAGGTATTATGGCTGACTTTTTCTGGGGATGGAGGAATGACAAGAAAAAATACCATTGGTCCTCATGGAAAAACTTAAGTTTTCCCTATGATGAAGGGGGAATTGGAGTTCGACTTATGAATGATGTGTGTCAAGCATTCCAATTCAAGCAATGGTGGACATTTAGATCCAAGCAAACACTTTGGGGGGATTTTTTAAGGGCAAAGTATTGTCAAAGATCCCATCATATAAGTAAAAAAGGGACACAGGAGAATCCCAAGCTTGGAGATTGATGATGAAGAATAAACACACTGTGGAGAGCAATATTCAATGGAAAATCAAAAATGGATCATGTTCTTTTTGGTGGGATAACTGGTTAGGAGTGGGTCCGTTAGCTCATTATACCTCGAACAACAACAGGTTCAACAATGAATCTGTTTCGGAATTTATTGAAGATGGACATTGGAACATTCCTAAGGTGCTACGGGTAGCTCCTCTAAGCCAGGTACACAATATTTTATCCATGCAGCTACAGCTCCAGCAAGGACTGCCTGATCAGGCAGTGTGGAAGCTCAACACCAGTGGTCTATTTTCTGTCTCATCTGCATGGAACAGTATTAGAGAAAAAAGGGAAAAAACCAAGATCAACACTTACACTTGGCATCCAAAAATTCCTTTTAAATGCTCCTTTTTACTTTGGAGAGCCATCAGGGGCAAACTCCCTACCAATGAAAAACTTTCGAGCTTTGGAATTGAGCCTAGCGACTGCCACTGCTGTCACTCTCCAGGTATAGACACTATCGAGCTACATTCAATTCAGGAGACTTTGCCAAGACTGTTTGGAGGTACTTTGCAATCTCGCTAGGTATCTAAACTGATTACTTGCCACTTAGAAACATGATCATGAGATGGTGGAGTGATACTCATAACAATGAAGCATACAAGTTAATTTTACAATCCACACCTATCTTTATTTGTTGGAATTTGTGGAAAAATAGGTGTGCTGCAAAGTACGGAGGCAAGCAGTCCAACATTGCAAGGGTGAAAAACTTAGTAATTCTGGACACTTTCAAGCTGCTACACACAGTCTTTCCTTATATTTCTTGGCCTTTGAGGTGGAACAAGTTATGTAATGTCATCGAAAAATGTACCCAAGACACCAAGGTTACTGCTGTCCAATGGACTAAACCTCCACACAGGTGGGTTAAACTTAACACGGACGGGAGTGCTTTGAGTAATCCAGGCAGCATAGGAGCAGGGGGTGTCATCAGGAACCATCTTGGAGAAATTATCTTGGCCTTTTCAGCTCCCTTAGGGACAGGAACAAACAACCAAGCAGAGGTGGAAGCTGCGATTTTCGGCATAACATAGTGCATACATATGAAATATAATCAAGTGATCCTTGAAGTTGATTCCCAACTGCTGGTGGATTGGCTTAAGAACAGCAAATCGATCCCCTAGAACATTTCCTCCCAAATGCAACAGCTCCACCAACTTACCACTCAACTTGATCATTTCAAATGCATTCACACTTTCAGGGAGGCCAATTTTGTGGCAGATGTGCTCTCTAAACACAGCCACCAGATTCCTAATCCTCAAGTATACTTTAACATCCAGCAACTTCCCAAACTTGCGGCAGCATACTTCCAACAAGACCTAGCAGGTATGGCAAGCTTCAGAAGACGAAAATTGAAAAGAATTAAGGAACCACCTTGATTTATTCCTATCCTTGAAGACTTATGAAGGAGTAGGAACTTCTTCAGGCCTTCCTTTTGATAATCCTCCTGTCATCTTTTACTAGTCTGTCCCTTAGCTAGGATAGTTTTTATTTTTAATCTTTCCTTTGTAAGGGGAGAGTCTCCCTCATTTATGCTTCCCTAGAATCTTTGTATCGAGAGGAGTCCTCTCATATAGGTGCATAGAATATAGGTTCAGTTTTTGTTTGGTGAAGAGTTGGAGAACCAACTAAGGTACTTAGTAGGCTACCAACTCTTGCACCACCTTTTTGTGGAGGTAAGGTTTATGTCCCCCTCGTTGTATTTTCTGCTTTTTATTTATGCTAAGGCCTGGGGGTGTTGCTAAGCCCCTGACCCCTCCAAGGGTCGTTAAAATAAAAAAAATAAAAAAATCCTATACCCTAACCCTAAACCCTAAACCCTATATCCTAAAATCTAAACGTGAAAACCTAAACCCTAAAACCTAAACCTACACCTAAATCCTAAACCCGAAATTATAAACTCAAAACCCTAAATTCTAAACCCTAAACAATAAACCCCCTAAACATAAAACCATAAACCCTAAACCATAAATCCTAAACTCTAAACCCTAAACCCTAAACCCTAAATCCTAAATCCTAAACTCTAAACCCTTAACCCTAATCCAAAATCCCTAAACCCTAAAACCTATACCCTTAACCATAAAACCTAAACCCTAAACCCTATACTCTAAACCCTAAATCGCTAAACCCTAAACCCTAAACCTTAAACCTTGAACTCTAAACCCTGAACCCTAATCCCTAAACCTTAAAGCCTAAACCCTAAACCCTAAATCAAAACTCTAAACCCTAAACCCTAAATAATAAACTCTAAACCCTAAACCCTAAACCATAGACCCTAAACCATAGACCCTAAACCCTAAATCCAAAACTCAAAACCCTAAACCCTAAATCCAAACTCTAACCCCTAAACCCTAAACCCTAAACCTTAATCCCTAAACCTTAAACCCTAAACCTTAAACGCTAAACCCTAAACCTTAAACCTAAAACCTGAAACCCTAAATTTGAAACTTAAAACCCTAAACCCAAAACACTAAAACCTAAACCCTATAACCTTAACCATAAACCATAAACCATAAACCCTAAACCCTAGATCCTAAATCCTAAACTCTAAACGTTAAACCTTAAACCCTAAACATTAACCTCTAAACTCTAAACCCTAAACCCTAAACCATAAACCCAAACACTGAATCCTAAACCCTAAACCCTAAACCCAAACCCAAAACCCTAAACCATAAACCCTACCCTTAAACCCTAAACCCTAAGGCTCAACCCTAAACCCTACATCCAAACTCTTACCCCTAACCCCTAAACCTTAAACCCTAAACCTACAACCCTAAACACTAAAACCTAAACCCTAACCCTAAACTCTAAACCTATATCCCAAAACCCTAAACCTGAAACCCTAAACCCAAACCGTAAATCCTAAACCTTGAACCCTAAACCATAAACCCTAAACCCAAACCCAAAACCCTAAACCCTAAATCCTAAACCCTAAACCCTAAGCCCTAAACCCTATACCCTTAACCATAAACCCTAAACTTTAAACCCTAAACCCTGAATCCTAAACTCTATCGCCATCTTATTTCCTTAATTTTTTCTCTCTCTAAAAATTCTCTCTAAAAAATTTTCTCTCTAAGGCCAAGGAACAGCAGTCCGCCGGAATGGCCCTAGCGCCGTCGGAAAAGCAGCTCCAACCGCCGGACCAAGCTCAGTCGACGCGGAATCCCTCAGCTACAAACCCCAACAGGGCGCTTCATCTGAATCATCAGATAATTCTTCGAAACTGCGACGCATTGAGGCGATCCATGTCGCGATTTCAGAAGAAGAATTAGACTGGGCACGAAAAATCATTTCCTTGGAACAATCGGGAAAGATTCAAGTTAATTCGACTAGGAACAATGATTCTTCATCTAAAGATCTACCTTCAGTAGAAAAATCACACAATTCCATCACTCAAATTGGGAGAACTGAGATGGCGATTTCTGGAGATATAGCGCAAAAATCATCTCAGTCGCGCCCTCAAATTCGAGCACCTTCAGATGAAATGAATGACATTTCAACCACTGGGGAATCTTCCCCAGGCCATGGAGTACATCATACTGTAATTTTGACTCGTTTGGATGGTGGAATCGCCGGCGACATAAATTCCGACCAAGTTCCTAAAACTCCGGTCAACAGTGGTGACGAAACCTTGCACCAAACACATCCTTGTGATAAGGACAACCTTCCAGAGGTAACAATATCACTTATTCAACACGAAAATAACAATGTTTGTTCTTCTAACCTGCAGGACAAAGTCATAGAGCCAGTCGAGGATCAGAACCCAGGTGAGGAACTGGAGTCTGTTCGAAGTACCAAAATTTCGAACCAAGGGAACAATCAAGACATGAATTGCATCCCAATTCAAAGGATGGAAACAATGCAACCTGCAAATGTGGAAAGTAATCCCAAAGAAAACACCAATGGAAATGGTCATGGAGGAAAACTTGGGATTCAACAGGCTGTGGCAAAACAATGGCATGAAGCAAACAATTCGAAAGACATAGGACACACTGCTACAGCAATGGAGAAGCAGCGAGGCACAGAGGAGGCTAATTGGAAGCTAAAAGAGAAAGCCAATTCAGAAAATGATAGCAAAGGTAACAACCACGGTACGACTTCAGGTAAGTCCCCTGAACTTGATCCTAATTCTAATAATCATATTAACCTCTCATCCACTGATCCTAGTAATAGTCATAATGGGAATGGGAAAGCTCATGTTGGTGTGATCGATGGGAAAAATGATGTGGAAACACAAAATGCTCAAACCAGTAACCAAATAATGCCCAAGATTCCCCCTCCTCTCAAAGTGTCTTCAAATTTTGATGCATACAAACCTGCACAACAAAGAACCAACCAAAACAGCAAGAATCAGACCCAAAACAAACTCCCTGCCACCAGTCCTTTTAACAGAAATAACAACCAAATCCCTGACCCAGCTCCACCAACTGTAACTCAATCTCTCGCCACTAGACTTCGAGCTAACCAAATAAAAAATGCCATCCTATGATCATTGATCAACCCATCATAACCACGAGACAAGGATATCCCTCAATAACTTTTTATGAAGCGGATTTCCTACAGAAAATGCCAGGCAGGTGTAAGTATACTTTGGTTGGTAAATTCATCAATGCAATGCCTAGAATGGAAGTCATTCGTAAAAGTTTTATCGCTCAGACTCAGCTCACTGGGGGGGTCAAAATAGCACACTTTAATTCTAGACACATCTACATTGATTTGGATAATGAGGCTGACCATATTTCTGTCTGGACAAAGCAAAAAATGTTCATTGCAGGCCAACCTATGAAACTACAGGTATGGACTCCTACATTCAAACCGGCAGAAGAAACACCTATAGTACCTATCTGGGTTACCTTACCAGAACTGCCCTGGCACTGTCACTATATGGACATCCTTACACCTCTACTATCTCCTATTGGCAAAGCCCTTTACCTTGACTCTGCAACTGTACAAAAAACTAGAGGTAGTGTTGCAAAGGTTCGAGTTCAGATTGACCTTACTAAGGAGAGACCTCAACACGTTTGGCTGGGTTTCTCTGAAAAGGACCCTAATCTGGGCAAATGGCAAGTTATTGAATATGAAGATGTTCCATCTTACTGCATATATTGTAAGCATCAGGGCCACATCATTGGAGAATGTTCACAAAAAGAGAAAGATGAGGAAACCAAGAGAAACAAGGAACTGGAGGCTAACAAAAAGGGACATGACAAGCAGCAAAATCAAATTTCCAAAGGAAATCAGCAACAGGTTCAAAACAAGGAAAACATGCACTCAAACATACAAGGCAAGGAGAAGAGGCATACTGAAGCTGTTACTGACAAAAAGAGGAACAATGGCAAATCCAAAACAAGCATAAAAAAGACATCACAGCCAGAATCACGACCCAAAAAAGGTCTGGAAACCACAGTCTCAGAAACAGCAGGACAACCAATCGCAGGTACAACACATCGAGCAGCAAACAGGTATGTAAGTCCCATGTGTGTGCGAGTAATGAATCTGGTGATCAGATTCCTACACCCCCCTCCCCTGTTATTGTGGATGTTGAAATGGTTCTGACAGTGAAATCCCCCCCCTGTAATTCCCCCTGTAACTGCTGAGGATCATTGTGATCATATTGTTATCCCATCCCCTGTATTCCCCCTGGTTGTAGCTGCTGAAGTTCTTGGAGGGAGGTTGGATGTCAGGAGAAAAATTCTAACCTGCAGGAAGGGGTTCCTAGGGGAAGGGTTAATGTTCAAGCCCCTGCTACCACTCAGAATATTAGTCCTCACCACCAAAACAAGCCCATCTAATCAGGGAAGAAGGTAAAGAAACACCTAACCACCAGAGTAATATCAGTAATGCAAGGAGAGATCAACCCAAAGGATCTATGGCCAAGGATATGGGGAATAAGGCAGGTCCTAGTAACCTGATGGAAACTCCCAAGAGTAAGAATAAACCTAGCAAAAAAAAGAGGGAAGCTGCCAGGAAGAAACTGAATGAACAGAACCTCCAAAAACAGGCCACCACTACCAGTCATACGGAAGAAAATCCATGTACTGACTTCATTATGATGGACCAGATTATGGATGTGATTCCTCTTAATGCTAAAAAGCCACCTGATCAAACCAATGTCAAGTTAGAGATGAGTATGAAGTGGATAACTCAGAAGATGACTTTGATCCGGATAATCTGCCTATAAATGATCTTGATGAAGATGACGAGATTAGTGAGTTACTAATCAAAGCTTTTAGTCCTAACAAGGATCAGGAATTAGAAAAAGAACTTCAACAAGTCACCGACAAGCAAGGCCTCTCCCCAGAGGTATTCACATCGACAGACTTCCCCTCAAAAAACCTGATTCTCCTATTCCTGTTACAGCAGGAAGACCAAACACGAAACTTTTTACCTCTAGATCATCCCAATGATTAGTACAATCATATGGAATGCTAGAGGAATTAACACCCAAGGTGTTATCGAAAGACTCAAAAACCTTAAAAATATCCATCATGTGTCTATGATTGCTGTTTTGGAACCTTTTTCTGATAGCAACAATATCAACATGTTTAAAAGTATGCTTGCAATGGATAATGCTACCAGTAACACCAACGGAAAAATTTGGCTTTTCTGGACCACTGATATTTCATGCATTGTATTAGAAACGGATGAACAGCAGATCACGTGTGAAATAAACCATATTGAAGTTCAAGATACCTATATCATGACCTTTGTGTATGCCAAATGTAAAGAGCATCTCAGGGAACCTCTATGGGACAGATTACTTCAGTTATCTGATAATAGAAATACTACTCCTTGGTGTACAGTTGGTGACTTTAATGTTATAACTGACATTGAGGAAAAGTTGGGAGGTATACCATATAATATGAGAAAAAGTCTTGGGTTCATTGGCATTATTGAGGCATGTGGACTTACGGATTTGGGATTTAATGGACCTAAATTCACTTGGTCTAATCAAAGGGGTATCAATTTCAGAATCTGGAAGAGGTTGGATAGGGCAATGGTTAACGATAAATGGTTGCAAATAATGCCTCACACCTGCATCACACATCTCCCTACTGTGGGGTCAGATCACTGCCCTTTACTGATGGAAATGACTGCCAGACCAGACGATTGCATCAAATATTTTAGATTCCTTAACTGCTGGGTTGAACAGCCGTCGTTTGAGGAGACAGTCACTGCCTGCTGGAACAAACCTATGGAGGGGAACCCCATGTGGTCCTTCCACCAGAAAATGAAGAGATTATCCTCTACTCTAAGCACTTGGTCCAAAATGCAATTTGGTGATATTTATGCAAAGGTCAAGGAATTCGAGGAAAAAGTCCAAGTAGCTGAAGACAACCTCCTGCAGCACAACACAGAGAAACATAGAGAAGATCTTCACAATATTAATGCTGATTATATTAGGTACATGAAATTGGAAGATGCCATTCTTAAACAAAAAACTCAGTTGCATTGGTTTAAAGAAGGGGATGGTAACTCCAAATACTTCCATGCATTGATTATAGGAAGGAGGAGAAGATTATTTGTCCATAAAATCCTCAATGATAATGATGAGTGGATACAAGGCGACGAACATATTGCAAAGGCAGCTTGTGATCACTTTCAGCATATATTCACAGGTGAGGAAACAAAGATTGACGAACTCCCTATGGATTGCATCCCGAGAACTGTCAGCCAGGAGCAAAATGAGAGTTTGAAAGAAACTCCTTCCATAGATGAACTTAAGGAAGTGGTTTTTTCCATGAATCCCAATTCAACCGCCGGACCGGATGGTATGAATGGCTGCTTCTTCCAGAAATGCTGGAATATTATCAAGAATGACTTGATGGCTGTAATTCAAGCCTTTTTCTGTGGCCAGATGATCCCTAAATATTTTTCACATGCATGTCTTATTCTCCTTCCTAAAGTGAAGAATCCTAACAGACTCAACGAATTCAGGCCTATCAGCTTGAGTAACTTCATTACCAAGATTATTTCTAAGCTATTATGTCTCCGAATAGCTCCTATTTTACCTGGACTGATTTCTCCAAATCAATCAGGCTTTGTAAAAGGTAGAAGCATATCAGAGAATATTATGTTAGCTCAAGAAATTATCCACCAGATTAAGAAGCCTATTATTGGAAGCAATGTGGTGATCAAACTTGATATGGCAAAAGCCTACGACAGGGTTTCATGGTCTTATATCTGTTTGATCTTGAGGAAAATGGGTTTTGGAGAGGTCTTTATTGACATGGTTTGGAGGATTATGGCCAACAATTGGTACTCTATCATTCTTAATGGTAGAAGGTATGGCTTCTTCCATTCAACTAGAGGCCTTAAACAAGGTGACCCCCCTATCCCCAGCCCTATTTATTTTAGGTGCGGAGGTATTATCTAGGTCCCTAAACAGGCTCCACCAACTGCCTCTGTACCATGGTTTCTACATGGAAATGAGAGGACCACAAATTAACCACCTCAGTTTTGCAGATGACATCATTATTTTCACTTCGGGGAGAAAAGATTCTCTCAAGCTCATCATGCAAACGTTGGCTACATATGAAAAAATCTCAGGGCAACTCATCAACAAACCAAGAGTCACTTTCTGCTCCATCCAAATGCCTTCAGAACTACCTGTGATAGAGTTAAAAGGTATACTGGTTTTCATCAAAAGGAGACTCCTATTACGTATCTGGGCTGCCCACTTTTATTGGAAGACCTAGAATTATCTACTTCTCGGATCTCATCAGTAAAATAGTGAACAGAATCACTGGATGGCAATCTAAGATGCTAAGTTATGGTGGTAAAGCCACTTTGATTAAACATGTTCTCCAATCTATGCCTATCCATATTCTTTCTGCTATTTCCCCCCTTCTACTATCCTTAAACAGATTCAAAGTATTATGGCTGATTTCTTTTGGGGACGAAGGATGACAAGAAAAAATATCATTGGTCGTCATGGAAAAATCTCAGCTTCCCATATGATGAAGGGGGAATTGGAGTAAGACAAATGAGTGATGTTTGTAAAGCTTCCAATTCAAACATTGGTGGACATTTAGAACCAGCATACTCTTTGGGGAGAATTTCTTAAAGCAAAATATTGCCAAAGATCTAATCCCATAAGCAAAAAATGGGATACGGGAGATCTCAACATGGAAGGTACTCATGAGGAACAAACATAAGGTGGAAGATCACATCCAATGGAAGATTAACAATGGTTCTTGTCCTTTTGGTGGGATAATTGGTTAGGAGTGGGACCACTGGCTCATTTCACCACCACTAGTCACAGATTCGACAATGAAACTATCGCAGATTTTACGACTAATGGCAGTGGAATGTCGACAGACTGATCAGAAGTGCTCCCCAAAACATTTACATACTATTCTGTCCACTCAGATACAGCTACAGCAAACCAATGCAGACCAGGCAGTATGGAGCCTTAATCAAATGGCCTCTTTACTGTCTCTACTGCCTGGGATATTATAAGAGAAAAAAGAACCAAAACCAAGATTAATCTTACACCTGGAATCGCACATCCCTTTCAAATGTCCTTCTTGCTGTGGAGAACTATAAGAGGCAACTTCCTACTAATGAAAAACTTTCAGTTTTTGGAATCAAACCAAACGACTGCTACTGCTGCACTCACCTGGTGAAGATACCATTGAACACATTTTAACACAGGGAACTTCGCAAGGGCTGTTTGGAAATATTTTCTGTTTCGTTAGGCATGCAAACTGATTTGCTGCCATTAGAAACATGATCATGAGTGGTGGAGTTCTTCTCACGTCAATGATGCGCATAAACTAATTCTACAATCCACTCCAATCTTTATTTGTTGGAATTTGTGGAAGAATAGATGTGCTAAAAAATACGGAGGCAATCAATCCAACATTGCAAGAGTGAAGCACTTAGTGATTTTGGATACCTTCAAGCTGCTGAGTACAGCCTTCCCATATATATCTTGGCCGATGGAATGGAAGCAAGCTATGTACATTTATGAGAAATGTAATCATGATACCAAGGTCACTGCTGTCAGGTGGACTAAGCCTCCAACCAGGTGGGTTAAATTAAATACAGATGGGAGTACATTAAATAACCCGGGCAGCATAGGAGCAGGGGGATACTCAGGAATCCTCTAGGAGAAATTATCTTTGCTTTCGCAACCCCATTAGGGACGGAACCAACAACCAAGCAGAGGTGAGGCTGCTATTTTTGGTTTATCTTGGTGTCTTCATTTGAATCATAATCATGTAATCCTTGAAGTCGATTCCCAACTTCTTGTGGATTGGATCAAGAACAGCACCACAGCTCCCTGGTCCCTCTCAATCCAAATGCAAAAGCTTCACCAATCGCCACTCAATTCACTCACTTCAAGTGCATTCACACCCTTAGGGAGGCCAATTTTGTGGCAGACTCACTCTCAAAACAAAGTCACCAACTTACCAGTCCTCAAGTGTACTTCAACAAGCCAGCAATACCCTCACTTGCAGCAGCTATCTACAGCAAGACCTCACAGGTATGGCAAGCTTCAGAAGAAGAAATTGAAGAGAATTAAGGAACCTAGAGGTTCTACGAAGAAGCTAGAACTTCTTCAGACCCTCTTTTTTGCATTGATCTTTCTGTCATCTTCTTACAGGCACTCCCTTAATAGGTTTTTCGATTG